>NC_133124.1:188156028-188494361 GCF_048418815.1 Hemitrygon akajei | reverse complement strand
ATCACTGACCTTATTAGCTCTGGGGTTCTCCCATTGACTACCATCAACCTCATAGTTCCCTCACCTCGTACCTCCTGTTTCTACCTCCTACCCAAGATCCACAAACCTGCCCGTCCAGGTAGACCCATTGTTTCACTTGTCCGTGCTCCACTGAACTCATACCTGCATACCTCGACTCAGTTTTATCCCCCTTGGTTCAGTCCCTTCCTAGACTGCATTCCTGCAGACCTGTCCCATAGATGCTGCCTGGCCTACTGAGTTCCTCCAGCACTTTGTGTGTGTTGCTGGGATTTCCAGCATCTGCAGATTTTCTCTTGTTTGATATTAGCTCTGTGATTTATTTTGCTAAAATGCATCTTCCAGAGCTTCTAGGTTATTTTGCTCTCCCACTGAGAGCCTCGTTTGAAAAAATTAACAAGAAGTTTGATAGGCAAGTTATGAAACACAAGTATTAATAATCACAATGTTAGTAAGCTGAAGGTGCCATCCAGATCAATCCGATCCAGAGGTGGAACAATACAGTGCAGATCAGGTCATTTCAGTACAATGAGCCGTACTGCCCAGCAATCCACCTACTTAAGCCGAGCCTGATCGCAGAACAATTTACAATGACCAATTAACTTACTCATCAGTACGCCTTTGGACTGTGAGAGGAAACCGGAGCACCTGGAGGAAACCCATGCGGTCATGGGGAGAATGGTGACAGGACAATTGCACCCTGGACATCTGTGTCCTGGTCATTGGCGTCCCTGGACATTTGCGTCCGGTTTTTTTGCGTCTCGGACAGTTGTGTCTCAATATATGCATATTTCATAAAATATATAATTTTACATGTCTATGTAATTTTTAAAATCAAAAAGTTTTATTAATTAAAAAAGGGATTGTAACATGCATTTTATTGGTTAAAAAATTTAATTTACAAGTCCAAACTTAAAAAGTATGCATGTTGTGGGCAACATGTGTTGGCGCGTGGCCAAGTGGTTAAGGCTTTGGTCTAGTGATCTGAAGGTCATTAGTTCGAGCCTCAGCCGAGGCAGTGTGTGTGACCTTAAGCAAGGCACTTAACCACTCACTGTTCCTGCACGTTTATAGCCCAGTGGCGGCGGTTGGTGCAGTGTGGACAAGACAAGACAACCCCTTGTAAGAAACTTAATTTGTCCTCAGGATTGTAATGTGCAATTAATGATTGGAGGCGCTTATTGATATTCTTATTTCTTGGTTGGACTATAATCGCTCTTTGGTAGCCAATTTTCTTCTCTGTGGCCATAGCGTCCTCTTTCTTCAACACATCAATTAATTTCCAAACAGAGGGGTGTTGACAAGTAATTGAATTTTGGATAGCATTATGCCACCACTCTAAACCATTGTTAGATCTAGGCAAGTTGCTCATTGTTCGATCATGAACGTTCCAAGATGCAATGGAAAAGGTTGCTGCTATCCTGTGCCCACTTCTACCTCTTGCTTGGCCAATGTGTGTAACTTCAAAGTATGCGATGAATTCAGGAGGCAAGTCGTGATCTTCACTCAGATCCACAAAGCCTGCTACCACATCATTTACTGGAAGGAAAGCTAATGCAGAGAAACACCTAATTTTTAAATTGAATTCTTGATCTTCGTTATACCATTGTCTTAAACCGAGGTTGCATATTTTCTTAAAGATGGATTTTAACAAATAGAAAATACACGAGCTTATTGTTCCATTAGGATATGTTTCTGCTATAGTCTTCCTTGCTCCTAGTTCAAAATCTGTCAGCACTAATTTGGGATTAAGTTGAGGGCAAATCTGCAACAAAAGAGTGAATAGGCGGTCATATGTTTCTTTAGTCTTATTGGGCAGAAGAGCAAAAACACGGGGAATACTGAATGTCCCATTTTGGACATGGATGCAGTAAAGTTGATAATAGATCTGTGGGCATATTTTAAAAGAGCCATCTGCTGCTCAATTCTGAAATCGTGTCAAGTCATCCAAACCCTCTTCAGAAGCAAAGATGAGCATTCTGTTTTCATCATTTATGCCAGTATCAACCCTTGTCCGATGGGGAGAATACAATATTCTTCCGGTATTTCGTAATTACATCTTTGGTTTGGTATGGATGGAGCATTTTGTGCTTTCTGTCTCCAACAACGAACATTTCTCCCCATTGCTGAGACAGAGGGCATTTCTGCCATTGAAAATTCGTCATGTTTTGACAAAGTTGTTCCAATGAGATGTCTTGTTGGTTCTTGTGAGGATATCGCAGTTTCTTTCAACTCTAAAATCAATTCTTTTGCTCTAATTGCAGCAGCAATGGTTATACTCATTAATTGTTTTGTTATTACATCGCTCTCGGTATGAACTCTTGTTTTGCAGGTTCGTACCACTCATCTCCAGTAAGTTTTCCTGCCCGCAGCAATTTTCTTATGATAGTGATAGATATAATTTTCGTCTAGTATGTTTCCACCTTTGCTTGATTTCAAGAACTGTGACATAGCTTAGTTTCTGAAAAAAAGAAGTAAATTTAAAGCCAAACTGAAATAGGAAACAGGTGGGGGTTTGTTTATAAATAGCTCAGTCACAAACGAGGCCCCCCTCATTTGCCTACAATTACCCTAATTGATTAGACGGTTGCTTTTTGAGCTGAGATAAGAGGCTTAGCATATATAACACGGGGTTTGTTACCCAGTGAACCCAGTTACGCAAAAAGAAAACTGGATGCAAATGTCCAGGGACACTAATGACCGGGACACAATCGTCCAGGACGCAAATACCCTAGTACCGGGCAGAATGTATAAACCTCTTACAGCTGGTGCTGGAAATGATCTCCAAACCCCAATGCCCCGGGTTGTAATAGTATCCCACTAACTGAGTGCAGCACCCCTGTAAGTGCAAGCAAGTCCTATTTAGGCCATTCTCCACTAGGACTGTGATGACAAACATGGCTTGATTTATGCGGACAGAATATAACAAACTTACTCTATCAGCTTGGCCAATACACAGTGTCTCCTACTGGACGAAGCATGGGTCAAACCACAAACCAGAGAAAATCTGCAGATGCTGGAAGTCCAAGCAATACACACAAAATGCTGGAGCAACTCAGCAGGCCAGGCAGCATCTATGGAAAAAAAGTACGATCAGCCAAAGGGTTTCGGCCCAAAGCATCAACTGTTCTCTTTTCTATAGATGCTGCCTGGCCTGCTGAATTCCTCCAGCGTTTTGTGTGTGCTGCACGGGTCAATGTGGGTTAACCAATATCTTGTCAACCAATTTCTCTGACGATCACCATCTAGCCAGACTCATGTTGACAGTCACAAAGTCAGGTGGCATCTGTTCACCGGGTGCTCACACTCAACTATCGATGAACATTACCTTCAAGAAAGCTCAACAAAAAGTTGAAGAGAATGATCAGAGGGAGAAGTGGATAAAACTGTGTAACACGTTGCTAACGTAATGGCCTCTCTGTAATGTTTCATGCCGATGTAATGGTTTCTCTGTAGCAGCGGTGTTTGGGTTATGACTAGAGATAATAGGGACTTTGGAATGTGCGCTGGCCAATGAGGGGAGATGGTCTTCCTACTTGTGGGTCTGAGCAAAGGGTTCACGGGCTTTTGTTCAGCTGAAGATGGAGAGAGAAGATGGCAGAACGGGGAAGTCGTAGTCTGCAGGACGGAGTGGCTTGGAATGGGGTCGGGAGTTGATGACCAGGGGGCAAGTCAATGGAGCTCCAATGTTGCACAATAGAGTGTTTCATGAGAATGGGCCTTTTTTCTTTTTTGTTTCTTTACTGACCCTATAGTCAAATGAAGAATTATAAAGCTCAATCGTTTGATTGCGTATTGTGTACTGTTTGTAATTTTGTGGTACTGATTTGTAACAGGGGAACACAACAAGCAGCATCCTCCCAAACAAGATTTCGCAATTTTGGCCAGTCCAGAGGCTGTCTTCCCCTAGACTTAAACTACTAGCCAAACCTGAGTGTTACAACTGTTTCAACAATGGTGATTAGTACAGTTCCTCCTGTTAGACCACTGACACAATTTCAGCCTCTTACAACAGTGATGCTTCAGCAAAATGTTTCTATATCAATCTTCTCCTCCACTGTCAAGAAAATATTAAAATGGAGGCACAAAGGGACTTGAGAGTCCTTGTGCAGGATTCTCTAAAGGTTAATTTGCAGTTTGAATGTGTGTGAGGAAGGCAAATGCAATGTTGGCATTCATTTCAAGAGGACTAGAATTATAACAGCAAGGATGTAATGCTGAGGCTTCATAAAGCACTGGTGAGGCCTCACTTGGAGTATTGAGAGAGCAGTTTTGGGCCCCTTATCTTAGAAAGGATAGACAATAGGTGCAGGAGTAGGCCATTTGGCCCTTTGAGCCCGCACCAGCATTCAATGTGATCATGGCTGATCATCCATAATTAGTAACCCGTTCCTGCCCTCCCCATATCTCTTGACTCCGCTATCTTTAAGAGCTCTATCGAACTCTTTCTTGAAAGCATCCAGAGAATTGGCCTTCACTGCCTTTTGAGGCAGAGCATTCCATAGATCCACAACTCTCTGGGTGAAAAAGTTTTTCTTGAACTCCGTTCTAAATGGCCTACCCCTTATTCTTAAACTGTAGCATCTGGTTCTTGACTCCCCCAACATCGGGAACATGTTTCCTGCCTCTAGCGTGTCCAATCCCTTAATAATCTTACATGCTTCAATCAGATCCCCTCTCATCCTTCTAAATTCCAGTGTATACAAGCCCAGTGACTCCAATCTTTAAACATATGACAGTCCTGCCATCCCAGGAATTAACCTCATGAACCTACATTGCACTCCCTCAATAGCAAGAATGTCCTTCCTCAAATTTGGAGACCAAAACTGAACACAATACTCCAGGTGGGGTCTCACCAGGGCCCTGTACAGCTGCAGAAGGACCTCTTTACTCCTATACTCAATTCATACAAAGCTCAGGTCATAATACATCTAGTTATGAATGCTTACGGCTGCTGTGCAGAAGAGCCTCCAAGAATATTCCATCCTCCATAACAACAGGTTGAAGCAACTGAGTGCCATAGATGAAGCTGAAGCATTGACATCTGCTTTCAGTTAGAAATGAAGGATAGAAGATCCATATTTGTATTCTCCTAAGATTTCTACCATCAAAGAAGCTAGTAGACAGCTAATTTGTTTCACTTAAAGTGGTGTTGAAGGGACTAAGCACTGCATGTAAATGAATGTAAATTCACTTATGGATGAGCAGGAGAGAGACCTGAGAAATCAGGGGGACATATTGCAGTCGGTGTGAGTAGGTTTAGCAGACAGGATAACTGGGACACAGCAAAGAGGTAGGAGAGACTGGTGGTTTGAACTATATTTATTTCAGTGCAAGATGTTTAATACATGAGGTGGACAAGCTCATGGCATGGATTGGCTTTGTAAATATGGTTGACAAAAGAGCAGGACTGACTATTCCAGTTACAGTATTTATTATTGGAATACAGCAACGTGTTGGCATGTGGCCAAATGGTTAAGGCGTTGGTCTAGTGATCGGAAGGTCGCTAGTTCGAGCCTCAGCTAAGGCAGCACTTTGTGTCCTTGAGCAAGGCACTTAACCACACACTGGTCTGCAACGACACCGGTGCCAAGCTGTATCGGCCCTTGCCCTTCCCTTGGACAACATCGGTGGCGTGGAGAGGGGAGACTCGCAGCATGGGCAACTGCCGGTCCCCCCATACAACCCTGCCCAGGCCTGCGTCCTGGAAACTTTCCAAGGCGCAAATCCATGGTCTCTCGAGACTAATGCAATGCCTACAGCATGGAATAGGCCCTTCGGGCCCTTCGAGCCGTGCCGTCCAGCATTTGCCGATTTAACCTTAGCCTAATCACAGGACAACTTACAATGACCAATTAACCCACCATTCGATACATCTTTTAGACTGTGGGAGGAAACCCACACAGTCATGGGGAGAACGCACAAACTCCTTACAGGCAGCGGCAGGAATTGAACCTGGGTCACTGGTACGGTAAAGCGTTGTGCTGACCATGCACTACCATGCTGGCCCATGACAGATCCAGGTAACCGAGGAAAGGGACAATGCCTTTTTGATGAGGGAGCGCTTCAAAACATAGGATATTCTTGGAGGGAATCGTTCAGTGAGACTTTATTGGTATTGGTTTATTATTCTGATATTTACCACGATGCAATTTAGCAAACATCTATGCAGTTCCAAATATAAGTTTCTGAGGTAGTACAAGGGAAAAGCGTAGGAGAATGTAGACTATAGTGTAATAGTTACAAAGAAAATGCAATGCCTGTGGATGATAAGATAAGGCACAAGGACAATGATGAGGTAGATTGAGGTCAATAGTTCATCTTTAAGATGTGGGTAAAACTTGGAAATAAAAATGTGATGACCATTTTGATGGGACTGTTTATAGGCCTTCTCATTATCAATGGGAATTAGGGGAAATAGAGGAGGATTTCAAAAGGTGGTAATAATAAGGTAGTAGAACTGGGAGATTTTAACTTTCCTGTTATTGACAGGACCAGTCACAGTGCAAAGGCCTTAGGTGGGGTGGAACTTGTTAAATGTGTCTAAGTATGTTTCCTTAATATATAGAGAACACATCATTGAACTCCCTCCTGAGGAATGAGGTAGGGCAAATGAAAGAAGTGTCAGTCAGGTATCACTTTGGGACCAGTGAACATGAATATTTTACAGCTAATAGAATTGTGAATGAAGATAGGATGGTTTCACAAATTATTAAGGACCTAAACTGGGGCAGAGCAAATTTTGGAGATATTATTTGGGGTCTTGTGTGAGCCTGCTTGCAGGTAAAGGGACAAGTGGAAAGTGGGAGGTTTTTAAGTGATGATGTCAAGAATCCAGGGGCAGCATAGCCTGTTGGGTTGAAGGCCAAGGCTGGCAAATTTAGGCTATGGTGGTTGTCAAGAGATGTTGAAGCTTTGGTTGGGAAATAAGAGAAGCTGCATATTGGATTTAGTCAATTGGGAATGGGTGACTCTTGTGTACAAGTATAGGGGTACTTTAAGAGGGAAATCAGGAGGACAAAAAGAGGGAATAAAATGGATCTAATAGGCAGAGTTTTGGATAGTCTTGAGATTCTAAAGGTTATTGAGAGTAGAGGAAGTAGATTCTCCTGAAGATCAACATGGCCATCTTATGTTTGAAGCTGGAGGAAAAAGATGTGATTTTTTCTAGTGAATTTCTCTGATCAGTTTTTACTGTGAAGAAGATCTTGGATGCTATGGAATTGAGACAAATGGGCCACAAGTAAGTTACCAAGGAGAAGGTATTGGTGGTTTCAAAGCGCAGTAAAGTGAATAAATCCCTAGGAATTGACCATGTGTCCCCTCAGACCTAGTGAGGCCTAGTTTTTTACTCAGAGAGTGGTGAGAACGTGGAATGGGCTGCTGGCAACAGTGGTGGAGGCGCATACGATAGGGTTTTTTAAGAGATCTTTGGATAGATACATGGAGCTTAGAAAAATAGAGGGCTATAGGTAAGCCCAGTAATTTCTAAGGTAGGGACACGTTCGGCACAACTCTGTGGGCTGAAGGGCCTGTATTGTGCTGTAGGCTGCCTATGTTTCTATGTCTCTGAGTGATTCAGGAACAGCTTCTTCCCTCTGCCATTCAATTTTTAAATGGACGTTGAACCCATGAACACTGCCTCACTACTTTTTACTTTCTGTTATTTGAACTATTTTTAACTTAACTATTTAATAAACATGTATATACTTAATTTAACTCAGTTTTTTTCCATATATTTATTTATTATGTATTTCATTGTACTATTAATAAATTAAAGTTAACAATTTTCACGACATATGCAGATGATATTAAACCTGATTCTGAATCTTTCATTCCTCTTCTTTAGCTCTGTTGACACAGCCTGTCTTAATCATCCTTGAAAGTCTCTCCTGTTGAATCTTCAAACATAGAAAGTAATTATTCTTTATTCCCAGCTCACAAGTGTTCAGGTTAATTGGGGAGATGCTGCAGTGCTGCTCTGACCTCATTAAGAAAAGCATTTATCAACCACGGCGACATCAGGGTTAATGCAACCCTATTACAATTTGGGACATTGGTGTTAGGAGTTCAGTTCTGGCACCCTTTGTAAGAAAGTTTGTACGTCCTTTCTATGTCCAAGTGGGTTTCCTCCCACAGTCCAAAAATATACCAGTTAGTAGGTTAATTGGTCATTTTAAATTGTCCTGGGGTTAAGTCAGTGGGTTGATGGGGAGTTAGAAGGGCCTGTTCTGCGCTGTATCTCAAAATAAAATTAAATGAATAAATAAAATGAACTGAAAAGATGGGAGTAATGGTTAAACAACAGAAAGTTTGCAGATGCTGGAAATCCGAGCAACACACACAAAGTGCTGGAGAAAGTCAGCAGGCCAGGCAGCATTTAGGTAAAGAGTACCGTTGAGGTTTCGGCCCGAAACGTTCCCTGTACTCTTTTCCACGAATGCTGACTGGCCTTCTGAGTTCCTCCAGCGTTTTGTGTGTGTTGTTCGGAGAAATGCTTCATCAGGAGAAGGAGCTACACCCTTCCTCAAGCTACTAAATGAGCAGACAGTTCCAGGACAAACGTGACTGCCTGGAATTGCAAAGTGCACATCTGGAGGATGACGCTGGCTTCAGCTGTTCATTGTTAAAGTCGCCTACATGAGGGTTATTCAGAGAGCAAAGTAGAAATAATCATAGAACTGTAGCCACATCTAAATCAGCCAACGGAGAAAACAGTAATTAAAATAGACTACCACACAGTGGACTGAACAAGAATTCGGGCAAAATGACTCCACAAATCAAGCAGACAACAGCCACACAGCGTAACATGAAGGCAAGGGGATACTGACAGCAAATGGCTTGGCACGCTGCTTTCTATAAATCCAGGGATTCGCTTACTGAGTAAATGCAAGGCAGGCCAGTAATTGCTGACACGATTTTATTTATATTCAACCTTTCAAACAGGAGCCCTGCCAGCTATCACATTCAGTCAGAGAGAAGCCCAGCCCACTGTGTCATTAACTGATTACACATCTGTATGTGACAACCAATTCTGGGGAAGGAAAAAATGGCTTTTCAACATTTTCCATGACTCTGCTTATGAAATGTCTGTGTTTGCTTACTGTATATTGATAGAATCACAGAACCTACGCTTCCTAATTGCTGAGTTAACGTATTATGTAATAGAGCTTCTAAGAATCAGACCAGCGTAAGGAAGGCCTTTTTAGAGAAAGAAGAGGAGGTAAACTGTAAAGAAGCGGGCGCAATGATGATCATTATCTATTGTATCTGAGAGCATTGTCTAATGATATGTTATTACACAAGGCACAGGGGTTCCCCCAGTTATGGAAGATTCATCTTACAGAATCCAACTCTGCGAGTTATCCTGTAAAGTTTTCAAAGAAATTTTCAAGATAGGAAAGATACATACATAAATGAAAACATCTTCATGAGTCATGGAATAGGGATAGCAGATAGTTATTTCAAGAGCTAACCTTCTTTAAAAAAACTTCAAAAAATAACTTTTAACAGTGATAAACAGTTCAGGGCCAGCATTTTGCAGCTGGAGTGAAAGGAAAGGCTGACAGGATTAGGGAACTCTAGAACATGAGGGATATTGCGGCTCTAGTCAGGGGAGAAAAAGAGGCATATGCCAGGTATAGGCAGCTGTGCTCAAGCATTTCCCTTGAGTACACTTCAAAAGAGGAAAAAACAAAAGCATGAGATAGCATTGGCAGATCAGGTGAGGGTAAGTCAAAGAGATTCTATAACTTATTACGAGCAAAAAAGGCAGGTCTTAAGGATAAATATTGACAATGAAGTGTGGAGTTACAGAGGAGGGAGGTCTTAAATGAATTATTCTTGTATTTACATTGGAGAAGGTTATGGAAACTTCGGAATTCAGGGCAGAAATTAGCGATGTCTTGAAATATATTCACATTACAAAAGAAGAGATGCTGGCAGTTGTAAAGTGCACAAAGGTTTATAATTGGAAAGTGTTGGCTCTTCCCTATAACCCTCCCCTCATTTCACGAGGATACCATCGCCCAAAGGGCCTGTTCCTGTGCTGTGCTGTGCTGTTCTAACACACGTGGACACAAAAAGTACAACTCAAGTCAGAACTCATTGCTCTTGACCTGAAAGAGTGCCATCACTTTCTGGCAGCCAGGAAAAGCCATGAGTTGATTGATCTTGAACTAATCAATAAGCTTCAAGACCTTGGCCTCAATACCTCCTTGTGCAATTGGATCCTGGATTTCCTCACTCGCAGACCCCAGTCTGTTCTGATTGGCAACAACATTGCCACCACAATCACCATCAGTACAGGTGCCCACAAAGGCTCAGAGTTTAACCCCCTGCTTTATTTACTTTATACTTATGGCTGAGAGGCTAAACACAGCTCCAATGCCATACTTAAGTTTGCTGTTGGCTGAATCAAAGGTGGTGTTGGATCAACATATAGCAGGGAGATTGAAAATCTGGCTGAGTGGTGTCACAACAATCTCTCACTCAAGACCAAGGAGTTGATTAATGACTTTGGGAGAAGGAAACCCGAGGAAACCGAGATCAGAGGTGGAAAGGGTCAGCAGAGGATCAGTCATCTCAGAGGATCTGTTCCGGGCCCAGTGCGTAAGTGCCATTATGAAGAAAGCACAGCAGCACCTCTACTTCCTTAGAAGTCTGCAAGATTTGTCATGACATCTAAAACTCTGACAAACTTCTAGAGATGTGTGGTGGAGGGTATACTGACTAGTTGCATCACGGCCAGGCATGGAAACACCAGTGTAAAATCCTGCAAAAACTAGTGATTATGGGCCAGCCCATCACGGATAAATACCTCCCCATCATTCAGCACATCTACACAGGGTGCTATTGCAGAAAAGCAGCATCTATCATCAAGGCCCCTCACCACTCAGGCTTTGCTCTCTTATTGCTGCTGCCATCAAAAAGAAGGTACAGAGGACTCTCATGACCCACGCCACCAGGTTCAGGAACAGTTGTTACCCCTCAACCATCAGGCTCTTGAACCAGAGGGGAGAACTTCACTCGCCCCATCACTGAACTGTTCCCATAACCTATGGACTCATTTTCAAGGACTCATCTTATATTCTCAATATTAATTGCTTATTTATTATTATTTTTAGTTTTTTGTCTTTTGCACATCGGTGTGTCCGTCCTGTTGGGGATGGTCTTTCATTGATTCTCCTGGGTTTCCTGTATATACTGTGTATGCCCACAAGAAAATGAATATCACGGTTGCACATACATATACTCTCATAATAAATTTACCTTGAACTTTGATGTACCTCCATCGTTCTGTAGGGCAGATCCATGAGCATTCACCCCAACACAAACACACACACACACACACACCTTGGCCCAGTGCTAGAGAGGTTCACCACACTAGCTGGCCATTTTCCTCCACATCCCCCAGAGATGCCACAGCCCTTCCTTGTCATTCAGTCACCAAACCCCCTCCTTCTCCATGTTCTGGCCATTCAGCACGCTGGGAATCAATGCACCTCCAGTCAGCTGTCATTCCCTGTCCCTCCATATCCCCACACAACTGAGTCTCACACCCTCATTTACCCATCCAAGGGTGTTAACCCATTCACTGCCACCCTCTCTCCCTCCAGTCCCCAGAACCCCCAAGCCTTTCTCATGGCACAAGAGCTCTCTGTTTCTCTGTATACAGGATGCTATTCGTTGCCTTCGATTTCCACCTCAGAGTGAACCAGATCACAGGCAGGACTCCTGGAGTCAAAGCCTAAACCTTGAGACTCTGAGTCTCAAACCTACTTCCTCGTCACCCACTGCTGTCGAAAATTTCACCTCAGTCCCCTCCCCTGCAAAGCTAGACCACTCTATCCCAGCTAACCTGCGGAGCAGCCCAGATACAACCCTCCCAGCACTGGAAAAGTTTGAAGTTCACAGTAAATTTTATTATCAAAGTACATATATGACACCATATGCAACTCCGAGGTTCATTTTCCTAAGGGCATACTCAGCAAATCTATAGAATAGTAACTATAACAGGATCAATGAAAGATCAACCAGGGTGCAGAAGACAACAAACTGCACAAATGCAAATATAAATAGCAAGAAATAACATGAGGTAATAAAGTCCTTAAAGTGAGATAATTGCTTGTAGGAATTGAGTGTAGCTTTCCCCTTCTATTCAAGAGCCTGATGGTTGAGGGTAGTGACTCCTCTTGAACTTGGTGGTGTGAGTCCTGAGGCACCTGTACCTTCTACCCGATGGCGGCAACAAGAAGAGAGAATGATCTGGGTAGTGGGGATCTCTGATGATGGATCAGCTTTCCTGCAATAGAGTTTCATGCTCAGTGGTTGGGAGGGCTTCACCTGCGATGTACTGTGCCGAATCCGCTACCTTTAGTAGGGTTTTCTGTTCAAAGGCATTGGTGTTTCCATACCCGGCCATGATGCAGCCAGTCAGTATACCCTCCTGCACATCTATAGAAATTTGTCAAAGTTTCAGATGTCATGCTGAATCTTCACAGACTCCTAAGGAAGTAGAGGCACTGCAGTGCTTTCTTCACAATTGCACTTATGTGCTGGGTCCAGGATAGGTTCTCCAGGAATTTAAAGTTGCTAACCCTCTCCATCGCTGATCCTCCAACGAGGACTGGCTCATGGACCTGTTTCCTTCTCCAGCATGCTGAGAAGTGACTTTGTAGAAGTACAATATATAAAATCACAAGGGGTATAAATAGGGGTGAATGGTCAATCTTTTTCCCAAGGTAAGGAAGTCTAAAATTAAAGGCATTGACTTAAAGTGCGAGGGATATTTTAAAGGGAGACTTTCAGCTCAACTCATTTTAGAGGATGATGAATATATGGAACATTCGGCCAGATGAGGCAGTAGTGGTGGGTACAATTACTAATTTTAAAAAATATTGGGACAGGCAACCAGGCAGGAAGATTTGGAGGGATGCGAACTTATTATAGACAAATGTATTGTCTTACTGCTTCTCTCTCGCCAACATTCGGTGACAAAAATCACTGCTTTTTGAACACAAGCACACACAACTGATGCTGTTTAAAAACTGGTTGCTCTAGGCACAGTATGGTGTCTAACGACCACAGAAGTGCCCTCGCCTGAAGCTAGATGGAAACTCTCCTGCACCAATTAAGTGGCATAGTGTCCCAAATAAACAAAGGGAATCCTGGCTATTTTCTCAATTAGGTCTTGTTCTTTAAGAATAGATCCTAATAAGCAGTTGCCCCAATTAACCTTTGGCCCAATTAACTGGAACCCTCTATAAATATTTAAGTTGATGCTCATCAACCCTCATTAAAATTGTTTTGTTTCTGACCTATGAAAAATTCTGTGTATAGACAGTTTTCAAGGGCTGTTTGTACTTCTGAAAAGGTGCAAAAGTGGAGAGACTATACACAGTGATCTACATGATCATTTCTAAAAATATTTCAGGGACTTTTTGCTAAATTGCGATTATCTGTGTAAATAAGATTTATGTAGAAAATCTTTCATTTGCCACTGCTGCTTTTATTGAAGCAATTGATAACAGGTAAAGACATTTATAAATGCAGTTCAGATAATTTTACTTGAATATTGGGTGAAGTAGCACAATGTTTAAATTAACAGGCTTGTTTCTGAGTTGAAAATCCACTGTAGCATTTGTAGATTATTTGCTTAAACATATAAAGTTCCAAGAGGACCAAAACCTTGCTGTGGTTTGGAGCTATGTTGGCTGGAGTCTAGGCTTTATGCTTTGTCTCTTGGTAGGGTCACCATACCAAACAGGTCAAGGGCTAGAGGCCAGACTAAGTGGTTTCTCCAGGTTTGGGGGTTCAGCGCAGGGCTTTGATAAAACAAGACTATTACAGAAATAACAATGAAGATCCACATCTGGGCAGCCAGTGGCACAATGGGCAGTAAGTAAGGAGCAGGAATAAATTAATCATATCTAAAAATGTTGCAGCCCAAAGCGAGAAATTGTTGTGTGTGATAACTGCAAAAAATAGCACTATTGCGTAAAAACCTTTCCAGCTTATTGAGAAAAGGAAATAGTTTCAATTTGTTTCTTTTAAACAGCCAAGCAAGCCATTCAGGATCAGGGCAATGTCTGACTAATAATGCTCTATGTACGAGTAGAACATGGAAATATATTGATGAAGATATAAAGCACCACTTGTGAACCATTTATTTACATATGTTGCAATGAAATTTTAAATATTTAATATAGTTCACAAAAGTTGGGGATGGACAATAAAAACTGACAACAACACTCACTTATGTCAACAAATAGAAATATTACACTGCAACTTGAATTTTCTTATTCACTTCTTCAGGCAGTCTTTCTGCTACAAATGTTTCAGAGCTCGGTGGGCTGTCTGCGCCTCGTTCTGTGCTGCACCTTCCCTCAAATCTCGCAACATCAGCTTGTGACAGTAAAAGCTGGAAACACCCAAATGGGCAGGCACGACCGTGGTCACGCAGACAGGAAACAGGATCTTTGGCCCACCGTGTCCACTGCGCCTGTCCATACTAATTCCGTTTCCCAGCACTGGGCCCTTACACTTCTTGGCCGTGGCATTTCGTGGTCTCATCTTAAATATTGCAGGAATATCTGCCTTCAGCACCTTTGCTGTGGAAGGAGAAATAAAGAGTTAGCATTTCAAGTCAAAGACTCTGCTAGAACTGGAAGAAGAAAACAAGTTGCAGAGATAGTGGAGGAATAATTAACAAGGCAGGATAGAAGGGGAATAGCTTTGAAGGACAAGGCCAGGGTTAGTGAGCTGCTCTTGAGAGAACGAGGCAACTGAGAGTTAACAAGACAAAAGAGACTAACAGAAATCCCGATGAAGAGAGCAGCAGAACTTCTCCAACGGTGGCATTGTTATCACAGGTATTCTCTTTCCCCATCCATCCACTTCCCCTAACCTTATACAACTTAAAGCTAGTATCTTTCAGTTCTGACAACGGGGCTTTGAAATTAAGTGCTAGTTCTGTTTCCCTTTCCAAGGATGTTACGCAACTTGAGTACTTTTTCAGTATTTTCTGTTTTTACTTCAAATTTCCGGCATCTTCAGTTATTTGATAATCATCACCTTCTGATTCTGTGTGAAATGATTGTGCAAATATTGAATCCTACTGACACTTTCAGCAATTACAAAGTTTCGGGAAGCAAAGTGCCCCGGGGATACTGCCCCTCTGTGGCAGGGTGAGTCTGCAGACAAGACCCCAATACACACTTAATAAAATAAACATCCTATTTTTACATTCAGTACTAATTTTTGCACAAGATTTTAATGAGTCTTCTTCGTGTAACATAGAACCAGGGTCTAAGCTATAGTAATTACATTTAGGTGATAATAAAGTAAAAAGTCTGCTAAGGTTACTGAGGCTTCTACAAACTAGACTGGTGAGCAATCAAACCTGAGTACTCAAACTAGGCAAATGTACAGCCTGTTGCTCAAACAATGTTGTCAATGCTTACATAACTTGATCTTCATAGGGCAAAAATAACCACAACTTCAAAGCCCTGTCTGTAACCCTAGGGACCCAGCTGTAACTGCAGCTGGTACACTCTCACTTCCTAAGAATAGAGTTGAAAGGTGTGGGATCAGAGTAAAGTAATGGCTGGTTGGGCTGAATACTAGAGGAGATACCTCAAGCCACAAATTAACAGCAATATTCCACTTTTCCATCAATTGACTCTGAGTAGCAGAAAGAGCCAACTTGGCTTTTCTAGCCTGCCAAAAAATGTAGAACTGGGACACACATGCTAACTACATTATGCCAGACAGCTGATGCCTTACATGGAAACATCAGATGGCAAGCAGGGATGATAATGGGCAACGAAAGGCTTCCAGAAATCAGCAAGAGGCTGACTGAAATGTTGGCCTTGTAACACAATATTTGAAAGGGCTGTATAAGATGGCAAACGTTCTGTGGGCACAGGGGTATGATGATGGTACAAGTGGTAAGTCCCTTTTATGGTCAGGCCGATTGCAGGGGAAGTAACCCAAATTTCCTGCTTCTCTCTTCGGAGAATGATGATTCAGTTCCGCTAATTTAATCACTTTCTTGAATTGTGCAGTCGTACTCGTATCATAATAGGAAATGAGTATCAAGGCCACAAAGCATTTCCTCCAACCCTTGCTGCGCACATTCCTCAGAGTGTTTCCAACACCTGTCAGGCATTTTTACTGAGGTTGAAAAAGGAAACAAGATTTTAATAAAGTTAAGAAATTTTACATTAGACAATGCAATAACTTGTAGATATACTGGGAACTTCTGGCTTAGTCAAAACATTTCTCAAAAGAACATTGTTCTGACTGACATGACTGAAATATAGCCAGAGAAAAGGAAGTACAAATGAACACAATCAGATGTGATCACTGACATCTCAGCCTTCCCTCCAGCTACTACCAGATTGCAAAGGCTGTAGGAGCAAGACACACTTCTGATCTGTGGCAGGCAAATCAGGCGTTACTGTTGTAAATCACAACACCCATGTGGTCAAATGTCGTACGAGAGGGATCTGAAGGAGAGCAAGGAAATCCATGTAAGAGAACTAGGTAAAATGGGAGCGTCACATGGTCTAGGGCCTGAGCTGGTTCAGCGCCAACAACAAACCTCATTATTATGATTCTGGGATGTTGATAAGCCGAGGAAATTGGAGATGAGCAGAGCACTGCGCAAGTTAAATACAGATGGAGAAAAGGAACTACATAAAATGCTGTAGTTAACGTAGTGCTTAAGTTACTGCACTAACTGTAACATTAAAACCCACTAGAGCTAGAGGACTTCATGAGAATCAGGAATTAAAAGTCAGTTCCCACCAAGGTGACAACGAAGCCAATGGATTACTGATACCTGGTTGAAAGCTGTTTCTCGGGAGGGTTGGGGGTGGGGGTGGGGGGGGGGGGAGGAGTCTGCTGTCTTTTCCCAGTTTTGCCAACATACAGTTCCAGACCCAACAATATGATTAACTCCTTAAATACTCACTCAAGGACAAAAATAAATGAGCAATAACTAAACTGTGCAGATTGCAAGAGATAAACACTGGAATTCACTAGCCAATTGGCTGGTGGAAACTGGCTCAACTAAAACTTTTACGGAGATTGAAATATTCTTAATCAAGACACTACACAAGATACGTGGATTATTGAGATATTTTTAGAAGTGCTGCCTTAGACAACGGACTATTTCAGCTGCCATGGTGCAGTTCTACAACTAACTGACAGAATTAACCAGCATGTTTTCCTTCTGTCTCGGCTGATAACCCTGGCCTCTGGAAGCAGGCACTTTCAGCACAGCCGAGCACAGGTACAGTTCTACCCTCCTCTGCCGTTTCCTGGTCATCAACCAGAAACACTGATGTCGTTTCTCTCTCCATACAAATGCTGTCTGACGTGCCAAGTATTTATAACTACAACTGGGGTGAAAATTCGAACAGTTTGTTCACACAGAGTTCACATCGTTCAGGGCACCTGATAGTCAGCTTTCCATTCCCTCTCTCACCCCCCCCCCCCCCCCCAAAGAGAACAATCAAACTTTTAAAATCACATGTACATTTTAAAACATTATGCTCTGAATGGAGATGATGAGTGTCTGGACCGAGACCGGAAAATTCCGTACAGGATTTGGCCCTAACTGCCAAATCCTGACGTTATACAGCTAGGAGAAAATAATTGACTACACTTGGGGTAATTATTATTACTGGCCATACTAAGTTTTTTTTGCAAATTATTACACAATATTCACAACAGCTAAATAGTATGTCAGTTTACCATTAATAGATGTTCGAGTGAACCTATCCCTGGGTAGAGAATGGAGTGGATAATTTCGAACTCTGCCACACTTACCTGTATATTTCTACATGCCTCCTCAGAACATATCTACACAGTACTGAGATTAGATTCAAATTCCATATTTTGTCCAGTATTCAGTCACATTCTTGCCCAGGTTAGAGTTGAACTAATAACCCAGGTTCACACACCACTGCAACACTAGGGAAGCACAACTTCATACAACCTTATGCAGAGCCTAACGTCACTTTATGGGCATACAATTTATATTTATTTATTAAGGGAGCTAGGGCTTTACACTTTGGAGAGAAGGAGGATGAGAGGAGACATGATAGAGGTGTACAAGATATTAAGAGGAATAGACAGAGTGGACAGCCAGTGCCTCTTCCTCAGGGCACCACTGCTCAGTACAAGAGGGCATGGCTTTAAGGTAAGGGGAGGGAAGTTCAAGGGGGATATTAGAGGAAGGTTTTTCACTCAGAGAGTGGTTGGTGCGTGGAATGCACTGCCTGAGTCAGTGGTGGAGGCAGATACACCAGTGAAGTTTAAGAGACTACCAGACAGATATATGGAGGAATTTAAGGTGGGAGGTTATATGGGAGGCAGGGTTTGAGGGTCGGCACAACATTGTGGGCCGAAGGGCCTGTACTGTAATGTACTATTCTATGTTCTATTATTATTGTGTTCTTTACCTTTTGTGTTTTTTTGTGCTGTATTGGATCCGGAGTAACAATTGTTTCATTCTCCTTTACACTTGTGTACAGGAAATGACATTAAACAATTTTGAATCTTGTTGTTAGTCTTTTAAATCCAAGCCCAAAATACCTATTTTTTTTTACTTCAAGCCTTTTCAAGAGAGAACATGTTGCACAAATACAGGGAAATAAAGAGGAGGTAAATGGACCTGAGGAGTTGCTGTCAGAAACCAGCATGGACTCAAAAGTCCGCTATGGCATCCTTCTTTGTACTATCAAGTAACTAAGTCAAGTCATGTTATTTTTTATTGTCATTTCGACCATAACTGCTGGTATAGTACACAGTAAAAACAAGACGTTTTTCAGGACTATAGTGCGACATGAAACAGTACAAAAACTAGACTGAACTACGTAAAAACAACACAGAAAAAAACTACACTAGACTACAGACCTACCCAGGACTGCATAAAGTGCACAAAACAGTGCAGGCATTACAATAAATAATAAACAAGACAATAGGCACAGTAGAGGGCAGTAAGGTGTCAGTCCAGGCTCTGGGTATTGAGGAGTCTGATGGCTTGGGGGAAGAAACTGTTACATAGTCTGGTCATGAGAGCCCAAATGCTTCGGTGCCTTTTCCCAGGTGGCAGGAGGGAGAAGAGTTTGTATGAGGGGTGCGTGGGGTCCTTCATAATGCTGTTTGCTTTGCGGATGCAGCGTGTAGTGTAAATGTCTGTAATGGCTGGAAAAGAGACCCCGATGATCTTCTCAGCTGACCTCACTATCTGCTACAGGGTCTTGTGATCCGAGATGGTGCAATTTCTGAACCAGGCAGTGATGCAGCTGCTCAGGATGCTCTCAATACAACCCCTGTAGAATGTGATGAGGGTGGGGGATGGGAGATGGACTTTGCTCAGCCTTCGCAGAAAGCAGAGATGCTGCTGGGCTTTCTTTGCTATGGAGCTGGTGTTGAGGGACCGGGTGAGATACTCCGCCAGGTGAACACCAAGAAATCTGGTGCTCTTAACAATCTCTAACGAGGAGCCGTCGACATTCAGCTGAGAGTGGTCGCTCCGTGCCCTCCTGAAGTCAACAACCATCTCTTTTGTTTTGTTCACATTCAGAGACAGGTTGTTGGCTCTGCACTAGTCCGTTAGCCACTGCACCTCCTCTCTGTAAGCTGACTCATCGTTCTTGCTGATGAGACCCACCACGGTCATTTCATTGGCGAAGTTTATGATGTGGTTCGAGCTGCCTGTTGCAGCACAGTTGTGGGTCAGCAGAGTGAACAGCAGTGGACTAAGCACACAGCCCTGGGGCGTCCCTGTGCTCAGTGTGATGGTGCTGGACATGCTGCTCCCGATCCAGACTGACTGAGGTCTCCCAGTCAGGAAGTCTAGTATCCACAAAGTACACTGCAGATGCTGGGGTCAAAGCAACACGTACAACAATGGTGTCGTCTGTTGAACGGTTGGGATGGTACGCGAACTGCAGGGGATCCAGTGGGGGGCAGCAGGATCTTGATATGCCTCATGACAAGCCTCTCGAAACACTTCAAGGTAATGGATGTGAGTGCAACGGGACGGTAGTCATTTAGGTAGGACACTGAAGACTTCTTTGGCATGGGGACGATGGTGGCAGCCTTGAAGCACGTTGGAACGGTGGCACTACTCAGAGAGATGTTGAAGATGTCAGTGAGAACATCTGCTAGCTGGTCTGCACATCCTCATAAGCACCAGGAATATTGTCTGCACAGGGTTCTCCTCACATCGGCCACGGTGAGACACAGCATCTGGTCATTTGGAGGAGGGGTGGACTTCCTCGCCGCCACGTCATTTTCCGTCTCAAAACAAGCGTAGAAGTTGTTCAGCGCATCTGGGAGGGAGGCATCACCTGCAGTGTCAGGTGATGTCCTGAATGCCCTCCCACATGCCCCACGTGATGCCAAATTCGACTGCCTTTCTGAGCTGTCTGTGCATTTTGTATGTTGTCCCCACCCATATCAGGTTAAATCCTCCCTCCATTGGTAGATATTTTTTCTGGTAGAAATTAATCGCAGTCTCTTCAAGACCAATCAAATACCCCTTCCCCTGAACATCCAAAATCCCAGAACACTGAAGTCTTCTCCCTCCCCATTTCTTCAGCCAAGTATTCCCCACTCCTGCTTCTGGGCTCGGTAGTCCACAGTACTGATAGAGATCCAAAGATTCTCACATTGGGCATGCTGTTCTTCAGTCTTTCTCTTCTAATTCTCCTGAACTCATTCAGGAACTCAATACCATTTCCAACATCTCAAACATGCGCCACTTCATCTGGTAGTTCCTTGCTCTTGGAAGAAATAACTCAACACTTTTCAAACAGAACAAAGGAATTAGGGCACACTCTCTAACCACAAAAGTCCTTCAGAACTTCCACTGCATCCCTCATAACATAGCTCAAACTAAGTAGTTATGTTCCTGTTTATTGGAAGACCACTACTTATCGTCAATCTGTAACTCCTAATCCAATTCAGAGGACACTTAAGACTCAATCAAGGCCATGAGTCACATAGAAACTAGATCTAATAAGGACATGATTTCTTTTGCTGAAGTAACCAGATGATTTTCACAAAAATCCACTAGATCTGTGGCCTCCATTACTGACTCAGGCATGTTATTCCAAACATTCTTTAATCAACCAGTAATCCAATTCATGGACCCCAAGCTGCACCATTCCACAGGCACTCGGAAATATGAACCTTGCATTCATCCTGTGTCCTTTGTTGGCCTGAGGGTCATACAAAATACTCATGTATTTGTTCCACTGGTGGATTCGACTGATCTCAAAATGACCAAGGCAGCAGATTCACAACTGAAGTGAAGATGTACTGACATTCGCAGGGTACTCAAGGCTCTCATTGCATTATGCAGACTGTTCCAAATGAAATTCAATAACGCTGTTACCAATTGCAACTATAAAACCAAACTATTTTTCATTAAAGATCATCCTCAAATATGCCTGTTCCACCTTTATTACCCAGATCTCAAGCAACATATAAATATTTCTTTGGAAGTGTTTTTTTTAAATCAACACCAAACCATATGAAATCCTGAAGATAAAAGCTATTATCAGATAGCAGCAAGCGATTTTATTGAACATAATTATAAATCAGATCAATTGGCCCAAATTCACAGGAATGAAGTAAACTATAGCTACTGGAAGAAAACTAAAATATCAATCAGGCTTCTCTCTCCAGTTTCCAGACATTAACGACTTCAACATCTCTGCATTTCTCAAATGTGCCTCTTATGTGGATACTGTCAAAACAGCAGAGACAAGCAGCAGGTGACAGCTTCATTTGGCAAATGAGATTGATAAATTCATGCAAAAAACATGCTTTCACACAAATTAAATGATTTCAAGTCAACATCAATGCTTCAAATCAATATTAAATGATTGAAAATATGATTTTTTCTACCAGTCAAATTGGGGGGTCTGCAGCAATTTCCTTTCATTCAAACACACAAAATACTCAGCTCAATTGCAAACACCAGAGTGACTAAAACATTCATTTTACGATAAATATCAGTTTCTTGTACAATGTATGTGAAAGCATGCCAAAGACAGCAAGAGCTTGATCTTCAATGCAATTTGCATTTAAAATTCCCTTGCGATCTGCAATGCCTACATCAACAACAATGCTAATGTGCCAAAAGTTAACAGGGAGCCTTGCAGAAATCCCATTCACCAGATAAAAGTGAAGTTGGGATCTTCATGGGGTTTTCATTTATTTAGAGATACAGTATGGTAAAAGGCCTTTCCTGCTCAGTAAGCCCACGCCATCCAATGACACATATATCACCAATTAATGTACTATCCCATACATCTTTGGAACGTGGGAGGAAACCTATGTGGTCATTGGGAGCGTGTACAAACTCCTTACAGAGAGCAACAGAATTCAACCTAGCTTGATGTAGCTGTAATAGTGTTATGCTACTGCACTGGGGCTCGTACTGTCTGAAATTGCCTAACAAGTCCAAAGTTTTTATCAAAGGACATTATCTACCCCGAGATTCATTTCTTGCAGGCATTCACAAAGAAATACGATAGAGTCAATGAAAAGCTGCACAGCAAGGCTGACAAACAACAAATGTGCAAAAGAATAAAAACTACAAATACAACGAAACAACTAAAAATAACTAGATAGAGAGAGAAACAGGCAATACGGACAAGGTGAGCTGTAGAGTTCTTGAAAGTGAGTCCATATATTGTGGAATCAATCGAGTGTTGAGGTGAGTGAAGTTATCCACACTGGTTCAGGGGACTGATGGTTGAAAGGTAATAACGTTTCCGAACCTGATAGTGTCAACCTAAGGCTCCTGTGACAAGACTGCTGAACAGATCCTGACCCAGATCTGGGCCGTACCTTCCAAATATCCGGACCTGATTTGCGCTACCTTACTTTCCCTTTTCTATTTTCGAATTATGGTTTATAATTTAAATTTTTATTACACTTACTTTGATTTGTACTTCAGGGAGCGCGAAGCGCAGAAACAAATATCACTGTGATGATTGTACGCTCTAGTATTTGTATTGTATTGTACCTCCTTCCCGATGGCGGCAGAGAGAAGGGTGCACGGCCTTGATGATGGATGCAGCTTTCCTGTGGCAGTGCTCCTTGAAGAGGTGTTCAATGGTAGGGAGAGCTTTTCCTGTGATGGACTGAGCTGTATCCTCCTCTTTTTGTAGGCGTTCCCATTCTTGGGCATACCAGGCCGCAATGCAACCAGTCAGGATACTCCACACCGGGCATCTATAGACGTTTGTCAAAGTTTTAGATGACGTGCCAAATCTGTGTGCGTCATCTAAAGCAGAGGAGCTACAAGAGTGGTACAAGTAAATAAATAAAAGATTTTTGTCCCTAAAGGAAGAATGGCAGAGGTGCAGCAAGTAGCACCACTGTCTCATGGCTCCAACGAGTCAGGTTCAATCCTGACATACAGTACTACTCGTGTGGAGTTTCCATGTACTCCCGATGACTGTGCAGGTTTCCCCAGTACTGTGGTTTCTTCCCACATCTTAAAAGATATTTTTTGTTGCCTTCTTTATAATCGTACCGTTAGAGCAGTAGGGGTGCCAGGCCAGAGTGGAATGCTTGTCTTGCAGGATGTGGGAAGGCAGGGAGACTTCCTCCAGCTGCAGCTTCTAACACTGCCTCTGCATTAAGGAGTTGGAGCTGGAACTGGATGAACTCTGGATTATTTGGAAATATAGAGAGGTAGTTACACCCAAAGAGCAGAACACAGGAAACTGGGTGACAGTCAAGAGGATGAAAGGGGTTAAACTACCAACGCAGAGTACCCCCATGGCCGTCCTTCTCAACAATAGGTATACTTTGGTTACTGTTGGGGATTGGGGAGGGGCAATGACCCTGCTGAGGAAAATCGCAATGGTTAAGTCTCTGGCACTTAGTCTGGCTCTGTGGCTTAGCTAGGAAGTGGGAGGCAGCAGCAAGCTATAGTGATAAGGGTTTGTTTGTTAGGGGAACAGAAAAGAGGTTCTACGGATGAGAATAAGATATCCAAATAGCACATTAACTCCTGGGTGTCAGATTGGGGGACATCTTAGATCGAGTGTTCCTCAACATTCTAAAGTGGGAGGGTGAGCAGCCAGAGTCGTGGTCTATATAGGTACCAATAGAAGAGGGACGAGTTTCTGCAAAGCGAGTTCAGGGAGTTAGGTGCTAGGTTAAAGGAAAGGACCTCCAGGGTTGTGACCTCAGGATTGCTACCCATGCCACATGCTAGTGAGGCCAGATCATACAGCTTAACAGGTGGCTAAGGAATTAGTGTAGGAGGGAGGGCTTCAGATTTTTTTGGATTACTGGGCTCTCTTCCAGGGAAGGTGGGGCCTGTACAAAGAAGATGCTATTCACCTAAACTGATGGGGGACTAATACGCTAGCAGGAAGGTTTGCTAGTACTGTATTAGGGGAGGGATTAAACTAGAGCTGCAGGGGGATGGGAACCAGTGTGCTAGAACAGACAGTAGAGTGTTTGTGAAGACATGTTGTTAAGACTCATACAAAGTAAGGAATCAAAAGGTTGAGCATAGCGGGATTAATTTTCTGAGTTGTGTATATTTCAGTGCAAGAAGTATTATAGGAAAGGTAAATGAGCTCAGGGCTAATTCCAAAACCTGGAATGATGATATTGTAGCTATTACTGAGACTTGGATGCAGGAGGAACAGGACTAGCAGCTCAATATTCCAGGGTTCCATTGTTTTAGATGTAATAGAGTGGGAGGGATTAAATGGGGAAAGGTGGCATTACTAGTCAAGGCAGTGCTCAATCAGGACGGGCCGGAGAACTCACCTAGTGAGGCTTTATGGGTGGAACTGAGAAATAAGAGTGACCACGTTAATGGGTCTATATTAAAGACCACCCAATAGTCCACTGGATTTAGAGAAACAAATTTGGAGAGAGATCACAGACTGTTGCAAGAAATACAAGGATATGATAGTAAGGCGACTTTAACTTTCCACATACTGACTGGGACTCCCAAACTGTAAAAGGACTAGATAGAATGATTTGTCAAAGTTTCCTTAATCAGTACCTATAAGTCCCAACAATAGACTGTGCAATACTTGATGTCCTATTAGGAACTGGGATAGGGCAGGTGATAGAAGTTTGTGTAGGGGAACACTTCACACCTAGTGATCATAATGCCATTAGTTTGAAGGTAATTATGGGAAAGGATAGGTCTGTTCCTTGGGTTAATACTAAATTGGAGAAAGACCAATTTTTGTTATTAGAAAGAATCTGGCAAGAGTGGATTGGGACAGGCTGTTTTCTGGCAATGGTGTACTTAGTAAGTGGGAAGTCTTCAAAAGTGAAATTTTGAGAGCATCAAGCTTGTATGTGTCTGTCAGAATAAAGTGCAAGAATAACATGTTTATGGAACCTTGGTTTTCAAGAGATATTGAGGTCCTGGTTAACAAAAAAAAGGAGGTGCATAGCAGCAGACAGATAGGAACAAATTAGGTACTTGAGGATTATAATAAATGCAAGTGGACACATAAAGAAAGAAATTTGGAGGGCTAAAAGAAGGAGTGAGGTTGCTCTGGCAAAGAAGGTGAAGCAAAATCCTAAGGGCTTCTATAGATACCATATGCTAAGAGCAAAAGGACTGCAAGAGACAAAATTGGTCCTCTGAAAGATCAGAGTGGTAATGCATGCATGGCACCAAAAGAGACAGGAGAGATTGTAAATGGATTTGTTGCATCTTGGGAGATGGACACAGAGTCTATAGAAGCGAGGTCATGGACCCTGTACAGATTATAGAGGAGGAGGTATTTGCTGTCTTGAGGCAAATTAGGGTGGATAAATCCCCAGGGCCTGACAAGGTGTTCCCTCAGAACTTGTGGGAGGCAAGTTCATAATTTCCAGAAGACCTAGCAGAGATATTTAAATCTTACTTAGCAACAGGTGAGCTACCAGAGGATTGGATGATATCTAATGTTGTTTTGACAGTTTAAGAAGGGCTCTAGGAGTAAAGCAGGAAATTACAGACATGTCAGTCTGACGTCAGTATTGGGAAAGTGATTGGAAGGTGTTCTAAGGGACCGGAACAAGGGGATCTGGGAATACAGGTCCATAATTTTTTGAAAGTGATGCCACAGGCAGACAGGGTCATAAAGAAATTTTTTAGCACATTGGCCTTCATAAATCAATGTACTGAGTACAGGAGAGGGGTTGTTATGTTGAAGTTGTATAAGACTTTGGCAATTTGGAGTATTGCGCATAGTTTTGGTCATGTACATACAGGAAAAATGCATATAAGATTGAAAGAGTGCAGAGAAAATTTACAAAGATGTTACCGGGTCTAGAGGATCTGAGTTACAAGGAAAGATTGAATAGGTTAGAATTTTATTCTATAGAACATAGAAGATTGAGGGGAAATTTTATAGATGTACATAAAATAATTAGGGGTATAGATAGGGTAAATACAAGCAGGCTTTTTCCACTGAGTTTGGGTGAGACTACAGGTTAAGGGTGAAAGATTAAATATTTACAGGGAACATGAGGGGAAATTTCTTCACTCAAAAAAGGTGGTCAGAGTGTGGAACATGCTCCACATGCTCCACAAGTGGTGGATACAATTTTGATTTCAACTTTTAAGAGAAGTTTGTATAGGTACCTAGATGGGAGGGGTATGGAGGGCTGTGGTCCAGGTTAGGTCGATGGAACCTGGCAGTTTAAATGGATATAGGCACACACCAGATGGGCCAAAGAGCCTATTCCTGTGTTGTAGTATTATGTTTATTGTCTACAGTAAATTACTCCTGGTGAATGAAGAGGATTGGTGAGAGAATCCAGGAGCACTTAATGGGCATATGTGACAGAGTAGATCACAAGGAGGTATGGCATTGCTGGGATTGCCCCAAGAGTCAGCTTAGACTCCATGCAACAGGAAATCAAAATATGGAAAATATGGGACATAGTGAACCAAATGAGGTTTTCCAACAGTCCAGTAGTATTCTTGTGACTACTGGTACTATGGGGTAGAATAATTCACAATTACTAACATTGAGGTGGGGTTTCACTTTAAGAGGCTGTTCTGACATAATTACGTAAAGTACTTTTACTGTGCTTGGTGTTCAATGTCTGGATTACAAAAAATGAGTTGCTACATTTTTTCTTAAACTTAAAACACCTCCACTGTTCTATTTGTGAAAGCCTGTAGTACTAAGCTTTTTATTCAGTTATTTTGCTAAAGTTAAATCTCCAGCTCCCATGAAATGATAGGAATTCTTGCATTCAAGGCAATGGTCCAGACCTCTGAATATCATGATACCAAGCCTTGAAGTATTTGAAGCAGGCAAATTAGTCAACTTGCACTCAGCAAAATTATACCATGCATCAGAAATTTCCTCACTATAACTCTCACATCTGCACAGATCAGTTCATTAAAAATAAAGTTTAATTTTAAACTGAAGGTAGAAGGGGGCGCAATTAGCAGTGGTTATGGGGAGGCTGAAAGACATCACTGGGCAAAGTCAGGGAACTAACAGCTGAATATTGAATTCAACAGGAAAGCTGAGACATAAAAGTCTTTAAACTTTGTGAGATTGTTCATCCATAATCACAAGGTCAAGAATGAGAAAACATAATCCTATTGCACATTCCACCTTACAATCGGTAGCCACTTTGTTAGGTGTGCCTGTACACCTGCTCATTAACTCATATATCTAATTAGCCAATCATTTGGCAACAACTTAATAGTTAAAAGCATGCAGACATGGTCAAGAGGTTCAGTTGTTGTTCAGACCAAACATCCGAATGGGGAAGAAATGTGATTAAGTGACTTTGACCATGGAATGGCTGTTAGTGCCAGATGGAGTGGTTTGAGTGTTCAGAAAGTGCTGATCTCCCACAACAGAGAATGGTATGAAAACAAAAAAAAATCCAGTGACCGGTAGTCTATGGGCAGAAATGCCTTGTTAATAAGATACATCAGAAGAGAATGACCAGACTGGTTCAAGCATCAATGGAAAGGCAACAGTAACTCAAATAATCACACATTACAACAGTGGGGCACAGAAGAGCGTCTCTGAATGCACAACACATTGAGGTGGACAGGCACCATGAACACAAATTCAATGGCCACTTTATTACGTAGAACTGACTAATAAACTGGCCTCTAGTGTAAAAAATATTGTGAGCTCAATTCAGTGATAATCATTGCCAGAAGTTAGTTCAAAATTCAAAGTAAATTTTATTATCAAAGTACATACATGTCAACATGTATAACCCTAAGATTTATTTTCCTGCGGGCATACTCAGCAAATCTATACAATAGTGACAATAACAGGATCAATGGACAATCAACCAGAGTGCAGAAGACAACAAACTACAAATGCAAATATAAATAAATGAGATCATTGGTTGTGGGAACATCTCAATGGATGGGCAAGTGAGTGTATTTATCCCCTTTTGTACAAGAGCCTGATGCTTGTGGGGTGATAACTGTCCTCGAACCTGGTGGTGCGAGTCCTGAGGCTCTTGTACCTTCTACCTGACAGCAGCAGCGTGAAAAGGGCATGGGCTGGGTGGTGGGGATCTCCGATGACAGATGCTGCTTTCCAACAGCAGCATTTCATGTAGATGTGCTCAGTGGCTGGGAGGGCTTTACCATGATGTACTGGGTTGAATCCACTACTTTTTGTAAGATTTTCCTTCCAAAGGCATTGGTATTTCCGTACCAGGCCATGATGCAGCCAGTCGATATACTCTCCGCTGCACATCTATAGATGCAACCCATCCTTGATTCAACAAATTCTCCTTGACCACAGCCTTTGTTTTTTACTACTTCCTTCCTCCACCACTCAGTTTCCTGCTACTCCACAGTGCTAGTTGGCATTCTGACCATCCCCTTGTAACATCCTTATCCTTACAGGTAACATCCGACATACCTATCAGATAGAAATGACCGCAGTTTATCTGTCTGTACTTTAATTAGCTTCCTCTTAAGATTTATTATTTGTCTGTTAACGGGATGCAATCATCACTGACGATACCTACATTGCTCTATCCCTAACAAGCCTTCACTCAGGAGCTTGTCAAGAATCAGCCACATTGGTGAGCCTGGGATCACTTGTTTTGCAGACCAGTTAAAAACAGCAAATTCCCTCCCACGAAGGAAGTCAGTGAACCACATGCTTTGTTTTTAAAAGTCATCTGTAGTTTTGTGTACTGAGACTAGAATTTCAGAATTAAATTACATTTAAATACTACTGTTTAATTAAATTTCACTGGATGCAAGTCCCAGGCTTGTGTAGGTTTGTCAGATAACTTATCGACTGTTTCATCATGCTCCTAACAGTTGGCCAACTGATAGTCCCTTTCCAACATCAGCACATTCCAGGGAAATCTACCAATTTCCCTCACTATCTGTGGAGGTGCCTCCAGCTCAGTGCAGTTCAAAGCAGAGACCCACTCCTTTGCACTTTACACTCGATTTCACCTTACCTCTTCATATTCCCATTTATATCAGCTGCACGGCACCACTGGCCACAAGAGGAGCAATTGTCCTGTATCGCATCAGATGTTGTGATTCTTCCTCCAAGTCAATAGTATATTCTCTGTAAGAGAAAAAGAAACACAAGCCTTAAGTAGAGATTTGTTTCAACAAGTCTTCCTCAGTTCAGATAAACTCTGCTTACAGATTCCTCTCCACAGAGGCGTGAGGATCTATCCTGCTTGTCTGCAGGCATCTTCTTTCCCAAGGTAAGGATTCCAACTCAGAGGCAAGACAGTGAGTATCCATTTAGAAAAGGGCTGAGGAGGAATTTCTTTAGCCAAAGGGTTGTGAATCTGTGGAATTCTTTGCCACAAATGGCTGTGGAAGCCAAGCCATTGGGTGTATTTAAAAGTAGACCTTTATAGATTCTTGACTGGTAAGGTGGTAAGGTGTCAAAGGTTACAGGAGAATAAGGTTGAGAGGGATAATAAATCAGGTGCTGCACTCTCGATGGTCTGAATGGGCAAATTCTGGTCTCATGGCTTGGACTGACACCTTGCCCTAGTGTCCTGTTTATTATTTATTGTAATGCCTGCACTGTTTTTGTGCACTTTATGCAGTCCAGTGTAGGTCTGTAGTCTAGTGTAGCTTTCTCTGTGTTTTTTTTTAATATTACGTAGTTCAGTCTAGATTTTTGTACTGTGTTATGTAACACCATGGTCCTGAAAAACATTGTCTCATTTTTACTATGCACTGTACCAGCAGTTATGGTCGAAATGACAATAAAAGTTGACTTGACTTGACTTGATGATCTTATTTTTCAATCAAATGGCTCTCTTTTACCAGTAGGACTGGTAAAAAAGTGCTCAGTGGTAAAATAGTAGATTTTCTGACCTGTGGATTTACACAGAGTAAGATGAGCGATCTAGCTCAGGAATTTTCAGAACTAGGGAACTCCAATACTAAAGTGCAAGAACTTGAAACACATAGCAAGATGATCAGTGTCTGAAGAGCAATAACTAAGCAGTCGTATGTGTGCGACTCAGTCCAGCTCTGAGCAAAAGCTGTCAGGATTACACCTGCCAGATTTTCTCTTTCACTCCTGAAGTGGAAAATAAAGATTGTTTGGCGATTGTCCTTATTTCTTTTATAGTTAGTCATCTTGACTTCTGTTCAACCTCACTTTATTTCAAAACTGAGCATTTAATATAGTCTCCTGCTGGATTTCAATAAACCATCAACTCTTTGATTCCTTCTCTCAGGAAATGAATATAAAAGGATTGTTTGCTGTTGGCAAGCCTCATACTTGCTCAGAAACCCAGCACGGCCACAAATCATACTTGCGCACACTAAACTGCCACCACCTTCACAGACTGCTTTCCTTCACATGAAAGAAACAACCACCCCTTATCACTTTCAGTCTCAATATTACTGGCTAAAGATCTACAGCTTCCAATATCGTCCTAATAGAGAGACCACTAGCACATAACCATTAACAAGCACCCACGGTACCTTTCCAAAACAAACTATATTGATGTGAGTTTTGGCAGCAAGAAGAGTCTCAGCAATCTGAGCTTCTGTGCTGGAGAAAGCAAAGTTCTCAGTGTGGATGATTAGCTGGTGATCCTATTGGGAAATTAAAGGATACAGCGTGTATTTAGGATTAAAGACACATGGTTGGCTGCCTGCTACATTCTACAGTTTTACCTAAGTCACTCGGGAGAGACACTGGTCTCTGGACACAGGGAGCTATGAAACAACAGCTGCCAAACTTAATAGAGCAAAATTCAAGGACAAATGGGAAAAATAATTCACCTCCACTCTGAAACTACAAAACCAAGAACAGCTCTATTAATTCCGACAATGACCCTGAGCAACACTGGATTGTGCACAACCACAACACGCACTGTACCAAATGAGGTTAGATAAATAATCTTTGTAGAAAGTAAAAGCAGAATTCTCATATTCATATGTGGAAGTTCAGAAGAAGAGCAAAACAAAAATTTGACGCCCCATATCATATGGTCGATGGAGCAGAGAGAAGGAAACAAACACCACTGGAAACATGCAATTACAATGCACTCAAAAAAGCCCAGCCCCTTCCCAGAAACAGAATCAAAGGAAAATGAAACAAATTTGTCATTTCACCTGCCTGTTATCTTCTTCCTTTATTTCAGGGAATTTTAACAAAGACGGCTGTTAAAATGTATTTTCCCCAAATATAATACACAAGACTTAATATTTCAAGAGATCTTTCAGGTTATTCCCATTGGCGTCAAAATGTAATTAGAGCACATTTTAAAATAGAAAGGAAATGTAATCTCCAAAGAGGTAGCAAAAGTCTTCAACTCTCAGTTAATCTGATGCAATTTTGGGGATTGGCGATCTTCTCTACTTTGTCCATACCTTTCTCCATTAAAGGCCCCGCCACAATTGCATCCAGAGCTCAGTCAAACAACGCCCTACCCCTATGACACTCAACAGAATTACATCTGTTACTACTTTCAACCAACTTTCTGGGGAATGACCTTAACCAAAAACTTAAGTGGAACATAATTACCATGGGAAGAAGGTGACGTCAGTGAACAACGCTATCAAGGACAACATCCTCAAGACAGCACTTGATGCAACTTCTTTCATGTCTTTTTATTTCAGATGTGGTTCTACTACTGTTGGAGTCTGTCATCTACATTATGGCTGTGTGTTTTCCGGTTGACTGGGTGATCTGGCACTTTGCTGTCTCTAAGTGTAGCATGAGACTACAAGCAAAGTGTGTGGCATGGAGGCCAGGAAGCCTGGGATTTGACTCCATCTCTCGTCGATCAAAGCGCCAAGGAAGATTGAAATTATTGAAGCGGGTTCAGAGGTGAGCGAGTTTTCAGCACTGTCTATCAGCCTCTTGCTCGCGTGTGATGGTCTTTCTCTCCCTCTTGCTCTTTGCACCCAAGGGAAGGTCCTTGTGTTCGAATGATCTCTCTCTCACTCGATGCTGTCGGAGGGTCGAGCCGGAGCAAGGTTTAATTGGCACGGTTTGTGGATTGTAGACTCCGATTCACATTTAAGATACATTCTAGTTTTCTGGTCACTTTTTTTTTGTTGCTAGTTCAGGCGACTTTGAATCAGGGCAGTCTGAACACTGAGCTGAACTGAAATATGCCTTTTGATTATGTGTTTTATATCCTGTGTTTTTACTCGGTTTTTTTGTTGCCGTTTGCGCGATTTGTTTTCTTTTGAGCATGGGGGGAGGGGGGGGTTGATTCCCCCCACTCTTTGAACAGCTTCCATGGTTCTTTATTTCATGGCTGTCTGTGGGGAACACGAGTCTCAAAGATGTATACTGATTACATTCTGTGATAGCATTTGAACAGTGGCTGCAAGAGCAAATAAATAGCTGGGTACCACCCCAGTACCCCAAAATCTTTCCACCATCTAAAAAGGCACAAATCAAAACAGACGAAAGTTTCCACTTGCCTGGGTGACTGCAGCTCCAACAACACCCAAGTAGCTCAATACTACCCAGGACAAAGCCGCCCAGTTGATTAGCACATTGGCTAGCCTGAGTATCCAGCACTAGCCACAGAGCAAAGCACCCGCAAAATGCAATGCAATTAGTTACCAAGGATTTCCCAACTGCACCAAAGCTAGGGCAACTACCTACTTGAAAGAAACAGTCATTAGGAAATGGAATAGACATCACATGCAAGTTCCTCTACAAGACTCATTATTAGGAACTGGAATTGTATTGCTACTCCTTCGTCGTCACCACCTCTAAGTCCCAGAACTCCCCATCCAAAAGCCATGTTGAAGTTTTCTCATTAAATGGACAGCGGCAGCATTTCAATGTCTACTTTGAGGGCAACCAGGAACAAGGAATGAATGCCCAAATCTGATAAATGGAAAAAAAAAAGCAAAGACAGGCGTGGTACAGGTTGGAGAAAAGTGACCACCATGAAGCAAAGTGCCATAGGTCTGGGAGCCTATGAGTAGCACAGTAGTGTGGCGATTAGCGTAATGCTAATGCAGTGCCAACAATCACCACTCAGCCTTTAATTCCCACTACTGTCTATACATTCTCCCAATGACCACATGGGTTTCCTTGGAGTGCTCCAGTTTTCTTTCACATTCCAGGAACGTATGGTTAGGGATAATAAGTTGTGGGCACACTACTTTGATACTGGATGCATGGCGACAACTGCAGGCAGCCTGGCACAACCCTCGCTGATTTGATTTGCCACGGTTCACTGTTTACTTCCGTGTTTTGATATACATGTACCAAATAAAGTTAACTTTAATCTTTATCAACAGAAAACCAAAAGCAAACGCTACTTTCATCCCTCCGATTGTGTGGCACTCACAAATACTGGTTGACATTCTGGCACAGCTTAATGGGCAGAAACTTGAGAAGTTTATCAGACTAACTAAAACTATCCAAACTGGCAAAGTCCTTTGGGTGAGACATTAGACCAAAGTCTTATATAACATCAAGAGCTTTTGACAAATAATGAAGATTCAGTTATAATTCTGGAACAGAACAGGCTATACCATATTCTCTCATAAACAACCAAAAGGCAAGATGTCACTATGCTTTTTTCAGAACCTCAGTGGTCACAACAGATGCTGCATTGCTCATGACATAGTGAAGACCCAATAAAGGGTCAGAATCTTCAGCTCATTCAGTCTGCACCAACCGTCAACCACCTAGTTATTTTCCCCAAACTCTCATCACTGCTCCTTGGGTTTTAGCAAACACTTACACACAAAGAGCAACATACAATGGACAATTAACTTAGCAAACCATATATCATTGTCTGTTGGAGGAAACTGGAGGCTCCAGATGAAACCCAGTCTTAGGAAGAATCTGCAACCTCCCCACAGACAGCAGAGGTCATGTTTGGACCCAGTTAGTGCTACTGCCCCAGAGTTCAAACAACCTGGGTATGACCCTCTCCTTCTATGCCATTTGATTCCATGGACTCCGCAAACTCCAGCTGTGACTCCATCAGCTTCCTCTAGGTGTTCTGGTTTCCTCCTACATTCCACTGTGTTGGCAGGTTAACTGGCCGCTGTAAATTATTGCTAGCAGAGGTAAGCAGCAAAATAATCAAATGAAAGTTGATGGGTACATGAAAGAGAACAAGGTGCAGAGCTCCAGAGAAACGAGAAAGGTATGGGACTGATGATATTGTTCTACTGGAAACCAAAATGACCTCGATGGGCTGAACGGTCCCATTCTGTATCGTAATGTTGTACTTGCAACTTCTCCTGTCCATCTTGATGTGCAATCCGACACCCATTCTCGTGCAATAAACACACAAATGCACATGACAGACGGCTGTCAACGACAGTGCTCACTGATCAACTGCAACTGGCACAAAAGGTCAACGGTTGGGAGAAACAGCTTTTTCTGTTACCGATACTGATAACGTAGCTCTGTTTTCACAGTTTGTAAAGCAGCTTAGCCACGCACATACACTCTTACCTCTGATCCTCTGTCTCAGGCTCCACCAGCACGTTCTCCTGCTTCTCCTTCACTCTCAGAAAAACAAAGGAATCCATGTTGGGCTTGGGAACTGAGGCAGAAAGATGAACAAGTTCAGTGAAGTCTAACAGCAGCAGGTGAGGATGAATTAAAGGCTTAAACAGGCATTTCCCATGTTATGACACTTCAGACAACAGAAATCCATCATAGAGTACTACAGCACAGAAAGAAACTCTTTGGCCCATCTATTCTGTGCCAAACTATTACTCTGTCTCATCCAATTGACCTGAACTTGGATGATAGCCCTCCATTCCCTCCAACCCATGTACTTACCTAAACTTCTTTTAAACGTTGAAACTGAACCCGTATCCACCACTTTCACTGGCAGCTCATTCCACACTCTCACCACTCTGTTCATGTTCCTCTTATATATATTGTACCTTTCACTCCCAACCTATGACCTCTAGTTCAAGTCTCACCCAACCCAGTGGGGAAAGCCTGTTTGCATTTACCCTATCCATACCTCTCATATTTTTGAAACTCCATCAAATCTCCTCTCATTCTACTGTGCTCCAAGGAATAAAGTCCTAATCTATTCAACCTTCCCTGTAACTCAGGCCCACAAATCCCAGCAAGATCCTTGTAAATTTTAAACACAAAGTACACTGCAGATGCTGAGGTCAAAGCAACACGTACAAACACGCTGGAGGAACTCAGCAGGTCGGACAGCATCCGTGGAAACGAGCAGTCAATGTTTTGGGCTGAGACCCTTCGTCAGGACTGCCCGAGCTATCCTCTAATCCTACAGCACCTCACACGTGGACATTTTAAATATCTCTGCCAGGCCCACTGCAATTTCTGCACTAGTCTCCCACAATGTCCAGGGGACCTTAGGCCACAAACTTATCAATCACCCCTCGTATTTCTTACAACAGTCTGCGTTCTCTCCACAAATTTGTTCCTCTAAATCCCTGGGACTGTTGGGTGATCTGTAATATAGCCCCATTAACGTTGTTATTATTTTCTTAATACTCGGTTCCACCCATTATGCCTCACTAGACGAGTTCTCCAGTCTGTTGTGATTGAGCGCTGTCATGACATTTTCCCTGGCTAGTAACACCACCCCTTCTCCTTTAATCTCTCCTGCTCTGCTCTGTCTCAAATAACGGAGCCCTGGAATATTGAGCTGCATGTCTTGCCCCTCCTGAAACCAAGTCTCACTAACAGCTACAATATCATTATTCCAGGTGTTGAATTATGTATCTTGTAAACCTCCTGCGTTTACTTATTTACTTTTTCAACATGAGTTCAGTAAGAGGATATTTTTATTCCATAAAGATGGAGTGAAGTCATGGATTATATAGGGATTACAGAGAAGATAGTGCTTGCTGTTTGCTAGCGATAATATGTTGCAACTGTACAAGACATTGTCAAAACCACACTTGGTCTCAGTAGGTGCACAGTTTTAGTCATCCCCTTATAGGAAAGACATTATCAGCTCGTACTTCTCGACGCACGTGCTGATGACGCAGTTTCACAATACGGAAAATCATATAGTTTTCTAGGAATGCGACTGACCCTCACCCTCAAAGCAAAGGAGGGTATGGGGGGAGTTGCCTGTAATCTTGGACACAATGCCACAAGACTGTGAGGAGTGGTATACCTCCAAAATAATCACCAGCAGCAGAAAAATGCAACTTCCAATCATGCCACAACAGGATTGATTCAAACTGTTTAAGCAGGCAAGAAGTGGCTGTTAAATATCCTCCACCATTCAGTGAGATCACAGCTAAACCTGTCCGCCATCTATTTTTCCATCTTATTCCTATACTTTCTGATTCCTTGTGCATTGAAATGACCCCACAGCCGAGAATCCAAGACTCAAAAAGGAACTTGTCAACTCAGCCCTAAAGGGTTGCTTATTATTAAGCAGAGAAACAGGCTCATCAGACCAAGTCCCCTAGCTCATCCATTTGCCTGTCTTTGGCCTACATCCCTTGAAATCAACCTACATTCATCTAAAATCTACCTTAAAAACCTTTTAAAGATTGTAACTGTACCCGCCTTACCACTTCTTCTGTCAGTTTATCTTGCATAGCGACACTCTCTGTGTGAAAATACTATACCCTCAGGTCTCTTTTAAATATTTCCCCCTCACCTTAAAGTTATGTCCTCTAGTTTTAGAATCCCCCTATTCGGAGAAGACAGACCATTCAGCTTACATCTGCCCCTCATGATTTTATAAACTTCTTACAAGATCACTCCTCAAACCTCCTACACGCCAAAGAAAACTCAAGCCTATCAAGTCTCTCCTTATAATTCACATCTCCAGTTCCACTAACACCCTTGCAAACTGTTTTCAACCCTTTCTAGCTTAATAACATCCTTCTAATTGTTTGACGATTAGAATTGCACTAAGTATTCCAAAATGCGATCGTGCCAACAACTTGTACAGTTGCAAAATGACGCACTGTTCTGTATTTAGCGCCCTGATTGATAAAGGCAGCTGTGTGAAATGTCCTCGTTGAAACTCTGTCTACCTCCGTCACCGCTTTCAGGGAACTATGTACTTCTATCAGGTCTCCCTGTCCTATAAGACTTTCCTGGGCCTTGCTATTTACCGTGTAAGCACTGCCCCAGGAGAATTTACCTTCACATTTGTTTGAGATAAATTCCATCTAATATTCCTTGGCCTGTTATAATGATCTAGGTCCTGTTTTAATCTTATAGACAACATTCTGCACTGTCTTTGATACCATCAATTTTGAAGAGATCTGCAAACCTTCATCTAAATTGTTAATATAAATGAAAAAGCAACACAGCCCAGCATCAATGCATGTGCCACATCTCTGGTAATAGACTTCTAGTCCGAATAACCACTCTCTGAATCCTACCAACCAAGTCAATTAGCAAGGTCACCTTGGATCTATGTGGTTCGACCTTCCGTACGAGCTAACCCTGCAGGATCTGTTCAAAGGCTTTGCTAAAGTCCATGTAGACAATGTCTACTGCCCTCCCCCATCAAACCTCTGGATTCCCTCTTCAAAAAAATCAATCAAACACATGAGACACGATGTCCCATGCATGAAGCTATGCTGACTATCCCTAATCTGTCCCTGTCTTTCCAAATGCAGATAGATTCTGTCTTTCAGAATCTTTTGTCCTTGTAGCCCTTCTTAAATAAAGGCACAGAATTATCTTTTTCCAACTAAGAGATTAAGAAGCTCACTCAAGAGAAGGCTACTCACCAGCTTTCAACATGTCCAGAGCTTGCAGATTAGGAGGCATGCGCTTCAAGGCAAGGTTCTTCAGGTGTGCTTCACAATTTGCCGCATATCTTTGAATCAAAACAGTGAGCAACTCAGTGAAACAGAACTAAGAGTGCCTCATGCAGCAAGATATTGCTGGCGTTTGAGCTTTCAGAGTAAGCTATCATTCTATCCCCAATTTAGGAGGAAGGTTTGACTCCTCAGCCCAAGATCACATCATCTGGCTCCAAGAAAACATCCAGTTTAAATATTAACCACAGCATTCCTGTGCTGCTCTTCAGAAAGAGCAGCCCCTTTTTTATGACACATTAAACATTTACCTGCAGATGTTTTAGAAACTCTTATGGATTTTGATTCTAATGCAGTAGAGTAAATTAAAATCTCAATCCCTCAATTTTAATACACTAAACCTTACACTTACTTCCTAGCCCTGACTTTAACTCATAACTGAAAATGTTCTTCAGAATAAGAGCTTGAGTTTACTCGAGTTTAAACAAGAGAACATGATTTTGCCTTTGAAGTCTGTTCTGCCTTTCAATTAAAACATGACGAATTATGACCTAACTCCATATTCCTTTTTAATCTGCAGTTGCTGGAAATCCAAGTAACACACACAAAATGCTGGAGGAATTCAGCAGGCCAAGCAATATCTATGAAATAGAGTAAACTGCCGATGTTTCAGGCCAAGGAGATTGGTGCTCGAGAGGAATAGGTTGGGTGTGTTGTCTAGAAAAAAGCAGACAGCTTTATGTATAGGGACTGTCTATGTCTATGGGTAGCCTCCAACCTGATGGCATGAAGCTCCAGTAATTGCAGCCCCCTTTACATTTTCCCTTCTCACCTGCCCATCACCTCCCTCTGGTGCTCCACCCCTTCCCTTTCCTCCATGGTCTTCTACGCTCTCCTATCATATTTCCCATTCTCCAGCCTTTTATATCTCTCACCAATTAACTTCTCAACTCTTTACTTCACCCCTCCTCACCCCCTCCCAGTTTCACCTATCACCGACTACCTTGTCTTTCTTCCTCCCCTTCCCCCACCTTCTTACTCTGACATCTCATCTTTTTTCTCCAGTCCTGATGAAAGGTCTCAGCCGAAAACATTGACAGTTTACTCTTTTCCATAGATGCTGCCTGGCCTGCTGAGTTCCTCCAGCATCCAGCATTCCATATTCCTTCTGTCCCATTTCCCTAAACATGGTTTAAAACGGTTGCTGCTCACCAAGGCTCTGGAATCAGAAACATAATAAAGAACAAAAACCTTGGAAAAACATAGCAACAGGATACACAGCAACCAATGGCACGGATTGGGCAAGCAAATTGAAACTTTCAGAACTAGCACCAGAAGGCATAGAGAAATACTAGTATTCTGGTGCCACTGATACCACAGGCACAGAAATGACTATATGGGATTCATCTAAGATTATTAATCTTCTCCTTATTAAAAAACCTAGATATACAATTTACATCCAGTACCATCTGTGGGGATGATGCCCACCTTCTCACCACCAGTTAGAATCATTTTTGAATTTCCTATCCAATTATATTTGCAAACAAGTTCAGAGAAGTTTAAGAACGTTAAAATTGAGAGATTGGGAATAGTTGGCAATGACTGGTTTACCCTTCCTTGTGGTGGGAACAGTGTCCCTTTGCAGTACTCACTCTTTTGCAAAAGCAGCTTCTTGTGCAGATAAATAAGAAGGTTCTGTCTCAAGACGGGACTTCTCCTTCTCTAAAATGTGAGGAAAAAACTTCTCAATCTAGAAAGAGGAAGAACAATATTTTTGCTCTGAGCAATTTAAAATTAAATTGAATTTTCTAGGCAAGTTATGAAAATTAAAATGCCGGAACCATTCAATCTGGCATTCAATCCTTCTCCTCAAAGAACAGGCAATGCTTTTCTTAGAGAATTTAGTTTGCAGAATAAAATAACTCTGGTCACACCAATCAAGTCAAACTGACAAACCAAAAAACTACTGCAGTTTGTGATAAATCCTGTTGTTCACTTTGTCAGCACATGACCCTACTCTGCTACAGATCAATGTAAATATACTCCTGCTGAAAAACCAGAAGCATGAATTCCATACCTTTTGTAACCGAGACCTCAAATAGCTGCTGAGGACGTAACGAATCCTCTCCATTTCCATCCTGTGAATGGTGATTTTCAGGTCTCCCTTCTTGGCTCGCTGCAGATTCTTTTCCTATAGACCAGATTATAATAAAAACCGAACCATACAATATTAGCCTCACAGTCGCTTTAAGTCATTTTTAAAATATTTTACACGAAACAAACTGCATTAAGGTTGGGCAGGTTGAAATACACCTCCAATTAATCTGTTTAGCATATTGCTGGTGTAGAGAAGAGTGCTAATGAGGATGCTAACAAATGCCTTGGCATCCGTACGTTCCAGCTGGAAGGCCAGACGGCATCAGAGATTAACCTTTGAACCAAAGGATGCCAAGACCATTAGTATCCAGAAATTTTCCATTAGGGAGTTAATCCATAGCAGGAGCTTGAATCCAGGATGTCAAAGAGCAGAGGAGTTACCACTGTTCCAACCAATCTTTGTCCTTCATTCAACATTACCAGAGCAGATTAACAGTTTGATATCATAGTGCAAAAGCTCACCGAGTGCAAAATATCTACTGTGTTTCCTACAACACTGACCATGTTTTTAAAAATCAAGTGTGTTGGGATGTACGAGGGTTATAAATAGCAAGCCTTTTTCACTAACCACATCATATTATCTAATCCATCAGAAGAATCATTATCAACACTTGATGGTACATTTTTGTTGGTGCTAGTATATGCCTGTAAGAACAGCATGTTGCTCAATACATAATAGCTTGCTACCATATAGTAGGTGGATCAGTTAGATGATAGATAGATAGATAGATAGATACTTTATTCATCCCCATGGGGAAATTCAACTTTTTTTTCCAATGTCCCATACACTTGTTGTAGCAAAACTAATTACATACAATACTTAACTCAGTAAAAAATATGATATGCATCTAAATCACTATCTCAAAAAGCATTAATAATAGCTTTTAAAAAGTTCTTAAGTCCTGGCGGTTGAATTGTAAAGCCTAATGGCATTGGGGAGTATTGACCTCTTCATCCTGTCTGAGGAGCATTGCATCGATAGTAACCTGTCGCTGAAACTGCTTCTCTGTCTCTGGATGGTGCTATGTAGAGGATGTTCAGAGTTTTCCATAATTGACCGTAGCCTACTCAGCGCCCTTCGCTCAGCTACCGATGTTAAACTCTCCAGCACTTTGCCCACGACAGAGCCCGCCTTCCTTACCAGCTTATTAAGACGTGAGGCGTCCCTCTTCTTAATGCTTCCTCCCCAACACGCCACCACAAAGAAGAGGGCGCTCTCCACAACTGACCTATAGAACATCTTCAGCATCTCACTACAGACATTGAATGACGCCAACCGTCTAAGGAAGTACAGTCGACTCTGTGCCTTCCTGCACAAGGCATCTGTGTTGGCAGTCCAGTCTAGCTTCTCGTCTAACTGTACTCCCAGATACTTGTAGGTCTTAACCTGCTCCACACATTGTCCATTAATGATCACTGGCTCCATATGAGGCCTAGATCTCCTAAAGTCCACCACCATCTCCTTGGTCTTGGTGATATTGAGACGCAGGTAGTTTGAGTTGCACCATATCACAAAGTCCTGTATCAGTTTCCTATACTCCTCCTCCTGTCCATTCCTGACACACCCCACTATGGCCGTGTCATCAGCGAACTTCTGCACATGGCAGGACTCCGAGTTATATTGGAAGTCTGATGTGTACAGGGTGAACAGGACTGGAGAGAGTACGGTTCCCTGCGGTGCTCCTGTGCTGCTGACCACCGTGTCAGACCTACAGTCTCCCAACCGCACATACTGAGGTCTATCTGTCAAGTAGACTATTAACTATTAACCATGACAATGACATTGCCTTGAGGAAATATGACACAGGAGTGAGGTTACTGCCTCCTGGCACCAGCAACCTAGGTTTAATCCTCATCTCCAGTGCTGTTTGTGTGGAGTTTACACCTTCTCCCTGGTCTGCTTGGCATTCCTCCAGATGCCTTGCTTCCCTCCCACAACCCAAACATTGCAAGTTGCCCCGAATGTAAAGGAGAGTGATTGAATCTGGGGGAATTTGGCAAGTCTGATCACCTGGCTGTATTTCTACTCCCGGCATATAGGCAGCAACAGAGGTCAGCACCATGAAGGTATGGTCAGGGGAGGCGGAGAAGCTCTTACAGGACTGATTTGAATCAGTGGACTGGACCATGTTCAGGGATTCATCTTTGGATCTGAATGAACATGAATGAACATCACTGACTTCAGGCTTTGTGTGGATGGGCGCATGCCTTTGAGAAAATACTGGTCATACTGCACCCAAACCAGAAACCATGGATGAACCAGGAGATATGGTTATCTGAAGGCTAGGTATATGACGTTCAAGACTAGTGATCCAGAACCCTACAAGAAATCCAGGTAAGGTCGGCAGAGGCTATTGTAGGAGCAAAAAGGCAATTCCATGTGAAGCTAGAGACACGATCAGATGCATGATAATTATGGCAGGATTTGCATGCCATTACTCCCAAAAAGGCAAAACCTAACAGCATAAATGGCCGTGATGCTGCTTCACTCCTCAATGACTTCACCGCCTTTTAAGCGCGCTTTGAAAGGGAGAATAAAACTACATCTGTGTGAATCCCCATAGCATGAGGTAATCCTGTGACCTGTCTCAGAGGCCAATGTCAGAACATCCTTCAAGAGGGTGAAGCCTTGCAAGGCATCAGACCCCAATGGTGCTGAAATGGTACCTGGCATGGTACTGAAAACCTGCGCCAACCCGTTGGCAGGAGTGCTCAAGGACATCCCCGATCTCTCATTGCTGCAGTCAGAGGCTCCCACCTGCTTCAAAAGATCATCGATCATATCTGTGCCCAAGAACAGCATGGTGAGCTGCCTCACCGACTATCGCCCAGAAGCACACACACCTACTGTGTTGAAGTGCTTTGAGAGGTTGGTCATGGCTAGAATTAACTCCTGCATGGGCAAGGACATGTGCAGGCTACAATTTACCTACTGCCTCACAGGCCTACAGCAGACACAATCTCACTGGCTCTCCACTCAGCCTTGGACAACCCGGATAACTGCAGGCTACAGTTTATTGATTACAGCTCAGCGTTCAACACCGTCATCCCCTCAGTACTAATCAACAAGCTGCAAATCCTGGACCTCTGTACCTCCCTCTGCAACTGCACCCTTGGCTTCCTCATTATGGGAGACCACAGTCGGTGCATATCAGTAATAACTTCACCTCAGTGACATTCAACATAGGTACATGGCCGGGATGCGAGCTTAGCCCACCGCTCAACTCTCTCTATACTCATGACTGTGTGGTTAAGCATAGCTCAAACACCATCTACAAATTTGCTGATGTTGTTGGCAGAATCTTAGATGGTGACAGGAGTGAGACAGATCAGCTGGTTTATTGTCATTTTCACCATAGCTGCTGGTACAGTGCATAGTAAAAATGAGACAACGTTTTTCAGGACCATGGTGTTACATGACACAGTACAAAAAACTAGACTGAACTACGCAATAAAAAAAAAGAAAGCTACACTAGACTACAGACCTACACAGGACTGCATAAAGTGCACAAAAAAAGTGCAGGCATTTACAATAAATAATAAACAGGACAGTAGGGCAAGTTGTCAGTCCAGGCTTTGGGTATTGAGGAGTCTGATAGCTTGGGGGAAGAAACTGTTACATAGTCTGGTCGTGAGAGCCCAAATGCTTCGGAGCCTTTTCCTAGACGGCAGGAGGGAGAAGAGATTGTATGAGGGGTGCAGGGGGTCCTTCATAATGCTGTTTCCTTTGTGGATGCAACGTGTAGTGTAAATGTCTGTAATGGCTGGAAAAAAAGACCCCGATGATCTTCTCAGCTGACGTCACTATTCGCTGCAGGGTCTTGCGATCCGAGATGGTGCAATTTCCGTACCAGGCAGTGATGCAGCTGCTCAGGATGCTCTCAATACAACCCCTGTAGAATGTGATGAGGATGGTGGGTGGAAGATGGACTTTCCTCAGCCTTCGCAAAAAGTAGAGACACTGCTGGGCTTTCTTTGCTATGGAGCTGGTGCTGAGGGACCAGGTGAGATTCTCTATCAGGTGAACACCAAGAAATTTGGTGCTCTTTACGATCTCTACCGAGGAGTCGTCGATGTTCAGCGGGGAGTGGTAGCTCCGTGCCCTCCTGAAGTCAACAAGCATCAATGTCAGCAATGTTCTTACACTCAATGGCAGCAAGACCAAGGAATTGACTGTAGACTTCAGGAAGAGGAAGTCGAGGGAATACACGGTAGTCCTCACTGATGGGTCAGAGGTGGAAAGGATGAGCAGCTTAAAGTTCCTGGGTGCCAAAGTCACTAAAGATCAAGCCTGGGCCCAATGTATTGAAGCAATTGTGAGGAAGGTACATTAGCAGCTGTATTTTATTAGGAGCTTGAAGAGATTTGAAGGGATTTGGTGTGTCAGCAAAGACTAGCAAATCTCTACTGATGTATGGTGGAGTGCATCTGACTGGTTGCATTACCATCTGAAATGGAGGCTCCATTGTACAGGATGAAAAGAGGCTAGAAAGGTTACAGACTCAGCCAGCTCCATCTTGGGCATAAGCCTCCTCACCAGAGGATGTCTTCAAAAGGAGGCATCCATCATTCAGATCTAGGACACAACCCCCTTCTCATTACTATTGTCAGAGAGGAAATACTGTAAATACACTCTGCATTTTAAAACAGCTTCTATCCCTCTACCATCAAATTTCTGAATACTCTATAAACATTACCCACTAGTCCTCTTTTGCACTATTTATTTTATTTTGTATTTTAATCTATAGTCATTTGTTTATGTCTTGTACTGCACAGCTGCCACAAAACGACAAATCTTACGACATGCCAGTCATCATAAAGCTGATTCTGAAATGAAAGAAGTGTGGTGAGAATAAAAGTGAGGCCATTTTGGATTAGTGTAAGTGGTTGAAAACAGCCCTTTAACCTGCTGTTTGATACAAGCTCTATGAAATCTACATATCCTTTCTGCGGCCTTCAATTCCATCCGCAAAGTACACTTCACCCAATAAATAATTATTTTGTTACCATATGATTCAGTTGTTCCATGACACATTCCACAATTTCAGATTTACATTCCAGAAGGTCAGGAGAAAACTTCTCATTCAGCCAAGCCTGTGTGGAAATTAAAGACAGAAATGGTTATAGTTATTACATTCCAGACCAGCAAATTAAAATCTATACATTCAATTAAAATACATACTAGAGAACTGGAACTTGTAGCAAAGGTCATGAAAGCTGCTAGAACTTCAAGCAACCGAGATCCCTCAGTGAAATCTGGAAGTAGTTTCAGTCCCCCACTCCCTCAAAACATACCAGACCCAGACATTAAATAGCTGAGAGCATAACATATTCCAGAATGAAAGAATAAAACTCGCTGTGCAGCACGTATCAAGGAACCACCAACCCTTTTCTCTCCCTCTCCCCCTCCTTCTCCCTCTCCCTGCAGGACCTCAAGTCAAGGCGCAGGAAATTCAGGAAGGGCTTCAGTCTGAAAACAAGAATTATTCAGAGATCGTTTGAGAGAATGGTGGTCAGAGGAGGTTGGGTGGAGCGGTGGTGGGACCAGTCAGGTTGTTTGTTTTTAAATTAATTTCTAAGGATCAACAAAGTGGAGTTAGAGATGTTTGGGGAGGGTATGATCAAGGTCTGGAGCCAAAGAATAGATGAAGTTCGGGAAAGTAATTATGGCTTGGGAATGGCAGAGTTGGAAAGACGGAAAGTCAAGTCAAGTCACTTCTTATTGTCATTTCAACCATAACTGTTGGTACAGTACACAAAAAGAGACGTTTTTCAGGCCCATGGTGTTACATGAAACAATACAAAAACTACACTGAACTACAAAAAAACACAGAAAAAAACACACTAGTCTACAGACCTACCCAGGACTGCATAAAGTGCACAAAATAGTGCAGGCATTACAATAAATAATAAACAAGACAATAGGGCAGTAAAGTGTCAGTCCAGGCTCTGGGTATTGAGGAGTCCGATAGCTTGGGGGGAAGAAACTGTTACATAGTCTGGTCGTGAGAGCCCGAATGCTTCGGTGCCTTTTCCCAGATGGCAGGAGGAAGAAGAGTTTGTATGAGGGGTGCGTGGGGTCCTTCATAATGCTGTTTACTTTGCAGATGCAGTGTGTGGTATAAGTGTCTGCAATAGCAGGAAGAGAGACCCCAATGATCTTCTCAGCTGACCTCACTATCCGCTGCAGGATCTTGCGATCTGAGATGGTGCAATTTCCGAACCAGGCAGTGATGCAGCTGCTCAGGATGCTCTCAATACAACCCCTGTAGAATGTGATGAGGATGGGAGGTGGGAGATGGACTTTCCTCAGCCTTCGCAGAAAGTAGAGACGCTGCTAGGCTTTCTTTGCTATGGAGCTGGTGAAATTCTCTGCCAGGTGAACAAGAAATTTAGCGATCTTTACCGAGGAGCCATTGATGTTCAGCAGGGAGTGGTTGCTCTGTGCCCTCCAGAAGTCAACAACCATCTCTTTTGTTTTGTTCACATTCAGATAGGTTAGCTGCTGCACCTCCTCTCTGTAAGCTGACTCGTCGTTCTTGCTGATGAGACCCACCACGGTCGTTTCATCGGCGAACTTGATGATGTGGTTCGAGCTGTGTGTTACAGCAGTCGTGGGTCAGCAGAGTGAACAGTAGTGGACTGAGCACACAGTCAGATAGGTTAAACAAGAATAGGTGGCCGTGGTAGCATAGCGATTAGCGCAACACTATTACAGCTCAGGCTGTCAGAGTTGAGAGTTCATTTCTAGCATCTTCTGTAAGAAAGTTTGTACGTTCTTCCCTTGAGTGCATGGGTTTCCTCTTGGTGCTCTGGTTTCCTCCCACTGTCCAAAAACTTACCAATGTAATGCCCTGGTTAAGATGTCTACTGCCATGCTGTGAGGTATTTTCTTTTCGTTTTCTGTAAAAGCAGCGTGTCCTGCTGGTAGAGTGGTTTTGGTGTTGGCTGAAGATAAGGAGCCACGTTGTTCAACTTAGGAATGATGTGTCAGCCAATCAGGATGGTGGGTTGGAGACAAGGTTCTAGAAAGAGCTGTGTGGAGAGGATCAGGGACGATGCCTGAAGGGGAGACCATAATGCAAGAAGTGTTTTGTGAGAAAGGAATCCAAGAAGGGAAGTTCTACCTGTGATTTGTGATGAGAATTCAGCACCGTGAGTAAAGCAGTACACCCAACTGCTATTGATATGTGCACATTTAGACTTGTTAACTGTAATGGGCCCATTTTTTCTCTTTATCCTATTAACTGATAAAGCTGAAATTGGTAAATATACTTTATAATTTTATGCAGTGTCTGACCTATTATTTCTGCATTATTTACACAGCATTCACTCAAATTGATGTTCCTTTAATCGGAACTCCCAACTTTCCTGTTTGGTTGAATCCCAAATCACACTGACCCTATACATATATTGTTTATGAAAGGTGGCCTTCTCACCGCCGAGTCCCGTGGCTGAAGTTTGACCACAAACCCCGGTGAGAGGGTTACACCAGTTAGTAGTTAATTGGCCATTGTGAATTGTCCCGTGGTTAGACTACAGTTAAATAGGTGGGCGGTGGGCTGGAAGGATCTGTTCCACACAATATCTCAAAGAATATGCTTTTAAAGTTAGGAGTGGGAGATTTAAAAGCGACGTGAAGTGCAAGTTTATTTTACGCAGAGTGGTACTGCCTAGGTGACCAAGGGCAAGAGTGGACGCAGGCAGGTTGGAGTTAGACAGGCACATGAATATGGGATTGGACGGCTACAGATGATTCACAGGAGGGCATTTAGTATAAGCCGCTAGCAAGATAGCACAACATCGTGGCCGAACGGCCTGACCTGTACTGTTCCATCAAACTCCATTGGCCAAGTTCCCAGCTCGTTCTGTCTGCATCCTGATGCAGAGCCACAACACGATCCGCGCCCTAATTCCGTCCTGCTGCCCACCCGATCTCACTCACTATCAGGTAGGGCTGAGGGCCACTGCCCGCAACCGGAGATCGAACATACTTCCACCTCGGGCACCGGCCGCCGGCGTGGCCCTCTGACGGTAAGGGTCTCACCTCTTCCAGCTTGTGGATGAGCTCTGCCGGAGTCAGGATCTCCTCCTCCTCATCATTATCATCACCTTCCTCCTCAACAAACGATTCCCACTCTTCCGCCATGACTACGGACACCTGGAGCGCTGAAAATTCCCGCCTGAAACGTCACCACGTACGCTAATGACGTTGCCGCATAGTCACAGCCAGTTAGAGCTGGCGCCATCCTTGATCTAGGCGGAAGCAATCCCTGCTGCACGGTGTCTGTTGCCAGTATCAGATTTCACCGGAGCTGGGACACACCGGCGTGCTTTGGATCTTTTGTAATGTGGACGTCTCATCTCAGTTAACACTGTTTTGTAGATTCTCCCAGGAGCCACCGTTTGCTCCAATTCATCCATACCCACCAAATTGTCTATCCGAGCTAGTCCCAAGTCCTCACATTGGGTGTTTTCACCAACCCTCTAACCTTTCCTAACCAAACACCTACTAAATGTATTTTAAACTTCATGATTGCACCTGCCTTTACCACTTCCTCTGACACCCAGGAACTTGAAACTGCTCACCCCTTCTATTTCTAATCCTTCCATGGGAACTGGTGTGTGGTCCCTTGACATCCCCTTCCTGAAGTCCACAATCAGTTCTTTGGTCTTACTGACGTTCAATGCCAGGTTGTTGCTGCGACACTACTCAACCAGCTGATCTATCTCACTCCTGTACACCTACTCATCACCATCTGAAATTCTGCTAAGAATAGTTGCATCGTTGGCAAGCTTATAGATGGCCGAGCCGCACAATCCTGGGTGCAGAGAGAGTAGAGCAGTACTCAATGCTTGCCTATTGAAGGCTAGCTTGCCATACAACCTTCTTTACCACCCTGTCTACCTGCGTTACTACTACAGCATGTACCTTTCCCTCAACGTCAACAAAAGAGCTGCTCATTGACTTCATGGGGAGAGGGGTGGGTCTACATGCTCCTGTGTTAAGGTTGACAGCTTCACCTTCTTAGTTGCAAACATCACCAACCGCATCGATGTCATGGCCAACAACATTGGCAAATGCCTCTACCCCCTCCAGAGACCAAAGAAGTTCGGCATGTCCCAGTTGACAGTTACCAATTTTTGTTGACGCACCATGGGAAGTGTTCAGTCTGGATGCATGAACCTTGTCATGCCACCTGCTCTGCAAGAAACTGCAGAGGGTTGGGGGCACAGCTCGGCAATCACAGAAACCAGATTCCACTCTATGGCCCCTGTCTACACTTTACACCTCCTCAGTAAAGCAGCCAGCATAATCAAAGACCCCACCAACAGCAGATACTCTCTCTGATCTCCTCTCCCATTGGTAGCAGATACAAAAGCCTGAAAGCACTGAAGGTTCACCAGGGTGATATCTGGCATGACGGGTTAGTTAGTTGAGAAGAGATTGAAACTGTACTCATTCTCTATAATTTAGAAAAATGAGAGGTGATTTTCTTGAAACATATACAATTCTAATGGGGCTCGATAGGTTACATTGGAGTTAGTTTTGCTCACTGAATGACCGGAATTGGGCATCGGCCTCAAACTAACTTTGGACCGCAGAGGGCTGTGGAAGCCAAAACGCTGGGTGTATTTAAGGTCAAAATGATGTTTCTTTAAAGCTGCTTTTTAATTGGTAAAGGTTATGGGGGCAAGATTCGTAGAGAGCTACAGCACCAAAACGTTGGCTTATCTAGTCTGTGCCAAACTGTTACTCCGTCTGGTTCCATCGACCTGCACCTGGACAACAGCCCTCCATCCTCCTCCTATCCCAGCATCTCTTAAATGTTGTAATTGAACATCTGTCTCTCCTCAGGGAAAAGTTGCTTGCAGACTGAGGATGCTTTCTCAATACGTTTCAAATGTTGTGCTTCAAGGGCACACCAAGCAAAGGGCTGAAACTGTGGTTCAAATTGAATCAAAGCCAATCCGCACAGGAAATGATATCAAAATCATATCAAGTGAATTTCATACAAAACGAACTGTGGCTCTAGAGGCTAGAACACCTATCAATCCAGTTTAAACCTTCCCTGCCAGGAAATTGGCACTCACCTCCCCCCCCCCCCCACCCCATCCTAGTTCAGGTGCAACCAGTCCGTCTTGCACAGGCCACCTATGTCCTAGACAAGATGTTAAGACCGCAGACAGTCAGGAATCAGAAGGTTGAGTGCGGTGAAAAGGACAAATTTGCTCCTCTGGAAGATCAGCATGCTAATCCATATGTGCAGCTAAAAGAGATGGGGCAGATCTTAAATGATTTTATTTTTGCAGTAGATGGGCACAGAATCTATAGAAGTGAGGCGAAGCAGTCTCGACTCCATGTACCTTGTACAGATTACAGAGGAGGAAGCGTTTTTGTCGTGAGGCAGATTAGGGTGGATAAACCCCCAGGGCCTGACAAGGTGTTCCCTCAGATCCTGCGGAAGGAGAGTGCAGAAATTGCCGGGGCCCTAACAGAGATATTTAAACCATCCTTAGCGATAGGTGAAGCACCAGAGGATTCGAGGGTAACCAAACATAAGAAAATCTGCAGATGCTGGAAGATTAAAAGCAATACACAGAAAATGCTGGAGGGACTCAGCATCTATGGAAGAGTAAACAGTCAATGTTTTGGGCCGAGATTTGGCCTGCTGTGTTCCTCCAACATTTTCTGTGTGTTGCAGAGGAGAGCCAATGTTGTTTCAATGCTTAAGAAAGCTTTAAAATAAACAAGGAAATTACAGGCCGGTGAGTCTTACACTGGTAATGGGAAAGTTATTGAAATGTATTCTAAGGAACTGGGTATATAAGTATTCGGACAGACATAATTAAGGATAGTTGGCATGGCTTTGTGTCTGCTAGGTCATGTTGAACCAATCATATAGAGTTTATTGAGGAAGTTACCAGGAAAGTTAATGAAGGTAAGGCAATGGAAGCTGTCTACATGGACTTTAGCAAGGCATTTGACAAGATCCCGCACGGGAGGTTGGTCAGAAAGGTTCAGTTGCTTGTAGTAAATTGGATTAGACATCGGCTTTGTGGGAGAAGCCAGAGAGTGATTGTAAGTATTTGCCTCTCTGACTGGAGGCCTGTGACTAGTGGAGTGCCGCAGGGATCGGTGCTGGGTCCTTTGTTGTTTGTCATCTGTATCAATGATCTGGATGATAATGTGGTAAACTGGATCAGCAGACTTGCAGATGGAACCAGGATTGGGGTTGCAGTGGGTGGTGAGGAAAGCTATCGAGGCTTGAAGTGGCAACTGGACCAGCTGGAAAAATTTAATGCAGACGAGGGTGAGTGTTGCACTTTGGTGGGACCAACCAAAGTAATTCTTGCACGGTGAACAATGGGGCACTGAGGACCTGAGATATAAGGAAAGATTGAATAAGTTCGGACTTTATTCATTGGAACGTAGAAGATAGAGAGGAAATTTGATAGAGGTATTCAAAATTATGAGGGGTATAGATAGGGTAAATGCATGCAAGCTTTTTCCACTGAGGTTAGGTGGGACTATAACTAGAGGTCATGGATTAAGGGCGAAAGGTGAAAAATTTAAGGGGACAAGGAAGGAAAATGTCTTTATTCAGAGGGTCATGAGAGTGTGGAATGAGTTCACAGCACAAATGGAGCACGTGAGCTCGATTTCATTAAGAGAAGTTTGTATAGTTACATGGATGACAGGGGTATGGAGTTGCCAGTCGATGGGAGTAGGCAGTTTAAATGGTTTGGCATGGACTAGATGGGCCGAAGGGCCTGTTTCTGTGCTGTACTTTTCTATAACATCCTAATTGTCCAATACACTGAATCGGTGGCTACTGTACCATCTGTCCGGCCACATATTCATTGGTCATATCTGCTTGTTTTTTTACCTTCACTAGCTCAAGGTTACTAACCTCAAGTTCATGCTTTTCACCTCTTTTGTGTCATTTATGCCAACATGCACCATGACCTCAGGCTTGACAATGTTCTGAAACCACTCAGAACATCTTTGACCCTGGCACCAGAGAGACATCACATCACCTTACCACCCCTTTTGTGGCCACAGAACCTCCTAGCTGCCCCTCCCCCAACCATTGAGTCCCGTATCATTATAGTCCTCTCTGTTCTCACCCTTTCCTGCTGAGGCCCAAGAGCCCAGACCTGGCTGCTGTTGCTTTCTCCTGAATGGTCATTTACCCCGCCCCCCCCACCCCCACCAACAGTATCCAAAACAGTGTGCTTGTTTTCAAGGGGAAAGGCCATAGGGGAATCCTGTACTATCTCCCTGCCTCCTTGGCCTTTCCTGTGGTCACCCAACTATCTGCAGCCTGCACTCCAGTTGTGACCACCTCACTAAAATTCTTATCTATGATGCTCTCAGCATCCATGATTACCTTAAGTGCATTCAGTTCCACCTCCAGATCCTCAACACAGTTAACCAAGAGTTACAACTGGACACCCTTCCCACAGATGTAGTCTTCAGGGTCACAGGCAGTCTCTCTGATCTCCCATATCCTGTCAGCTGAGCAGACCACTGCCCTAACCTTCATTCTGATGCATACGAGTGAAGACTAAAGCGGAAGGACCTCAATCAATCATAAGCTTCACAATCAAAGCCTCAGCTCTACGACCTCAAAAACTGCACTTCAGGCTCAACACTGGCACTCTCAAAGCCAAGGCAATTCTGAAAATTACTAACCCATCTGTGTATGATCCTGTGTGCCTTAATCCTCTGGACTAGCCTACCATGAGGGACCTAATTAAATGTAACAGGTACCTGAGTGAGAATTACAGGCTGGAATCTATCAAAGTTCAGGGATTTTTTTTATATGGAGAATAACAGTTGTAAGTCCTTCTGTAGCCTCTCTACTTCTTCAAAACTACCTGGCCCTCCACCTATCTTTGTATCATCCGCAAACAAAGCCATCAATTCTGTCATCAAGTCATTGACATATAACATAAAAAGAAGTGGTCCCAGCACAGACCCCAGTGGAATACCATTAGTTACCAGCAGCAAACCAGAAAAGGCTCCCTTCATTCCCACTCAGTCAGCCACTGCTTCGTCCATGCCAGTCTCTTTTCTGTAATACTATGGGCTCTTAATTGTTAAGTAGCCTTAAGTGTGGCAGATTGTCAAAGGCCTTCTGAAAATCCAAGTTGAGATGGTGAAGTTGAATCGCTCAAAAAAGAGGGCACAATGAGCCTGATGTGGGTTGTGTTGGTAGGTCTGTTGAATGGATATAAGGCTCTGGTGGTCATAAGATCATAAGATGTAGGAGCAGAAGTAGGCCATTCGGCCCATCGAGTCTGATCTGCCATTCAATCATGGGCTGATCCATTTCTTTCAATCTTTCCCACTCCCCTGACTTCACCCCATACCCTTTGATGCCCTGAATAATCAAGAACACATCTATCTCTGTCTTAAATACACCCAATGACTTGGCCTCCACAGCCGCTCGTGGCAACAAATTCCACAGATTCACCACCCTCTGATTAAAGTAATTTCTCTGCATCTCAGTTCTAAAAGGACGTCCTTCAATCCTGAAGTTGTGCCCTCTTGTCCTAGACTCCCTTATATCTAGGAAATGTAGAGCAGACTTGACCCAAATGCAGAGCAGTAGAGGCGATTTAGCAGTGAAAACTGCAAAATAACAAACCACAAGGGGTCACAAATCAAGAGAGAACAGATACTTAACACAACAGGCAACAAGGTAACTGAAGGCTTGGAGCAACTGGACGAGACCGGATGGTTCGATGGGTGAACAATGACTGTGGGTGAGAGCTGGGTTTAAATAGGCTGCAGGTGATGAGTTGAAAATGCATGGCAGGTGACTCCCGTTAGCTGGATGGAGACTGGAGGGTGCCTGCCTGAGCTGGCCTATCATAAGTTCTGTTGGTCAGACACAACCTTGCATAGAACATCAAACATACAGCATAATTCTGGCTCTTTGGATCACAATATTGTGTCAACCATTTATCTTACTCTAAGTTCAATCTAACCCTTCTCTTCCACATAGCCCTCCATTTTTCTATCATCCACATACTTAGTCATTTCTTAAATGTCCACAATTTATCTGCCTCTACCACCACAACCCCTAACATCATGATCCAACTGCATTAGCTATTTACACCCTGAGAAATCATCTCTGGCTGTCCTCTCAAACAATGCCCCTTATCATCTTGTACATCTCTATCAAGTCTCCTCTCATCTTCCTTCTCTTCAAAGAGAAAAGCCCTAGCTTGCTCAAACTATCCTCATAAGACACGTTCTCTAATCCAGGCATCATCCTGTAAAATCTGCTCTGCACCCTCTCTAAAGCTTCCACATCCTTCCTATAATGAGGTGACCAGAACTGAACACAATAGTCTAAGTGTGGTCTAACTGGAGATTATAGAACTGCAACAGTACTTTGCAGTTCTTGAACGCAAACCCCTGACAAATGAATGCCAAAACACCATACGCCTTCTTAACCGTGCAATCAGCCTGCTTGGCGACTTTAAGGGATCCTAAGACATGGATCCCAAGATCACTCTGTTTCTACACACTGCTCAGAACCCTACCATTAACCCGCTATTCTGCCTTCGAGTTTGAATTTCCAAAATTAACTACTTCACACATTTCCGGATTGAACTCCGTTTGCTACTTCTCAGCCCAGCTCTGCATCCTGTCAATGTCCTGTTGTAACTTAACGACAAATTCCTACATGATCCACAACACCACCAACTTTTATGTCATCTGCAAATTTACTAATCCAGCCTTCCACTTCCTCATCCAAGTCATCACGAAGAGCAGGGGGTCCCTGTGGAACCTCACTAGCCACTGACCCTCTGCCTTCTGTGGGGAGCCAATTCTGAATCCATGCAGCCAAATTTCCCTGGATCCCATGCTTCTTGACTTTCTAAATGAGCCTACCGTGGGAATTTTGTCAAATGCCTTACTAAAGTTCATTCATACCGTATCTACACATCTGCCTTCATCAATAGGTTTTGTCATTTCCTCAAAAATTTCAATCAGGCTTGTGAGACATGATCTGCCCCTCCCAAAACCATGTTGATTACCTCAAATCAGACTACGCTTCTCAAAATGCTCATAAATCCTGACTCCAAGAATCCTCTCTAATAATTTGTCCACACCTGAAGTAAGACTCACTGGTCTATAATTCCCAGGATTATCCCTACTCCCTTTCTTGGACAAAGGAATAACTTTTGCCACCTTCCAATGCTCTGACAGTAATCCTGTGGCCAGTGCATCTTGGATCTCCCCGATTTACAAGAGCCTCTCTAAACTGTGGGTGAAACCATCCCTCAGACCTTCTGTCTACCCACCAGTCAGGCAGGATCCACTCACTCTCTCCCTGAATCCCTCTTTGAGCTACGTCAGCACCTTTTGACCAAAGCATATTTTAAGAGCCTAGGATATTGTTTTATTCCAGGCCTGATAATTTATTCATTTTTAAAGTTGCCAGCTCTTAAGCTGTCCTCTTGCTAATTTTACTGTTCCAATATTTCCATCCCTTCTCGGTAATAACACCCAGTCCAGCCCTTCAGCTGGTCAATGGTCACATAGAACATAGATCAGTACAGCACAGGAACAGGCCATTCAGCCCACAATGTTGTGCTGAACCAGCTAATAAAAAACATAAATGGTTCCTACTTACACAATGTCGGTATCTCTCCATCTTCCCCATATTCATGTGCCTATCTAAATGTTCTTCTGTTCTCTGTGACTTCTGCAGAACTTACGTGAGTATGGTCAATGAGTCACACACTCTCCATCACTATAGCCGCTTTCTCGGCTGCATATGGCCCAGTCTGTTAGTTTTTACTTTATCTCTGATAATAGAGATCAAGTTCCTCCCTCCCTCTCTGAAATCTAAAAAAAGTAGAGGATATGGCCCAGTCCATCACGGGTAAAGTCCTCCCCACTATTGAACACATCTACATGGAGCGCTGTTGTAGGAGAGCAGTATCCATCGTTAAAGGACCTCCATCTCTCACCAGATCTCCAGATCTCACCACTCTCTCTCCTCGCTACTGCCATCAGGATGAAGGTACAGGAGCCTCAGGACTCACACTACGAGGTTCAGGAACAGTTATTACCCCTCAACCAAAGTTGAGGTTCAGGAACAGTTATTACCCCTCAAACCCCTCTTAACTCAAAGGAGATAACATCACTCAGCTTCACTCACCTTGTCACTGAATTGTTCCCACATATTATGGACTCACTTTCAAGGACTCTTCATCTCATGTTCTCAACATTCATACATCGTTTATTTATTTGTTTGTTTGTTTATTTAGTAAGTATTTACACAGTTTGTTGTCTTTTGCACATTGGTTCACCGTCCCTTTGTGTGCAGTCTTTCACTGTTCCTATTGTGCTTCTTGGATTAACTGGGTATGCCTGCAAGAATGAATATCAGGGTTGGATATGGTGACATATACGTAAGTACTTTGATAATAAGCTTACTTTCGACTTTGAATACTTTCAGTGCTTTCTTCCATGAAGACAAATCCAAAATAGCTATTACAAATTTCTGCCGTTTCTCTGTTTCCCAGAGTCATCCTCTGAAGGACCATCATTTACTTCAGATACTCTGTTAAAAACACAACTTCACAGAGTGAATGTCATCAGGAATGAGCTGGTCTGGTGTCAGGGAATTCCACAGCAGATACCGTCAGCACACACAAACATACACCCAACATACTATAGCTAGGGAACATCAGCTCCACTGCTGGAACCTCTGGATGAGACCAAGGTCTCTACTGACCCTCTTAAAGCCTGGGGTCTACATTAAAGAAGGATTTCTAGGTGACTTCAATGGCAGAGTGGGAAACATGCAGGACTGACAAGGAAGGAATTGGGAAAGCTCTCTCAACCTTAGTCCTTCTCCTGACAAAGTGCTTGGAGCCTGAACTTGTCCTAACCAATGTTCCTACTTTACCATACAGACAGGCACAAACCAGGCAATTCTCCCTAACCAGGCACCATCACCAATAGACTACCCTTTGAATAAGGTACACAGTGATGTACCCATCATTTGCCCTGGCAGGTTCTGATGACAGCCCCAAAGAGTCACCACTCTCTGGGTAAAGAATACCTTCACCCCACAGTCCTGAATGCCCTAACCCTTCACTTGGAATCATTGGCCTAACTATAGAGAATTCCCATCAAAATGATATAAATTTTGCATGTGTCAATGCGATCACTTCAATTTTGAAGTTCCTGGGAGTAAACATCACCAATCCTGGTCCAACCATGTATGCGTCACAACCAACAAAGCTCACCAGCACTTCTGCTTCCTCAGGAGGCTCAAGAAATTTGACCATCTCCTTTGACCCTCCTGATTTTTATCAAAGCACCACAGAGAACACCCTGTCTGGATTGAATCGCTGCTTGGAACGGCAACTGCTCTGCCTACGTCGGCAAGAAGCAGCAGAAAGAAGATACAGAGGCCTGAAAGGACGAGATGTCCAAGGATGTTGCCAGGACTGAAAAACGTTCTCAAGGGAAAAGTTGGACAGGCTGGGGCTTTCTTTTGGGACAGAGGCCGAGGGGAGATTCCACTGAGTGAGGCATTGGTAGAATATATCGAACAGACCTATTTTCTTCACTGAGGAAATAAGAAGCATGGCCCACAAGGGGGATGGGAGGGTATGCGTTTCACCCCGAGGGTGATAGAGCTCTGAATGCGTAGTGGATTATAAATTGTCATGTTCCGATATGTCCTGTGTGTGTAGTTGAAGAGTCCTGTGCAGACTGCGAGCTTGCAACTGGGAGAGGCTGGGTCACCCTTTGTTCAGCTGGCATCGACACAAGAGGCCTTCTGTCGGTGGGGGGGGGGGGGGGTGCGGGGATGAATGTGATTATCCAGTTCTCCTACATAGCTACAACTATAGCCCCACCCATCAAACTTTCACACCTGCAGTCTGGATCATAACCTCCAAACCCCCCCATGCAAAACAAAAGCTTTTTTCTCCTCCGTTCACTTTACCTCTGTGTGGTCCTTGATCAGTCTCCTGTTGGGACCATCTTTCTCTGTGCATTGCGCATAACCCAACCCCCTGCAGGTCACCTCTCAGTGTGCTCTCCTCCAATGAGAATGAACCCATATTATTTAACCTGCCCTAGGAACTGAAATCCCTGGAACCCCAGGATGTTCCGAAGCTGGCGATTGTGGGGGATCTTGGTGTGATCACCTCTGCCTTGTTGTGCACAGGAGCGGTCTCCCTGCCTAAGCAAGGATACATTGCTGACTGTGGGAATAGTCAAGAGTGATTCTTGGGATGTCGGTCTTTTGCAGTATGAGGAGAGATTAAGCGAATTTCACCTTCCTGAAAGGGGGGTGGGGTGCCGTCATACGAAGACAGTCTTGAGATTAAAACGATGGTAAACTGGTGATTTTGTTTATTATTGTCATATGTACCAAGGTCTTGTGTACTGTTCATTAATCAATGCATTAATGTAGTACACAGTATATTAATAGAATGCAGAATGAAGTTTTACAGAGAAAATGGAGGTTAGGTAAACAATAAGGTGCAAAGCCACCACCAGGTAGTTTGTGAAGTCAAGAGGCCATCTTATTGTACCACACTAGTCCTATAACAGTGGGATAGAAGTTGCCCTTGGGCCTGATGGTTCATTTGTCCTTGCCGTTGTTGATGACTTGTGATCTAGTTTGTTCTTTCTACTATCACCTAATAACACTATTTTTTAACTGTCGAGGCTGGATGGGCTAGGACTGATTTTCCTGAAGCGTAGGAGGAAAGATAGAGGTTTAGAAGTAACTCATTGCTTAACGTATGGCCACAATACTGGCCAAAGCTGGTGGACATCCAGGGAACTGGATGCAGGTCAGAGTCAATAACTCAGGAATTAATGGGAACATTAACAACAATGACATATGAATGTTAAGTAAGTCTGCTGATGATACAGAAGTTGGTGGTATCGGGGGTAGTGAGGAAGATGGTTCAAGGTCGCAGTATGACATAGGTCAGGCAGAGAGGAGTGCAATGAGGGCAGTCTTCTAGAGGAGGTGGTGTAATCAGACACAGTCATGGTGTGTAAGTGACATGCACTTTAATAGGTAAGGCACAGAAAGATATGGACCTAATCAAGGCAAAAGGTATTAGTGTAGACAGGAATAAAGATCAGCATGGAGGTGGTGGGCCAAGCAGCCCATTTCTATATTGCTCCACACTACGGCACTTACACCATTTCCCTCTTTTGACCCTGAACACCTCGCTGTCTTTTGTATCCAGAAAGTGATCTGCTTATTTAGGTATGTACGTTCAGTGGCTTGGCCTCCACGCTGTCTGCTGTACAAAATTCAGGTCACCACCCTCTGCAAAGGAACTGCTCCTCAATTCATTCCTAAATCTTATCAGAATTAATATCACTGGCACACGTCGTGAAATTTGTTAACTTTAGAGCAGCAGTACAATGAAATACATGATAAATAAATATGGAGAAAAACTGAAGGAAAAAAGTATATACATGTCTCTTAAATAGATTAGACTAGATTAGATTCAACTTTATTGTCATTGTGCCAAGTAGAGATACAAAGCCAATGAAATGCAGTTAGCATCTAACCAGAAATGCAACGAATAGTGTTATTTACAAATTAACAGCGAATAAAAAGTAAGTGCTACAGCACACAAATATAAAAGTACCGAGACAGTACAATATGGGTGCGATACTGCTTAACGCTGTGATGTGAGGTTCAGCAGGGTCACAGCCTCAGGGAAGAAGCCCTTCCTGTGCCTGCTGGTGCGGGAGCGGAGGCTCCTGTAGCGCCTACCGGATGGGAGGAGAGTAAAAAGTCCATGGTTAGGGTGAGATAGTTAAAATAAGTAGTGCAAAAAAAAACAAATAAAAAAGTAGTGAGGCAGTGTTCATGGGTTCAATGTTCATTTAGAAATCGGATGGCAGAGGAGAAGAAGCTGTAGATGAATCATTGAGTGTGTGCCTTCATGCTTCTGTACCTCCTCCCTGATGGTAACATGTCCTGGGTTGTGGGGATCCTTAATGATGGATGCTGCCTTCCTAAGGCACTGCTCCTTGAAGATGTCTTGGTTACTACAGAGCTGGTTCCCATGATGGAGCTGACTTATTTTACAAGTTTGTGCAACTTATTTCAATTTTGTGAGTAAGCCTTCCCCCCCATAGCATCTGGTGATGCGGCCAGTTAGAATGCTCTCCACGGTACTGTTACACAAGTTTTCGAGTGTTTTAGTTGACAAACCAAATGTCCTCAAACCTTGAATGAAATATAGCCACTGTCTGCCTTCTCTATAGCTGCATCAATATGTTGCATCCAGTTTAGGTCCTCAGAGATCTTGATAGCCAGGAGCTTGAAATTGCTCGCTCTCTCCACTTCTGATTCCTATGAGGATTGGTTTGTGTTCCCCCATCCTACCCTTTCTGAAGTTCACAGTCAGCTCATTGGTCTTACTGACATTGCATGCAAGGTTGTTGCTGTGACACCACTCAACTAGCTGATATATCTTGCTCCTGTACACCCTCTTGTCACCATCTGAAATTCTGCCAACAATGGTTGTATTATCAGAAAATTTATAGATGGCATTTGAGCTGTGCCTAAACACTTGGGTGTAGAGAGAGTAGAGCAGTGGGCTAAGCACACATCCCTGAGGTGTGCTGGTGTTGATTGTCAGCGAGGTGGAAATGTTATTTCCAGTTCGCACAGATTGCGGTCTTTCGGTTAGGAAGTCGAGGATACACTTGGAGAGGGAGGTACAGAGGCCCAGGTTCTGTAGCTTGTCGATCAGGATTATAGGAATGATGGTGTTAAATGCTGAGTTATAGTCAATAAACAGCATCCTGACATGGGTATTTACATTGTCCAGGTTATCCAAGGCTGCGTGGAGATCGCGTTTGCGATCTACCGTTAGACCTACCATGGTGACGGACAAATGGCAGTGGGTCCAGGTCCTTTCTGAGACAGGTGTTGATTCTAGCCTTGACCAACCTCTCAAAGCATTTCATCACCACAGATGTGAGTGCTACTGGACGATAGTTGTTGAGGCAGCTCACCCTGGGCACTGGTGTAATCATTGCCCTTTTGAAGCAGGTGGGAACGTCTGACTGTAACAGTGAGAGATTGAAAATCTCTTTGAATACACCTGGCAGTTGGTTGGCACAGGTTTTCAGAGCCTTACTGGGTACTCCAGTGGGCCCTGCTGTCTTGCCAGGGTTCACCCTCTTTAGAGACAGCCTGATGTCGGCTTCCGAGACAGAGATTGTATGAGGAACAGTTGATGGCTCCGGGTTTGTACTCACTGGAGTTTACAAGAATGAAGGGTGGTCTCATTGAAACCCATCAAATGTTGAAAGGTCAAGATAGAGTGAATGTGGAGAGAATAAATCCCATAGCGGAGGGGTTGACGACAAGAGCGCACAGCCTCAGAATGCAAGAATGCCCCTTTAGAACGGAGGTGAGGAGGAATTTTGTTAGCCAGAGGGTGGTGAATCTGTGGAATTCATTGCCACAGAGGCCTGCGAACTGCCAAGTCACTGGATATATTTAAAGCTGAGGTTAATAGGTTCTTGATTAGTAAGGGTATCAAAGGTTATGGAGAGAAGGTGGAGAGGGATAATAAGTCAGCCATGGCGGAATGACGGAGCAGGCTCAATGGGCCAAACAACCAAATTCTGCTCCTATATCATTTGATTTAATACAGGTGTGGTTTCAGCTCTAAGCAAGAACAAGAACAAAGGTTAAAATTCATTACTGATACAAGCTCTCAGCTGTAGTCTCTGACCAGCTGTAGTTTATTTGATGATAGCAGAAAGAACAAACTTAGTTCACAAATCATTATCAGCTGGAAGGAGAAACCACACAACTCTCATCAACCAGGCAACGGGTTGTATACAGCTTCGTGGGTGTGTGACTCACCAAGTCAATTATTGAATTTCTCAGTGATCTTTTAACTTCAGTGAATAATTTGCTATGTCTGCCTTTATATCACAGTTGAAATAATGTAATCCAAGGGCTTGGTGTGCTCATCCAACGACCTTCAATAAATGGGAGCGCTGAGTCCTTGCAGGTGGCGTTGTCGCTCTATGCAATGGTTCTCACCCACTGCCAAACATAATTTGTGTAATCCTGATGAAAAGTCTCAGCCAGAACATCAACTGTTTATTCCCTCCCATAGATGCTGCCCTGCTCTAGCATTTTGTGTGTGTTGCTCAGGATATATACCATTTGGAGAATCTCTTGTTTTGTGTTGTATAGCAGTGGGAGCTACATTTATTTAATTAATTTGCCCAAATTATAAACACCAGAGATTCTACAGATGCTGAAAATCTTACAAGGTGTTTTGCTATAAAACATGCTTATATCTTTCCCAGTTACTGTAAGGAAATGATCCCATTTTTTGGGATCAAAAGAGGGGCTAATCGGTAACAAACAAGAATTGCCTGTGCAGCTTAAGAGCTGAGAAAGGGAGAGAGAGGAAGTGGGGTGAAAGGAAAGGAGTAGGGCAGAGAACAAATGGCAGGAGGAAATGAGACATCAAAGAGGGGTAATAACGTAGGGGTGATAGAACTTTATTATCTACAGATCCATGAATCACTTTTGGTTTATTGCTTGAAAATTAAATGTTGTCAGTAATTTTGTTTTCAGAATATTTGTGGATGTCTCCAAGATTAGGGGTAGAGTGGACGGCAAGGAAGGCTATCAAAGCTTGCAGGGGGACTTGGACCCGCTGGAAGAAATGGCAGGTGGAACTTAACGCAGAGACAAGTGTGAGGTGTTGCACTTTGGGAGTACAAACCGTGACAGGGCTTGCACAAAGAAGTATGGTAGACAGAGGGATCTGAGAGTACAGATCTGTAATTCGTTGGAAGTGGCATCACAAATAGGTAGGGATATAAAGAAAATTTTTGGCACAAAAACTTCATAAATCAAAGTATGGCGTACAGGCATTGGGATATTATGCTGAAGTTGTAAAAGACGTTGATGAGGCCTAATTGGAGTATTGTGAGCAGTTCTGTTCACCTGCCCACAGGAAGGGGATCAATAAGACTGAAAGAGTACAGGATGTTGCTCAAGGTTGAATAATTAGGTCTTTATTCCCGGAGATTTCATAGATGTATACAAAATTATGGGGGGGGTGCAGAGGGGGAAAATGCAAGCAGGCTTTTTCTTCTGAGCTCGGGTGAGTCCAGAACTTGAGGTCATAGGTTAAATGTGAAAGGTGGAATATTTAAGGAGAACATGAGGGTGAATCTCTTCAGTCAGAGGATGGTGAGGGTGTGGAGTAAGCTGCCAGTTGAAGTGGTGGATGTGGGTTCGATTGCAACATTTAAGAGAAATTTGGGTAAGTACATGCATGGGTAGGTATCGACGCCCTTTGGTCCAGGTGCGGGTCAATGGAGCATAGGCAGAATAATACAGACAAAATGGGACATAGCACACAAAATGCTGGTAGAACACAGCAGGCCAGCATTTATGCCTGCTCTGTTCCACTAGCATTTTGTGTGTGTTGTTTGAATTTCCAGCATCTGCAGATTTCCTCGTGTTTGCTCTTTAAAATGGGACTTGGACCTGTTTCTGTGCTTTAGTGCTTTATGACTCTAAGAAATGCTCAAGGAGTAACGGGAAATTAACCCGCCCTTCTCTAATGCCCAGTGAGGGTAAAAATGTTTCCTTTTCCTCAGATATCCACACCCATTGAGCAAAAAATCCCAGCAATGATGTTATAAATCAGAAAATGCTGGAATCTCTCACTGGGTCAGGTAGCACCTGTGGAAAGAGGGAGCATACATTTCAGGTGAAAGGGCCTCTGTCAGACTGAACAAGGTTAGTGTTAAGTTGCAGAGTGGGTGGGAAAGGAATGGAAGACTTGGGCAAGGCAACACCCAGTTTGTCATGGTGATAAGTGAGCTTACTGACGAGTTAAAGAGGGCTGTTAGAGACAGGACACATGGAAAGTACAACTAGTGAATGTGGAGGGATTGATCAGGTCAGACTACCAGTGGAGAGAACATTTCTATCAATTATCACCTTCTACCAATGATAACTCTTCTGAAGAGCTTAATTAATCATAAATTAACACATTTATTTTTGAAACAATGATCTACATCTTGGAAGGCTATCCAATTTTACAACTTACTTTATTTTAGGAAATTCCACTTGCTCTTTTATCTTGTTACTCTTTCCCGGGAACTTCTAGTAATACCGTGCTCAGAATGACACTTTTGCCATAACATTGGGTTACTGTTTTCTGATTCCAGCCACTACACTGACAACTCTGAGCTTGAAGTACACCATTAGTTATTTCACAAAAGGGAGATCAAAGGGAAACCGCACACTTTTATTTTTTTTAAAAATTTCAAACAGGCAATAAAAGGGTTTCAAGATCATCTACATTTCAGACGTTTAGCTAGTAATATATTCTACCAAAACACATGTACAAACAGATTCACAACAAAGACTGTACAATTTGTAAATGAAAAATACAGTAGGAGCCAGTGCAAGGTGAGGACAACCATCTCCCCAGCTACTCCTCTCGGGACTATGCGCGCTGGCTGTCCTCTGGGGCTTCTCACACAACACACACAATTCACAACTGCAGGGAAAGATAAACTGAAAAGTCTAGATGAATTTGATCAAAGTACACCTTCATAATTTTATCCAGAGTTAACCAGAGACAACGGAAGTAATTTTCTAGGGAAATCTTTCACGCACATGACAAATGGGTTCACGTGAACTACCAGCAAATCCTGTCCTTTCAGACCTTCCCCTCAGAGCTGGATTCTTGCCAGATATTAATGTGGTAGATTTCCAAGGACTTCTTATATTCACACTTACACCAATGTCCTGCAGACCAAGTTGGAAAGTCCAGCAGCATCACAAATTTAACGGACTGAACTCATCCCAAAGACTGCGACAGGCACAGTCTGTTAAATAATGCCATTGTGATAACATCCAGTGGAACATCTAGTTCTTCAAATGCCACAGAAGATGGTAAGGTCAGTTAAGGACAGTCAATTTCCTTGGTTTGCTCTCATCAATGTTCCCCCGACTACTATTTAGCAGCAGGAGTGGCAGTGAGAAGTGCATCTTGATATCAGATCACTGCAATCTGGAGCTGATCAGGGCAACGAGCCCCTTTCTCCCTCCAAGGACCCTTAAACATCATCCACAGAAAATGGGCCCCTGGCCCGGCACCCACATCTGCCGATTTTGGGCCAAAATGGTCAATACAGAATCAATGAATGAATGTTGCCTGAGGGAGATGGACATGAAAAGTTCTCCTCTTCCCCAGATGACTCAAGATCCCTTCTTCGGAGCAAAAGAACCTACCATTTATCCCAGGTCCCACAGCAAACCAGGAAGAATGGAAGATTTCTCCGGTACTGACTGCTACAGTTATCACATGTCACTAGTTTCCTCGTTATTCAGGACGTATGCGAGGGAGGGATTGCTCTGTGGGTGTAGCAGCAGGATTTATTGTGCAGGTTCCAGTGACATAGCAGTTTTTCCTCCTTCCGTAGCACCACCTGAAAACAAAGGAAGTAACTTCAAGAACTCGAAAAGGTAACATGAAAAGATATTTTGGAACTGTTACCCACCTCTGTTAAATGTCACATTCCCAAAGCAGTTTATTTTTGTAATCTGAAACATTTACAACACTCGTGGCAATAATACCCCCAATCATGCCTGTACCAAGTCAGAATAGAGTTGGCGAATGTGATCCCAAATTTCAGCTCCTAGACCCCTAGATTTTGAGTACACTTTCAACAACTTTAATGAAGGATTCTGAATCCTCCACCACACCCAGGGTCCATGTTCCATCACTGGCAAAGGGGAAGAACATATCTCCACAGAAAGAGAAACAAACAAAACGTTTTATTTCATCAGCATAAACCAATGCTAAGTAATGCCATCTCCCCAACAGCAGAGGGAGATAGAGAGAGCAAATACAGCAGGACCCCACTCCTACTGAGATTGGGTGAGTCCAGAACTAGAGTTCATGGGGTAAGGGTGAAAGGGGAAATGCTTTAGGGGAACATGAGAGGGAACTTCTTCACTGAAAGGATGGTGAGAGCTGCCAGTGGAAGTGACGTATGCAGGATTGATTTCAACATTTAAGAGAAATTTGGATAAGTGCATGCATGGAAAGCTATGGTCCAGGTGCAGGTCAATGGTACTAAGTAGAACAATGGTTTGGCACAGACTAGATGGGCTGAATGGTCTCCTTCTGTGCTGTAGTGCTCTATAACTCTATGACGCAACCCCAGCAGACATTGTAGCAAACAGGCAGCTAATAAGTCAAGTCCCCAGTACTGAGGGAAGGACCAGTGGTAGAAACTCGGAAATTAGATTGCTGGGGGTTTGGGGGGAAGAGACGGAATGAGTAAAGTTAATAAAGAGAAGGAAAAAAAAATAGAGACATGGAAAGAGAGATCAATAAGGACTCCATTGTAAAATGGCTTGAAAGATGTTAGCTGCTGAGATATGAATGATACAACTATACAAAGAAGTAAGGAAGAGCAAGAGTGAAACCTCATAGCTAATCCATTCCCCAGCCCTTACCTGCCCTTCTTCCTCAAAGTCACAAGCTCACCTTTATCAGACAGCTTACTGAACTCCTCCTCCAGCTCCGCATCCAGTAGGTCATAACTGGCAGACCCAGGAAGTGGGCCTGCTGGTACATCCGGGAGGACAGAAATTTTCTCCGGTGTGGTTTCCAAGAGAGCATTCAACTCATCTTCCAATTCACTCATGTTAACACCTCCTTAGCCAGAATGAAAGAAGACAACATTAGCAGAAGATCTACACTTCAAGATTCCCCAGAGACTATCATGATCCAACATGTACAAATTTATTAAACCTGGTGAAGTACTGATGGCTGGTAACTACGCTAATTGTTCCACAGCCTTCAGATAAACCGTTTGCTTCCCCCAATCAGAGAAAACCTCAACAGGTTTCCTCTTCAGGGACCCAGTGCCTTTGGGAAGTATCACCAGATTGGGTAAAAGATGATGCCGGAAAGCTCAGGTCTAACATGTTTTACACCCCTCAGAGCAGTACTTTTGGTGCAACATACAAAGAGGAAGGGACAGCTGGGGGGGACAAGAGCAAGTCAATGCTTCAATCCCAGTCAGTATCACAGAAACCTCGGCCATTTTAATGGCTCATCTCTGTTCATTATGATTTATAGTTGCCTGAAGGTAGAAAAGGTGACCCAGGTCGTGCGGAATTGGCAGCCACAGAGCCAACACTTCAGGGAGGATGGGGGAGAAAAACCAGCCCACCAGCAGATAGTTAATGAACAGGAAGAATCAATTTAAAGTATTTCTGAATCATTGCTCTGGAATGATTAGTGAAGAGAAAGATCGTGTTTCTGTCTGAACAGTTAGCTGTATAAATCAACAAACAGAAGTCAACATCAGGAAACCTCACCTATTTCAGCAAAGTTTTCACCAGCCAGAGTCCGGTTTATATCATCCTGTGTTTCACAGAACTAAAAAAAAACAAAGAAAGAACAACCATTAAATAATTTCATGCACAATGACAGTTCAACCATCTCTGGACAATGCCCAATTGACAGACAGTCACTGTTATCAGTCAAAATAAAACCAGACCCAAAGAGACAATACTAAATGCTCATATTCACACATTCATACTTTCTTAAAGCCATTCAACCCATTTACCCTCAGAGAATACCAAACCCCGCTTCCCCAACATACTTTGTTGATCAAGGGCAGAAATAAGCCTTTTGCTCAATCCCATCAGTACCAACTGTACAGCAGCCCTCACTACTCGTCACAACTCAAGATGTGGGAGAAAGCCAGGACAGCAGATGAAACCCACAAAGTTTGAGGGGGACACTGCAAATTCCACACGGACAACACCAGAGGTCAGGATCAAAGCCGGGTCACAGGATGCAGATATGGCAGCTACAGTAATGTCATAATGAGAACCCATTACTTCTGGTCAACGCTGTAATGGATTTGCTGGGTGCATTGGAATGTCCATCATCTGCACCTCCCTCTGCATCTGGATCCTCAACTTCCTCATAGGCAAATCTCAATCATTAACAGTATCTCCTTCTCACTGACCACCAACAAACTTGCACGTCAATGATGTGTTCCTAACTCCCTTGTGGCCAAGCACAACTCCAATGCCATCTCCAAGTTCGACAATGACACCACTGTCGGATGAATCACGCGTGGTGATGAGTCAACTCACCAGAGCAACACAGATCACCTGGTTGAGTGGTGCTGCAAAAGCAGCCTCTTGTTGCTCAGTATCAGCAAAACTAAAGAGCTTATTGCTGACTTTAGGAAGAGGAAGGCAGGTGAACAACTGCCAGTCTACATCGGAGAATCAGCAGCTTTAAATTCCTGAGTGTTAATCTACCGCATGACGTCCTAGGCCCAGAACATAGATACCATATTAAGGAAAATGGACTGATGTCTTTACTTTCTTGGGAGGTTCAGGAAGTCTGGTCTATCATTGAAAACTCTGACTGACTTCTACAGATGTAGAAAGCACCCTGGCTGGCTGCATCGTGGTCCAGTAGGATAATCCAAAACGTAGGTATGTAAGGAGCTGCAGGGAGCAGAGCAAATGGCCGCTTGGTGTTTTGGGCAGTGGCCAATCAGTGATCGAAAGTGTGAGTAGATGTAGCTCACTTAGGCTCGCTGATTAAGTACATAAGGCATCGATTTGCGCCAGCTTGGTATTTTGAGCAGCAGCCAGTCAGTGATCGGAAACAAATGGCAAAAACAAATACAAATAAAACAGAGACAACTGAAGTCATCATTGTTGGAGTGGACAGCGTTAGAGAGATTATTTGAGGGTTTAGCTCTTCGAAGCTTCAGCTTGGAGAGACTTGAGTGAGGGAAGGCGAGAAAGCTGTATTTGCACAGTTAGACCAGTAGGGATGCCACATGAGAGCTGAATGCTCCTCTTGTATGAGGGAAGGCAGGGAGACCTTGCAAGCAGAACAAGTGTTACACCTGCCCCTACACCTACTCCGTCACTATCATTCAGGGCCCCAAACAATCCTTCCAGGTGAGGTGATACTTCACCTGAGTCTGTTGGGGTCATATACTGTGTCTGGTGCTCCGGGTGTGGCCTCTGACGTAGCTTGGGAGACTGCTTTGCTGAGCACCTACGCTCTGTCCACCAGAAGACGCGGGATCTCCCTGCAGCCACTCATTTTATTCCACTTCCCATTCATTCCCATCCTGATATGATAATCTATGACCTCCTCTACTGTCACACGAGGCCACACTCAGGTTAGAGGAACAGCACCTTATATTCTGTCTGGGGAGACTCCAACCTGATGGCATGAACATTGATTTCTCAAACCTGGTAATCCACCCCCCCCTTACCATTCCCCATCCCCTTTTCCGTCTCTCATCTTATCTCCTCACTTGCTCATCACCTCCCTCTGGTGCTCCTCCCCCTTTTCTTTCTTCCATGGCCTTCTGTCTTCTCCTATTAGATTCCACCTTCTCCAGCCCTGTATCTCTTTCATCAATCAACTCCCCAGCTCTTTACTTCATCCCTTTCCCTCCCGGTTTCACCTATCATCTTGTGTTTCTCTCTTCCCTCCCCCACCTTTTAAATCTACTCATCTTTTTTTCTCCAGTCCTACCAAAGGGTCTCAGCCCGAAATGTCAACTGTACTTTTTTCCATAGATGCTGCCTGGCCTGCTGAGTTCCTCCAGCACTTTGTGTGTGTTGCTCAGATTTCCAGCATCTGCAGATATTCTTGTTTGATATTTAAATCGTTCTTAGCAATACATGAGGTACCGGAGGATTGGAAGGTAGCCAATATTGTTGCACTGTTTAAGAAAGCCTCTAAAAATAAACCAAGAAATTATAGACCGGAGAGCCTGACATCAGTAGTGGGAAAAGGTATTCTAAAGGACCAGAGTATTTGGACAGACATAGATTGATTAGGGATATTCAGCATGGCTTTGTGCTTGGTAGGTTGTGTCTAACCAATATTATAGAGTTTTTTGAAGAAGTTACAGAAAATGGACAAAGGCAAGGCAGTGGTTGATGTCTACATGGACTTCAGCAAGGTATTTGTCAAGGCCCCACATGGGAGGTTGGTCAAAAAGGTTCAGTTGCTTGGCATTCAAGACGAGGTAGTAAATTGGTTTCAACATTGGTTTTGTGGGAGAAGCCAGAGAGTTTCAGTAGATGGTGGCCTCTCTGACTGGAGGCCTGTGTCTAGTGGAGTGCCGCAGGGATCGGTGCTGTGTCTGTTGTTTGTCATCTATATCAATGATCTGGATGAGGATGCGGTTAACTGGATCAGCAAGTTTGCAGATGACACCGAGACTGGAAGTGTAGTGGACAGTGGGGAAAACCGTCAGTGCTTGCAGCGGGATCTGGACCAGCTGGAAAAGTGGGCTAAAACGGCAGACGGAATTTAATGCAGACAAACGTGAGAAGTTGCACTTCAGCAGGACCAACCAAGGTGAAGTTTTACACAGTGCGGAGTGTGGTAGAATGAAAGAGTCTGGGAATCCATTGAAAGTGGTGTTACAGGTAGATATGTCATTGACTTTCAACTGTGTGTGGATGGACCTTCAGATTATCTGCTGATTTATAATTCTAATGTACTGCTATCACAGACTGTGCTATTGTTCTTGTATCCTAGGAATTCACACACTTTATTGAATGAAAATGCAGGCAGGAGGGATTAGGTCACAATAATGTCCTCTGTTTTCAGGCTGCTTGACCACCTGCAGTGTGTGAAGATGACACAGACACTACCCCATTTCCCAGAATACCCACACACAGCAGCAAAACGTCTGGAACAGTTGAGATATTGTCATGATGCAACACACAATGTCTTTTGTTGAAACAAAGTGAGAATATATTTTTAAAAAAAACAAACAGCAGATAGTAATTTATATTTGTTACATTATTTTACAAGCAGATTTTCTAGTGCAAAAGCTTACTGAATGAGTTCCAACCAAGGATAGAGAGCTGGCCCACAAACGAAGCCCTCCAGATGTATAAACAAACATTGTTAAGATACAGATTAAACCATGAGATTAGAAGATGATAAATATTATTTGTGGTGCTTTATGTGTGAGTTTGTTTAGTGATAGAGTCCAAAGTTACCCCTCTATAGCAGAGTGGCCATTCAGTAGTCAGCTTAACATGACCATGAACACTAATATCTTTGGCACAAGACCCAGCGTTCTCTCCTTATTGCTTGTAAAATTGGAAGCAAAAAGCTCATACAACCATCCATCATCTGCTCCCGTGGTTTAGACACTAGAGTAGGTTAAAATATTGGCACATCCTGGGCCAAAAGACCTGTACTTTGCTGTAATGTCCCCATATCCTTTCTCCTCATTAAATCCTAACTGGGTTAAAATGCAGACCAACTGCACTACCTTGTTTACCAAGACTCTGAAAACAACAGATCTCATTCAGGGTTACCTTGTTCTACAGTCGCCAATGATGCTTCCGAGAAATTCTAATGAACAAAGAAAAAACAAACTGCTGGAGGTACTCAGTGGGCCAGGCAGCATCATTATATCATGATATAATGATAATGATCATCAACATTATCTGCCATGTCATATGACTTAGGTGTTCATAGTCTCGTTACCATGATTGTTCTTGGCAAATAAGTGCCATTGCCTTCTTCTGGACAAAAGACTTTACAAGAAGGGTGGCCCCATCCATTATCAATAGATTTCAGAGATTGCCTGCCTGCATAACCAAGACTTGTGATATGTACCAGCTGCTCATTTGACCATCCACCACATGCTCCCATGGCTTAGATATTAGAGTAGGTTAAAAGATCCTGTACTGTGCTGTAACGTTTTATGTGGAAGAAAATGGGCAGTTGACGTTTTAGATTGAGACCTTTCATCTGGATTTGTCCATTTGTCCATAGCCAGGGCATCAAAGGGTATGGGGTGAAAGCAGGGGAGTGGGGGTGACTGGATGAAGTGGATCAGCCCATGATTGAATGGTGGAGCAGACTCGATGGGCTGAATGGCCCATTTCTGCTCCTAAATCTTATGGTCTTATTTCCATTCACAAATGCTGCCTGATTTTCTGAGTCCCTTGAGCTATTTGCTTTCTGCTCCATCTGCAGATTCCTGTATCTCCAAACCTAATGAAAGATCTGTCAGATCTCAGCCCCTTTTGGCTCGTTCTTCCAGTCAGGGTCACAATTCACAAGGGAAAGCATGAAGTCACTCACCTGTTCAATCTGATCCATCAGGTTCTCAACTTTCTCTACACTCACATCTTTCATGGACTGCCTCAAAGCTCCGAGCCCCGCCTGATAAGCTTCAACAACCTGGCAATTTGCACAAGAAGTAATAAGTTATCTCAACAGTGGAAGACAAAACAACCCTGCCACAACCCAATATTCACGAGTAATTACTGAAAGCTGAGACAATTACTGCCTTCCCATTATCCTTCCACAGTAGACTGCACCACCAGAGGGAGGTAAGAGCAAAACTATCATTACTGTACCTTTACGTCAGTCTGGGAAGAGTGAATGCGATCGAGGATAGTCTGGATCATATCAAGTTTTGCGTGGATATCCTCCAGCTGTTTATCTGTTCTCTTCCGCAATTTTAGAGATTTCAGAGCCTTAAATGGAAAGAAACACCTAAGTGTGTGCAATAACTTCATTATTGACGGAGTAACACCCTCACTAATTTTTATAGGTGCATCGTAGAAAGCATTCTTCTAGGGTGCATCACAACCTGATATGGAAGTTGTCCTGTCCAAGACCGGAAGAAGCTGCAGAAGATCGTGAACACAGCCCGGCACATCACACAAACCAATCTTCCATCCTTGGACTCACTCTACACCGCACGCTGTCGGAGCAGGGCTGCCAGGATAATCAAGGACATGACCCACCCAACCAACACACTTTTTTTCCCTCTTCCCTCCGGGAGAAGGTTCAGGAGCTTGAAGACTCCTACGGCCAGATTTGGGAACAGCTTCTTTCCAACTGTGATAAGACTGCTGAACGGATCCTGACCCAGATCTGCGCCGTACCTTCCAAATATCCGGACCAGTCTCTCGGTTTTTTTTGCACTACCTTACTTCCCCTATTTTTTTAAATTTATAATTAAAATTTTTATTATATTTACTATTGATTTGTACTCCAGGGAGCGTGAAGTGCAGAATCAAATATCGCTGTGATGATTGTACGCTCTAGTATCAATTGTTTGGCGACAATAAAGTAATACAGTATCCTCTCCCCCACCTCCTCAGGTTACTCCAAACACCAGCATCTCTCTTCTTGGCTTTGGGGTTCAACATCTTGCCCTCTGCTTTTGATCACAGGTCACCTAAAAAACTATAACGGAGAGGGTACAACACAATGCATGCATGATTTTACCTGACTGCCGGAGCTTCACCAGACTGCAAAGAAAAGCGAGCAAGACCACCAGGAGCACTGGAACCCACTGCAGACTGTTCTTACAACTGCATTAAAACGCTGCGGGCAGCAGCAAAGCAACTTTAATGGCAGAACTGACTGAAGAGAGAAACACTCACCAAATTCTTTTTACCAGCCTTTAAGTGCTTCCTTGCATCCTCTTTGTAACTGGAAAAATAAATATTTTTGAACAAACAGCTACTTTACCAGCTTATTTATTTAGGCAAAATCAAAGCTTTCTTTCCTTTATTCTCTTGCAGAAAGGGAGTAGGGGATGAACCCTGTAGCTGCCAAGGGAAGGGAGGCACCGAGCAAAGGCTCAGTCCAGCTCGGTGGGAAAGGCACAATTCACCCCAGCTCTCACTCTGGCCTTCAGTTTGGAACATCAGCTGGCAAATGCAAGAAAAGAAGATCTGTTTGTCTGCAACTATAAGTAAAATACTGGAGATGACTGGTCCTTTCTGAAAACGTAACTTAGAAAACTGATGAAAAAGCCTGAAACCACGTCCTTCTCTATAACTCCTCGCCACCAGTATCAGTTTATGAAGATATTATCCCTGCCAATTTAAATAAGAATTTCTGGCTGCAATCTGAAGCAGAGGCTGCAACAGTTTGGATCCCTCATTACAGAACCTATTTCCCTCAACAGAAGGAAGTGGGCAGAATTGTGGAACCATGCAAGATGAGGGATACTGAGGCTCCAGTCAGGAAAAACAAGGATGTATCAGGTAGGGGCAGCTGAGATCAAATAATAAACACAAGGGAACCTGCAGATGCTGAAAATCTTGAGCAGCACATTCAAAATGCTGGAGGAACGCAGCAGGTCAGGCTGCGTCTATGGAGGGAAATGTTACGTTGATGTTTTGGGCTGAGACCCTTCATCAGGACTAGCAAGGAAGGGGACAGAAGCCAGAATAAAGAAGTAAGGACAGGAGGAGGAGTACAAGATAGCAGGTGAAGGGGAAGGTGGGTGGGCGGGGAGGGGGATGGAGTAAGCAGCTGGAGCTGATCGCTGGAAGAGTTAAAGGGTTGAAAAAGGAATCCCACTGGAGTGGACAATGGAAGAAAGGGAAGGATGAGTGGAAACAAGGGGAGGTGATGGGCACGTGAGGAAAAAAGAAGGGGACAGAGGGTAATAAGAATGGGGAATGGAAAAAGAGAAAGGGGGGAGGGTGTGTAATAACCAGAAGCTAAATAAATCGATGTTCATGCCATCAAGCTTGATGCTAGCCAGACAGAATATGAGGTGGTACTTCTCCAACCTGAGTTTGGCCTCATCATAGCAGTAGAGGAGGCCATGGACAGACATATCAGAATGGAAAGTTGAACTGAAATGGGGATCCTGCCTTTTGCAGCAGACAGACCCATCCAGCCACAGTCCTCTTCACCTCATCTCACCTATCACCTTCCAACTTGCACTCCTCCCCACTTCTTTTTCTGGTTTCTGCCCCCTTCCTTTCCAGTCCTGATGCAAGGATTTTGGCCCAAATCGTTGACTGGATATTCCCCTCTATAGATGCTACCTGACTTGCTAAGTTCCTCCGGCATTTTATTCAGGATCAAACGAATTCTTTTACGGTTAGCAGTTAGCGTGACACTATTACAGCTGGGGGAGTTCTGGAGTTTGAAGTTTAATTCCGGTGCTGTTCTGCAAGGAGTCTCTGTATATCCTCCCTGTGGAATGGATGGGTTTTCTGCAGGTCCTCCACTTTCCTCCCATAGTTCCAAGACGAACCAGGTAGTTTAGTTGGTCAATTGTGCCATGTTTAGGTTGGGGTTACTCATGTTTGTCAGGGGTTGCTGAGGTGGCGAGCCTCGAAGGGCCAGAGGGCCTACACTCAGCTCTATCACTAAATATAATGCAAAGCACGTAAGAATACACCTAGGGAAATCAAGAGAGCAAAAATGCGACATGAGATGCCCCTGGCAGAAAAGGTAAAGGAGGATTCTTTGAGATGTTTTAATTATAGGGTAACTACGGAGAGAATAGGTTTCCTTAAGGATCAGTGGAGCCGTGGGTGATGGGCGAAGTTTAAATGATAAATTCTTACTTCTGTTCATCATGGAGAAGGTAATTGAAGCTAGAAAATTATGGAAAGAGCACAGCGATGTCATGACACATATCAACATGATGAGAGAGATGTTGGTGATCTGGAGGTGCATAATGGTGGATAGATCCCTGGGGTTTGACCAAGTACATCCCAGGACGTTGTGGGATGCAAAGGAAGAAATTGCTGGGGTATGGCAGATATTCTGTATCTTTCTTAGCCACAGGTGAAATACCATGGAAGAAGAGGATGTGGGGGTGTGGCTGATGTTGTGTTTGATTTAAGGCCTGCGAGGTCAAGCCAGGGAACTACAGGCTGGTAAGCCTAACACCAGAGCTGGAAAGCTGGTGCAGAGGACTCTGAGAACAGGATATACCTACAATGGTAAGGCAAGGACTATTTAGGGACAGTTAGCACAATTCTGAGTGTGGGAAATCTTGTCTCACAAATTTGATAAGAGTTTTGTTTGAAGAGGTGAGCGAGCGGATTGACAGGGCAAGGCAGCCGATGTTGTCTATCTGGACCATTTTTGACAAGACCCACATGGTACACTGGTCTGGAAGGTTAAATCACACAGGATCCAAGGTGAGCTAACTAACTGGCCCGGTGGTGGGAGTCAGAGGGTGGCAGTGGAAGACTGTTTTTCAGACTGTGACCAGTGATCTGGCACAGGGACTGGTGTTGGGTCTCTTGTTTGTCTCTGTATTGACAGCTTGGTTGAGAATGTAGGCAGCATTCTCATTAGCTAGTTGCCAATGACACCAACATTGGCGGCATAGTGGACAGTGAAGAAGATTGTCTAAGGTTACAACAGGATCTAAATGAGGAAAGTGGGAAAAGAAATAGCAGACACGAGGAAATCTGCAAATGCTGGAAATTCAAACAACAGCAACACACACAAAATGCTGGTGGAACACAGCAGGCCAGGCAGCATCTATAGGGAGAAGCGCTGTCGACGTTTCGGGCCGAGTCCTGACGAAGGGTCAAACACGTTAATTTTGAATTTGTACTGTGCCCAAAATGCAGCTCTAGATTGAAAAATAAAAACTTTGACTAAGCAGCATTGCAAAAGTGACGGTTTTATTTTTTTCCGTCATACCTTTCAGCCTCCTGGGAAAGTGTTTCTGCTTTCTGTGATAACATCTTCTCACAATTCACCAAGTGGTACACCCCAATGTCAACCTCAGTCACTGCCAAAACTTTGCTGCTGGTAGGGTGGGTGAACTTCACTATCTGCGTGACATATGAAAGAGATGCACTGAGTTTGAACCATCACAACCAATCCCAGCAAATCGAGCGTAGCTGATGAAGCACAACTACCTTATCGCCATCAAGTTCAACAACCGTGACTTTCTTTTCTTTCTGGAGCTGCAGCAGACACACACAGAAGGTCTTCTCGTCCTCGCACAGAGTCTGGCACACTTGCTGCAGTGTTGAGAAAGCTGCCACGGGATGTGACTTGTCCAGGAAATTATGGCAAAGTTTTAAAACATCAGCCGCCTTTTCCTAGAGAAAGGGCACAGTGCAAAATAATGAAGGTTCGTTTGTAATGACCGGAGGTAAAAAGAGGTGATAAACATTGTAATAAATCACTAACCGTGCACATTAAATTACAGGAGGCATAACGCGGAGAAAGGCTAACGGAAACAACTCTACAGGAAGGCCAGCACTGACAGCAGTCTGGGTCTTGAGGAGTACAAACTTGTATAGGTGAATACCCCTTTTTTTTGTGACCTCAGGCTGCACGCTGCAGTGCCTGAGCTTTCCCTGTTGAATTTGTTACCGCAGCAAAACCTCTAGGCTGGGGATATCTGTGCAGCCAAATTTAGGGAGTGGGAGGCCTGCTTCCATCACATCTAACAGGAGGGAGTGGACAATCGCAGCGTCCAGTCCAGGTCTGTGTACACGTGCAGCTGCCTTACCAGTCCACCCTCACTGAATCTGCCAAGGTGCACTGTTCACCCCAGACCCCATCAACAGCCTCTGCACACCGCTTCACACTAAGCTATGCTGTGAGATGATGACTTCAGGTGATTCATCGCTGTGGGAGTGTCGGCCTAGGGCTGGACCTCAAACTGCACAGCAGTGAGCATAGCGGTTAAGAGAGTTTGTAACGCTCTTGCACAGTAACAATTGCTCCGACATGCCTATTCCTCAGAATCCACCCTCAGTGTCGGGAGCTATCAGTGAACCCACTGTGTTTGCTCCACCCACAAATATTCCTCGTAGCACAACACAGGTTAGAGAAGAGCTGAGCTCCTGTAAAGACAACCCTATGATTTCAGTCTGAGACCAACGTGAGGGGAGGGGGGGACCCATGGAAAGCATGGTGTTACCTAGCCAAGCACTGAAGACCTGAGCTAATCCGCTGGCTGGAGTGTTTTCTGACATCTTTAACATCTCGCTTTAGCAGTCCAAGGTACCCACTTTTTTATTATTTCTGTTTTTGCACTATTTTTTATTTTATTTAATATACTTACATTTATTTATTTTCTATATTTATCATGTATTGCATTGTACTGCTGCCGCTGTTAACAAATTTCACAACATATGCCGATGATACTAAACCTGATTCCGCTTCAAATATGCTTCAATCATATCGAAAACCCAAGAGAAATGCGATAACCTGCCTCAATAACTATCGTCCAGTCTCACTTACGTCCATTATGATGAAGTGCTTTGGGGAGGTCGGTCATGAACCATATCAACTCCATCCTCAGGTGTGGCTTGGCATTGCTCCAATTTGCCTACTATCACAATAGGTCAATTCACAATTAGCTCTTCACTCAGCCCTTGAACATTCGGACAGTGAAGATGCACACATTAGGATGCTCGTCATTGATTTGAAGATGCATACATTAAGATGCTCTTCATTGATTTCAGCTCTGCATTCAACACTGTCATCCCATCAAAACTAATCAATAAACTCCATGACCTAGGCCTTGACAGCCCCTTGTGCAACTGGCGGTGACCAATCAGCATATAGGAGGGAGATTGAAAATCTAGCGGGATGGTGCCACAACAACCACCTTGCACTCAATATCTGCAAAGCCATGAATCAGTCCTCATTAGGAGATTGAAGGTGAAGAGGGTGAGTAACTTTAAATTCCTTGGTATTATCATATCAGAGGATTTGTCCTGGGACCATTGCAAAGGCATGGAAGTGCCCCTAATTTCTTCAAAGTTTGTGCAGATCGTCTAAAACTTTGATAAACTTCTCTTGGTGTGCAGTGGAGAGCATCCTGACTGGTTGCATCACAGCCTGGAATGGAAACACCAATACTCATGAATGGAAAAGACCACAGAATATAGTGAATACAGGTAAAGCCCTGGCCAACACCACTGAGCACATTTACATGGTGCGCTGCCACAGGAAATGTAGCATCCATCATCAAGGCTATGCTCTGCCATCAGGAAGGAGGTACAGGAGCACGAGGCCTCCAACATCAGGTTCAGGAACAGTTATTACCCTTCAACCATCAGACTCCTGAACCAGGGTGCACAACCTCAGTCACCTCAACAGTGAACGGATCCCACAACCTACAGACCCACGTTCAAGGACTCAACAGTCATTTATTTAATTTTAACATAATTGCATAGTTTGTCTTCTTTTGCACACTGGTTGCTTGCCTATCTTTCTTTGTGTGCAGATTTTTATTGATTACACTGTTTCTGTGTATCCATTGTGAATGCCTGTGAGAAAATGAAACTCAAGATTATATATGGTGACGTATACATACTTTGATGAAAAATTTACTTTGAACATGAGTTTAGGAAGCTAGGTAGCTGCCACAGAGCAGGTCGTCAAAGATTGTAATACTTCATTTGCTTCCTCTGCCATGAGCTGGTGAGAGCAGGGATAGGATGTGTGGCTGAAGGGATGGTGCAAGGGAAAGGGCTTTAGTTTCCTGGGTCATTGGTACCAGTCCTGAGGAAAGGGGTCAAATCTGCACAAGTGGTACAGATTACACCTTGACCAGAGTGGGACCAACATCTTTGTGGGGAGGTTTAAAAAGAATTGGCAGGGGAAGTGGGCTCAAGTAGATGTTCAAATGGAGCAAGACAGAGGTTTACCCCTCTGTCGCAGGAAAGCAATATCCATCCTCAGGGACCCCCACCACCCAGGACATGTTCTCTTCTCACTGCTGCCATCAGGAAGAAGGTACAGGAGCCCCAGGACTCACACCACCAGGTTTAGGAACTGTGATTACCCCTCAACCATCAGGCTCTTGTACCAAAGAGGATAACTTCACTTGCTCCATCATTGAAATATTCCCACAACCAATGGACTCAATCATCTCATCTCTCAATATTTATTGCTTCTTAATTATTATTATTTGTTTGTTTTCTATTTGCACAGTTGGTTGCCTTCTGCACTCTGGCTGAACGTTCTAGTTGAATGGTCTTTCATTGATTCTGTTATGCTTGTTATTCTACAGATTTATTTGGTTTGCCCACAAAAAGATGAATATCAGGGTTGTATATGGTGACATATATGTACTTTGATAATAAACTTACTATAGATTTTGATGTAGACTGCTTGCATTAAATTTCAATGAAGTAGTTGAATTCAACGTTTTGCCTAACAAGTGATCTACAAAGCAAACACGAGGAAATCTGCAAATGCTGGAAATTCAAGCAACGCACACAAAATGCTGGTGGAACACAGCAGGCCATTTAGCATCTATAAGGAGAAGCACTGTCGACGTTTCGGGCCGAGACCCTTCGTCAGGACTAACTGAAAAGAGAGATACTAAGAGATTTGAAAGTAGTGGGGGGGGAAGGGGAAATGCGAAATGATAGGAGAAGACCGGAAGGGGTGGGATGAAGCTAAGAGCTGGAAAGGTGATTGGCGAAAGTGATACAGAGCTGGAGAAGGGAAAGGATCATGGGACGGGAGGCCTCCGGAGAAAGAAAGGGGGAGGGGTGAGCACCAGAGGAAGATGGAGAACAGGCAGAGTGATGGGCAGAGAGAGAAAAACAAACAAACAACTAAATATTGTCAGGGATGGGGTAAGATCCCCAATGTACAATACTGCCTAACACAGGGTCTACAATACTACCAAGGGAGATATAGCAGGATTAGTAACTCAGTATCGGGGGGGGTGGGGGGGTGCACAGTAGGGTAGAGAATCTTTAGGTGAGGTGGGGGCCAGGAAGTAAGAGGGGAAGAGGTATTATACTGTTAGTCAAAGACTGTAGTACTTCAGTGAAGATAGACAGTTAGTTTTGTGACTGGATGCTTGTTACCAGTGGTGTCAAACAGGGATTGGTACTGGGACCCTTGCTATTTGTAACACATGTGAATGATTTTGTTGTGGCTGCAGGTGATATGATCACCAAGTTTACCGGTGACACTAAGATTGGTGGAGTTGTTGTCAGTAGGGAGGTGGTCTTAGTTTACAGGGTGCTACTGATGTGTGGGTGAAATGGGCTAACAAATGGCAAATGAAGTAATGTTGTAAGTAGTTTATTGTCATGTGCACAAGTACAATGAGGTACAGTACAACATGCATCACACACATAGGTACAGACAACTTAGAGCATAAATTGTACATAACTTAAAACAGAAAATTATACAGTACAGTCAAATAAACCTTTGCAAAAGCAAACAATCAGAGATGTCCATGGTAGTGCAAGAGGTTGTCCATACTGTTCCATTACTGAGGTTGGGTTAGGGCTCTGTATTCCTGTCATTCTTACAAGTTAACAGATATAACAACCGAGTACAAGTTCCACTCTTTATACTGAATACATTTAATTCTCTCACCTTTAGTCGCTCAATAACAATGAACGATTCATCAGGCGAAACAGTACTGTTTCCCAGAAAAGAGGAGAGTGTCCACTTTAAGGGCTTGATGAGGAACAGCCCCACACCCCATGCCAGCCAGCCAGCATCAACACTTGCTGCTAAGCTTGACTCCTTCTGAATCAGCCCTCGTCTTAGCAGGGAGAGAAATCAGACAAGAGTTAGAAAACCACCCAGAGTGGGTGGACGAGGCAGAACAGTTATTGGCTACGCGCTGGGGTGGGTGAATAGTCAGCAACAGTGTAAACGCAAAGGCAGGAACAAGGGGGCAGGGTCGATTTTGGAGCTATTAGCCGGGATTTCGCAGAGGCCGATTGGGCGGGACTGTTGGTAAAAGGATATCAGGGCAGCATGTTCCTGTTGGGATGGAGGACAAGGTTGTAAGTTAAGAGAACGTTGGTTGACAAGTGGTGTCAGGGAAAAGGAGCATAAAACAGATTGAGACATCTGCACAGTCCATGAATCCTGAACACTACCTCATTGCCCATTTTATATCTTGCTATTATTTTATAATTTATAGTAATTTTATGTCTTTGCACTGTACCTCAGCTGCAAAACAACAAATTTAACATCAAGTAAGTTAGCGAAAATAAACTTGCTTCTGATTTAGTTTGGAGCAAGCAAATCTCTCGACGACTATAAGAAGTGTAGGTGTGCATTGATAGGATGCAGTGCTGGGCTGAGTAACATCAGATGGGAGATCAATCCAGAAAAGTGTGAAGTGAACACGAGGAAATCTGCAGATGCTGGAAATTCAAGCAACACACACAAAATGCTGGTTGAACACAGCAGGCCAGGCAGCATCTATAGGGAGAATCACTGTCGACGTTTCGGGCCGAGACCCTTCGTCAGTCCTATAGATGCTGCCTGGCCTGCTGTGTTCCACCAGCATTTTGTGTGTGTTGAAAGTGTGAAGTGACTCATTTTGGAAGATCGAATTTGAAGGCACAAAACAGGGTCAACAGCAGGATTCTTGGCAGTGTGGAGGAACAGGGGGATCTTTGGGGGGGGGGGGGGGCGGGGTCCGGGTCCATAGATACCACACAAATTGATGGATTGTTAAGAAGGCATATGGTACTTTGGCCTTCATTAGTTGGAGTATTGAGTTTAAGAGTTGTGAGGTTATATAAAACCCTGGAAGTATTGTGTTCAGTTCTGGTCACCTCATTATAGGAAGGACGTGGAAGCTGTAGAGTGCAGAGGAGATATATGAAGATCCGGCCTGTTTAATGAAGAAAGGTTAAGGGAGCTTGGGCTTTTCTCTTTGGAGAGGAGGATGAGAGGTAACTTGATAGAGGTGTTCAGGATGACAAGAGGCACAGGTTGTGGAAATAGCTGGAGACTTTTTCCAAAGGTGGAATGGTGAATATGAGGTGACATAATATTAGCAGGGATAGTTGTAGAGACAGATACATCATGCACATACAAGAACATTTTAGATAGGTACACAGATGATAGAAAAATGTAGGAGTATGTTGAAGAGAAGGATTAGATTGATCAGCATATCACAGGCCAAAGGGTCTGCACTGTCCTGTAATGTACCATGTTTTATTCATTTAAGAGGGAAACCAGGAGGGTAAAACAAGATGGATCTGGGAGGGTGAAGGGAAATCTCTGCAGATTCTAGATATAAAAGAAAGGTGGCGGCTAGGGAGAGATAAGGTCCGCATAAAAATCCAGCACGGCTGTCTGTATGCGCAGCAAAAAGCAATGGATCCAATTTTTATAATATCTGATGTTTCTCATCAGTTTTTATTGTGGAAATAATGGATGCAAAGGAATTGAGGCAAATGAGTTGTGATGTCTTGGACCATATAAAACTTAACCAAAGACAAGGTATTAAAGAGGCTAAATTCCCAGGGTCTGACCAAGTACATTCTTATTCCTTGCAGGAACCCAAGGAAGAAAATGTGGAGGCCTTTGCACCATTTTCACAACAGGTGAGGTTCAGGGAGATTGTTGAGCGGCTAATGTTGTACCAGTATTTAAGAGGGGCAGCGAAGATAAATAGAGGGCAGGTAAACCTGACATCAGTGATTGATTAACTTACCGTAGGTGGGGGAGGGTGAGGATTTGGATAGACTAGGACTGATTAGGCATAATCAACACAGATTTCTGTGTGGGAAATCATGTCTCAAAAATGTTAGAGTGTTTGAAAGGTAAGCAAGAGGATCAAGCAGGGCAGTGGATGTTGTCTATAGGAACTTCAGTGAGTCCTCTGACAAGGTCCCGCACAGAAGGCTGATCTAGAAGGTTACATTACAAGGGATACAGAGAGCCAAATAGGAGAATGTATATAGCTGTACAATCAGGTCAGTCAGGGGAGAGGGGTGAGGGGAGGGAGGTATTCCAGGGGGCGGAGTGTAAGGGATCCGGGGGGGGGGGGGGGAGGAGACGGGAGACGGGAGACGGGATCGGGGGGGGGGGGGAGGAGACGGGATCGGGGGGGGGGGGGGGACGGGATCCGGGATCCGGGGGGACGGGAGACGGGATCCGGGGGGGGGGGGAGGGGAGGAGACGGGAGACGGGATCCGGGGGGGGGGAGGGGAGGAGACGGGAGACGGGATCCGGGGGGGGGACGGGATCCGGGATCCGGGGGGGGGAGGGATCCGGGATCCGGGAGATGGAATTTGTGGATCAGGGGAGCGGGACAGACCGGTTGGTGTTAAGGAATTGACCCGAGCCGACCTGACCCTGGTTCGGCCGTGTCACGGAGCGCCGCCTCCGTCACCTGGTCATGTCTTGCACCACGGTGTCAAGGCCGAGAGGTGATGAGCCTTTCCTCTGGAACCAGACCCCAAGCTCCCGCAGGGTGAAGCCGATCCGGCCCCGCCGGCGCGATGCTTCCAGTATCAGCGCCGACCAGAAGGCGAGTTTACTGTCCCAGTCCGAGCAGTCCACCTCGCGGTTCTGCTTGAAGGCTGAGAAGAGGAAGGCCATGCGCTCCTCGTCGCCCCAGTCCGGGCATATCTCTTCCATCGATGGCTCCGTCATTGCGCCGCATCGAGCGATAATTGAGACCGAGGCTTTGCAGCTTGGACCAGGCCTTTGCTGTCGATCAGAGTCAACTTTAGTCTGGACCAATCAGTAACGTCGGACTCTCAGCCAATCAGCGTACAAAGGGCGGGGCTTGGCTTCCGCAGTCGGTTTCGCTCCGCGAACTCGTGAGAATCTCGGTCCCGGATTACTCAAATTGGAGCCGGACACGGAGTCTGGGCGTGCATCTGGAGTGTGCAGAGATGGAACAGGAACACCAGTTCAGAAGCCTCCCTCCCTCCCTGCCCCGCCTTATCCGCGATTCCCATATCGGCCGCACCAGTCACCCCGGAACTCACAGCCTGGGAGGCTCCCGGGGAGGAGAAGAACTTGGGTTAAACTCCCACCAATGTGACCTTGACTGGACAGTGAATCCCCTGGATGATTGGTTTGACAGTGAATCTGCAGGATGCTGCGTCTCGATTTCAGTCTCCCAACAACGAAGCAAACAAACTGACTGACGATCACGTTACCTTCATTTGGGCAGGTGTGCAGATGCTGCTGTTGCCACCGGCAGTAATAAAATCAGGAAAAGGGGATAGGAGGCTATCCAGCCCCCCTAAATCTGCTGTGGGATTCATCAAGGTCATGACTGACTGCCCACCTCAGCTGCGCGATCGGGATCGTTGGGAATCCTCTAATGTCCCGTTATTTATACATCCCTCTTTATAAGGCATTCTAGAGGTTCTCTCAGAATAAAGACATTTTCCTCACCTCAGTCTTAAATGGTTTACCGTGATTGCTAGCTGTGGACCCCTTAGCCACAAAAAAGCGTCCTCCCCACATTCTAAACATGAGAGATTCTGCAGTTGCAGGAAACCTTGAGCTACACACACAAAATGCTGGAGGAACTTAAGCAGGTCAGGTAGCATATAAAGAGGGGAATAAACAGTTGGCATTTCAGGCAGAAACCCTTCAAGACTGGAACGGAAGGGGGCAGAAGCCAGAATGAGAAGTTTGTGGGGGGGGGGGGGGAGGGGAAGGCAGGTGATAGATCAATAACTCCTCAACACCACACAGTCCCGATGCTGCTCGGCCTCCTGAGTTCCCCCAGCAGGTTGTCACATTCTCACCGCTCACTTGGCATGCCGGCACCCTCCTTACGTCCTCGTCACCACTCACAATCCAAATCAGTTTTGTGCTGCAGCAAAGCCAATCGCTGCTAACAGCGGGGCTCAAACACCAGTCCCTGCCCCAGGGGTGACAGGCACAGCCTGAAAATCAACTGTCCATCCATGGTCTTTCCCAAATTCTACATACTCCAACTTTATTCACCAACCCCTTGTATGGAACATTTCCCAAATCCACCATGCCAAGTGGTGCCTCCTCATCTACTCCCTTCGACACTTTCTCAAAAAAAAACCAAACTCCAATAGGCGAGGTAAAAAAGTTTTCTCTATCATAAATCCATGCAAATTCGTTATTTAACTACCTTGTTACCACATTCCCTCTGATAGTTTCCAGCATCTTCCTATCCGCCGGTGAGATACCAGGAGGATAGCTGGTGTTTGCCCTTGTTGATAAAGGGCAGGGGGGATATGTCTAAAGGCTACAGGTGTGACAGGGATGTGGCAGGATAATGAACCCAAGTGCAGGACTCCGACGCGGAGGCAGAATCTCCGTAGCGAGTGTGGAATCGAGACAAGGCTGAGTCAGGACCTGGGAGACTTGGTTTATGAAGAGATACAGGAGCAAGGTTCCTCTCTCTCTGAGAGTCGACCAACAATCTGGCAAGGGCTGACCGGAGCTGTCAGAGTCTCATCCTCTGGTGCCTAATGGAAAACAGGTGCTGGTGATTGAGAGGAATTGGGAATCAAGTGTGGGGATTAAGGACCAATTAGGGAGGACAGGGAACAGGTGGGGGATGCCAGTCAGGACCAGGACGACAGGCTGCCGAAGCAGACATCAGTGGTTGGGTTGCTGCCAGGGAAGATTCTGTGGGAAAGGACAGATATAGGAGGTGACTAATGTACTGAATGAAGACTTCATCACCATCTTCAAAGAGGAGGAAGATAACACCACAGGGAATAAGGGGAGCCATGGATACATATATTACTGGGTAGTTATGGTTACATATAGAAACAGGCCCTTCAGCCACCAAGAAACAAAACTGTTATAGGAACTCTGTGTGTCAGGCAGCATCTGTGAGGCAAAGGGGGAGCTGGCAATTTGGGTTGAGATCCTGTGTCTCCTTCGACCACCAAGTTCACTTTAACCGTCAGACACCTACTTATACCATTCCTATTTTTCTCACGTTCTCATTGGCTCCCTCCAGACTCTACCGCTCACCTACACGCTGGGGACAATATGGAGCAGCCAGTTAACCCAACAACCCGCACTCCCTCGGGGTGTGGGAGGAGGCCCACGTGGTCACAGGAAGATTATAGAAATTTCCAAATGGGGAAGTTATCAGCTCCCCATCTTCTCTGTGAAGTCCTGTGTGAATTCTATACCCTGCGTGAGAGATCGCCTCTCATTTGTTTAGAGAGTATTGGGTGTGCTTCTTAAGTCATTCCTCATCCCACCATCTCCGGAATAAATCTGGAGAACCTTCACTGCAGTGTCGAGTGTAGACATTCCTTTGGAGGACCAATGCACAGCATTCCAAATACTGTTTAAGAAACTGCAGGAAGAGATCTCTTGGACTCCAATCACCTTCCAATAAGGACCAACATGACCTAACTGCAGTGAGGACATGTAAACTCTCAGTGATCTATTTACAAGGACACAACAGTTTTCCATCTTACACCATTTACAAAATATTCTGTCTATACATTTTCTCTCACGGTGGACGGCCTCACACTTTACTGGATTACGAAGCTGTCACAGCCATTCACTTAATCAGCTTCTAACTCCCGAAACCTCTCTGCTTCTTTCCCACAGGCCAGGCTGTACCCAGCTTTATATCATCAGCAAATGTGGGTACGTCACTTCACACGAGGTGACTGTGAATGGCTGAGGCCTCCCAAACTGAAGGTAAATCATTCATCCCCTTTATCTCCAACCTGGCAACTAATCCTCGGTCCACACCAGTATATTGTCTCCATGCTGTCTGTTCGAATTTTCTTTAATGATATTTTGTGCAATGACATATAAAAAAGCAGATGAGATTTGTAGTTTCAGTCCGAGCTGCAGGCCAGAGACAGCTGCAATGAGTGGACACCCAGAACGTACAACTTAAAACACGAGAAGAAAAATACGGAGAGAGAAAATAATTATGTTGAGAGTGGGGCAGGGTGTTTACTCAGAAAGTAGATGAAAGAGCAGATTTGCTGATGATTAAGAAACTCTGTGGAGTAATTAGTCTCCTAAATAAGGGCAAATTATGACAAAATGTTATGAGTCACTAGTTAGACCGAGTTATTTATCTGGCAGATCTCCTCTGCACCCTCTCCAATGAAACTACTTCCATTCCACGCTCTGTTGACCAAACCTGAACACACCACTCCAGAAGTGACCACAACAGTTTATTAAGTTGTACTTAATAATTAAGCTCATTATATTCTGCACACAATAATGAAGACAAACCTTGATAATGCTTCTGTAGCAGTACTGCCACCTATGTGGGAGGGGAGGGTTAGAATTCATCTTAGAGTAGGTTAAAGGATTGGCACAACATCGTGGGCTGAAGGGCTTGAAAGGTATTGGGCGAAGTTTAAGCGAGATGGCCATTGTTGGAGCAGCCGCTATTAGAGTGGGCAGTGTTAGATTGGGGAACTGAAGGTTTGGCTCAAGAGACTTTGCTAGGAGTCAGAGGCCAATTTGGATTGGTTATTGTGTGATTGGGCCAATGGAGGAGTCTAAGATCTGAGGCTTTAGCTCCAGAGGTTTTGGCAAGAGAGCACAGGTGAGTAGAAGGAAAGACCAAGTAAGGATTTTTCATTATATATCATTTTATATAACCAAAAATATACCAGGGATAATAGGTGATGTGTTGTAGCTGTATAACGTGGGAATTGGTGAAGCTCATTATGGTTGCTGGTGACCACATCTGTAGCAGGTGTTGCCTGATGGAAGAAGTCAGGCTCAAAGTTGCTGACCTGGACTCTGAGCTTCAAACACTGCGGTGCATCAGAGACGAGGAACGTTACCTGGACACTGTGTCTCAACAGGTAGTCACACCTACGAGATTAGTTACTCCACATTCAGTCTGTGGCCAGGGACACAGGGTTATAACCGTGAGTGAGACAGGTAGAGGGATTCAAAAGGTAGTGCTGGAGGAGCCTCAGCCCTTGAGCTTGCCCGACAGGTCCGACATTTTGAAGGTTTGGTTGATCGCCGAGCTTGGCAAAACGTTTGCAGACGTTTCGACTCCGATCGAGAAGCCATCGTCAGTGTGCAGCTGAGGGTGTTGTCTCCACAGAATGCCGGTTTACATACTCCCCCGGGGTCCGAATGGATATTGATTCGATGTTGTGATCTAGTTGGTTCGTTCAAAACACTGTGAAGAGTTTAGCTGTAGAAAATTCTGATTCACTAGCTTCGAGGGAGGCCCCTTGGAAGAGTTTGCTTCGCTGTCCAGACCCCGAGATTACTGGCGATTCATTAATTGATTAATTGAGTTTTGATAAGTTCCTCCTCAAAGTTGCAATCGGTCTGAGAGCAACTGTGAAGTTATTGACGTTATTATTCCCTGTGAGGCTGAGAGTGGGAGCTGTAGGAAGGGTGGGCAACCAAACTGTGGCACTATGGTTCAGGGAGCCATTCAGGAGTGGGTAGGGAAGAGAAGTGTAGTTGTAAGTGAGGGTAGTATAGTCAGGAGAATTGACACAACTCTCTGTTGCAAGGGCCAAGAGTCCTGAAGACTGTCTTCTCCGCCTGGTGCCCAGATTGGGGCATCTCATCTGACCTACAGGGGAATTTGGAGTGGGAGGGGAAAGATGCAGTGGCCTTGATCCATGTGAGTATCAATGACACAGGAAGAACAAAGAGGTTCTGTTGAAGGAATTTGAGTGGCTAGGGACTAAATTAAAATGCAGAACTGAAAAGGTAACAATCTCTGGATTGAGGCATGTGCAAGTTAATAAGCTCAGAGCACTAAATGTGTGTCTCAAAGATTGGTGTGGGAGAATTGGATTTGACTTTGTGGGACATTGGCACCAGTATTGGGGAAGGAGGGAAACGCTCCGATGGATGGGCTCCAGCTGAACCATACTGGGACTAGAATCCTGGAGAATCACGTCACTAGAGCTGTGGATAGGGCTTTAATCTAAATAGCAGGAGCTGGGTTCAACATTCGGCAAAGGGAGGACAAAGTAAAAAGGAAGGAAAGTGCAAGAGAGGTTACAAAAGTCTCCAGAATAAATGAAAAGACAAGAAAAATTTAGAAAGGGATAAGAATTTAATTTCTGGTAACATGGAGACAAAATTGAAAAGGATGATGAATACAGGACTGAAGGTGTTATATTTGAATGCACATGTAGATGAACTAGTATCACAGTTAGAAATTGGCAGGAATGACATTGTGGGTATCACTGAGTTGTGGCTGAAATATATTTGGGAGCTTAACATCTAAGGAAACACATCGTACGGAAGGACAAGCAGGTGGATGGAAAAGACAGGGTGTCTTCGATGGTAAAATACAAAATTAGACCCTTAGAAAGAAGTGACAAATGATCAAAGATGTAGAACCCTTGTGGGTTGAGTGAAGAAACTGCAATGGTACAAAAGACTCTGATGGGAGTTATATACCTTCCTCCAATTAGTAGCCGGGATGTGGGATACAAATAAAAGTGGGAGATACAGGTAGAAAAGGCATGTATAAACGGCAATGCCACAATAGTCATGGTGGATTTGCAAAATTGGGTTGGGGCTGGATCCCAAAAAAAGGGAATTCATAGAATGCCTACAAGATGGCTTTTTAAGAGCAGTTTGTGGTTGAGCCCACTAGGGAAAAGGCAATTCTGGATTGGATGTTGTGTAATAAACAACACAGGGTCTTAAGGTAAAGGAACCACTGGACAATGACACTGGAGAGGTAATGGGGGACAAAGAAATGGCGGACGAATTCAGTAAGTATTTTGCATCAGTATTCACTGTGGAACTCATCAGCAGTATGCAAGAGTGTCAGTGGGGTGAAAGTGAATGTTTTTGCTAATAAAGGAGAAGGTGCTTGGGGAAGCTGAAAGATCTAAAGGTAGGTAAGACATCTGAATCAGATGGACTGCACACTAGGTTTCTGAAAGAAGGTAGTTGAAGAGATTGTGGAGGTATTAGTAGTAATCTTTTAAGAATCATTTAATTCTGGAGGACTGGAAAATTGCAAATGTCACTCCACCCTTTAAGAGGGGAGGGAGGTAAAAAAGAGAAAATTATAAGCCAATTAGCCTGACCTCAATGGTTTGCAAGACGTTATTAAGCACGAGGCTTTCAGGTACATGGAGACACATGATAGAGTAGGCCAAAATCAGCATGGTTTCATTAAGGGGAAATCTTGCCTGACAAATCTGTTTGAATTCCTTGAGGAATTGACAAAGGCCTCTGGATGTTGTTTACTTTGATTTTCAGAAGGCCTTTGACAAGACTGCTAAACAAGCTAAAAGCCCATGGTACTCCAGGAAAGATACTAGCATGGATAGGAGTTTGAATAGGAGGCCTTTTCTGGATGGCTGCCAGTGATTAGTGGTGTTCTGAAGGGGCCGTGTTCTTTTCGTCTTGAATGTCAGTGATTTGGATGACAGAATTCATGGTTTTCAAACAATGGCCAAGTTTGCGGACAATGCAAAGACAGGTGGAAGGGCAGTTAATGTTGAGGAAGCAGGACGTCTGCAGAAGGACTTGTACAAATTCAGAGAATGGGCAAAGAAGTGGCAGATGAAATACATGTAGGAAACTGTATGTTCGAAGGAATGAAGGCACAGACTATTTTCTAAACAGAGCAAATTCAGAAAACAGAAGTGCAAAGGGATTTGGTTGTCTCCAAGAATTTCCTGAAGGTTAACTTGAAAACTGAGTTGGTGTTGAAAGGCAAGTGCATTCATTTTGGGTAATAAAAGCAAGGATGTAATGCTAAGGATTTAAATAGAATGGGCCAGGCCACACTTGGTGTATTGTGAGCAGTTCTGGGTCCCTTATCTATGAAAGGATGTGTTGGTATTGGAGAGGGTCCAGAAGAGGTTCACAAGAATGATTCTAGGGATGAAAGGTAAAGCGTATGAAGAGTGTTTGATGGCTCCGGGTCTGTTCTCGCTGGAGTTTAGAAGAATGAAGAAGGATCTCGTTGAAACCTTTCAAATGTTGAAAAGCAGAGGTAGAGAGGATGTTTTCTATAGTGGGAGAGTCTAGGGCCAGAGGGCACAGCTTCGGAATACAAGGACATCCCTTTAGAACAGAGATCAGAAGGATTTATTTTCAGTCAGAGGGTGGTGGATCTGTGGAATTTACTGCCATAGACAACTGTGGAGGCCGAGACATTGGGTATATTTCAAGTGGAGGTGATAGGTTCTTGATTAGTCAGGCTGTCAAAAGTTCCGGGAGGAAGGTGGGAGAATGGGGTTGATGGGGATAATAAATCATGGAAAGGCAGAGCAGACTCAATGGGCTGAATGGCCTAATTCTCTCCTACGCCTCATGGTCTAATGTGTCAGTGGTAATAAGCTGGATCCCTAACGTGCTCTGCACAAGGCCGGAAGGTGGCGTGGTGGTGTAGCAGTTAGTGTAACACTATTCCAGGGCCTGCGACACGGGTTCGATTCCGCCACCATCTGTAAGGAGTTTCCTCCGGATGCTCTGGTTTCCTCCCACGTTCCCAAGACGCGGCTATTAGCTTAATTGGTCACATGGGTAGCGTAGGCTCATTGAGCAGAAGGGCTTGTTACCACATAATATCTCTTTAAAAAAAAACTCATCAAATGATCAATAATGTATCTTTCTGTAACCTAAATCAGTCCTCCTCACTCTCCAGAGCACCATCAGTTTTTCCTATGTCACTGAAATTTGTCTTCAGAGCAGGGAGAATCAAGGAGTGCATCAAATTAACAAGGAAACAGAGAAAACACTCCCTTTTGACATGTCTTAGCAACTGTAGATTGAAAACCACATTCAACGGCTGGAGAGCAGGTATCCTTTTCAAGTGTGTTCGCTAAGTTAGGAAATACAGGTCATGAAACCCACGGGGTCTTTCTAAAGGTGATCAGGTGCTCTTGGGGAGAGGTAAGTTGCACAGCTAAGTCGGAGAGGTCTTTCAGGGAGTCAACATTGTGCATGGTCTGCATGTTTTGTCTTCCCGTTTGCCTTCGGACTATCTAACAGCCACACAATACAGCAGGGCACACCGACTTCCCAACAAGACAGGTACGTCAGCTAAAGTCTGAAATAAAGCAACTGTCAATTGCATTGGTGCTTTACTAGAGTTTTATTCAAAGTGTACTGTGAATTGTGGACCTTTACATTGACCCAAAACAATATTCTCTACTTTAAAATACACAGGTTTTTAACATTCTCAGCATTCCTCTGTTGCTAAGCATGGAATTTGAAAATAATGGTTGGAGCAGTGAGACTCATGTTAAGGTGTGTAAAGAACAAATCTCTAATTTTCTGACTTTAGATAACCCCGTTCAAAGAATATTTGAAATACTGAGGAAGCATAACTGAAAGCCTGAGACAAGGTTACCGTACATACTCAGTTATCGACCAATAAAATGCAAAGTGATGCTTAAAGCAAAGTACACAGCAAATCAATATCTATTTCATACATTAATATAGTAAATGGGTGGTATGTTTGGAAATGAAATCTCAGACTAGTTTCTTAAAAGGTGTTTGTATATTAGAGGAGAGATTATTACAGAAAGGAAATCTGAATGGCTTATCGCTGCCACAAAACAATTTGGCACAAATAATAGTTGGTTCAAGGGAAATGGAAAAATCGCTTATACACTCAGAGGCCACTTTATTAGGTACCTTCCTGAGTGTGCATTCACGGTCTTCTGATGCTGTAGCCCAACCACTTCAAGGTTCAACATGTTGTGCATTCAGAGATGCTCTTCTGCACACCACGGTTGTAACGTGTTCCTGTCCATTCCCCTCTGACCTCTCTCATTAAGAAGGCGTTATCGCCCACAGAACTGTCACACACTGAGTGTTTTTATTTTTGCTTTCCCACCATTCTCTGTAAACTCTGGAGACCGTTGTGCGTGAAAATCCCAGGGAGATCAGCAGTTTCTGAGATACTCAAACCGCCCTATCTGGCACCAACAATCATTCCACAGTCAAAATCACTTAGATCACATTTCTTCCCCATTTTGATGTTTGGTCTGAACAACAATTGAACCTCTTGACTGTGTCTACATGCTTTTATGCAGAGCTGCCTGATGATTGGCTGATTAGATATTTGCATTAACAAGCAGGTGTACAGGTGTATCTAATAAAGTGGCCACTTAGTATACATTAGCCTACCCTGGGCCCAACATATTGATGCAGTAATGAAGAAGGCACTTTAGCAGCTCTATATCATTAGAAATTTGAGGAGATTTGGTATGTTACTAAAGACTCCAGCAAACTTTTATAGATGTATTGTGGAGAGCATACCGGCTGGATGAGTCACTGTGTGTATGGAGTCTCCAATTCACAGGTTCAGAAGGGGCTACAGAGGGTTGTAGATTGAGCCAGCTCCTTCATGGGCACAACACCTGCCCCCACCACCAATGTTCCCCCAGCGCACAAAGGAATTTAAACCGCGCACAGAAGGTTGCCACCCTCTACCTCGTTGGAATCTTAAGTATATTTCACGATCGTACACAATCTCATTTCCTCTTCCGGTTTCTGGTGCGGACGGTGTTGACAACGTGGAGTTTGCGATGATTCGTCTGCAGATTTTAGAACTGGCTTACTTATACTGCTTTTATTGAAGAAATTATTCAGTGTGCACATGTTGTTGGCTCTGGGCAAAAAATTGCACAGCACAAGATTTTTGTGCACACTGGTCATTACAAATTAGAGGTAACATTGCCCACCACCAGCCCTGATGAAATCTGTCCTGCCGAAAGGTTTTGGCCCGAAATGTCGACTGTACTTTTTTCCATAGATGTCGCCTGGCCTGCTGAGCTCTTCCAGCGTCCTGTATGTGTTGCTCTGGAATCTTTAAGAGGCAGTGCTTCACGACGGCACATCTATCATTAAGGATGCTCACCATCCAGGATACAGTCTACTCATTACTACCATACAAGAGTCTGAAGACCCACACTCAGCGATCCAGCATTACCTTCTTCCCCTCTGCCAGCAGACTTCTCGTCCATGCCTTTATTTTTAGTAGGTTTGACTACTGTAACGGCGTTTTCACAGGGCTCTGTAAAATACCCCTCAGACAGTGGCAGCTCATTCAGAACGCTGCTGCTAGAGTCCTCACTGAGACCAAGAAAGTAGAGCATACTGTATCACTCCAGATCTCAGATCACTACACGGGCTTCTTGTCCATCAGAGGATTGACCTTAAAATATTACTACTGGTTTCTAAAGCACTGAATGGTCTCGGGCCAAAATACAAACGTTTGTACATCTTTGAACTCTTGCTGCATTATGAACCTTCCCGAGCTCTCGGGTCATTTGGGGCAGGTCTGCTTACCGTCCCCAGGGTCAAAACTAAACACAGTGAAGCAGTTTTTAGTTACTATGCTCCATATGCCTGGAATAACCTTCCAGAGGGTCTGAAATCTGCCCCAACTTTAAGCTCTTTTAAATCGAGGCTTAAAACTTTTCGCTGTAGCTTTTAATTAGAATCTCCTGCACTCTAACTTCTATTTATATCTACTTTTTGTAGTGGTTTTATTCTCTTATACATAGTCTGAAATTTGATGTTTGATTTTTATATCTCGTTCTATGTACGCACTATGTAGCACTCAGATCTGCAGCTGGATCTTCAACTTCCTCACAGACAGGACCCAGGCTGTAGAGATAAGGGACAAGCTCCCCTCTACAATCACTCTGAGCATCGGTGCCCCACAAGGCTGTGTACTCAGCCCCCTGCTGTACTCACTGTATACCCATGATTGTGCAGCCAAGTTTCCAACAAACTCAATATATAAGTTTGCTGATGACATCACAATCGTATCTTGGGTAATGATGAGTCTGAGTACATAGAGGAAATTAAGAACCTGGTGGCATGGTGCAAAGACGATAACCTATCCCTCAACGTCAGCAAGACGAAGGAATTGATTGTTGACTTCAGAAGGAGTAGCGGACCGCATGACCCCATCTACATCGTGAACCTAGCCCAGCACATCACACAAACCAATCTTCCAACTTTGGACTCACTTTACACCATACGACGTCGGAGCAGTGCTGCCAGGATAATCAAGGACACGACCCACCCAGCCAACACACCTTTTGTCCCTCTTCCCTCCGGGAGAAGGTTCAGGAGCATGAAGATTCGTACGGCCAGATTTGGGAACAGCTTCTTTCCAACTGTGATAAGACTGCTGAACAGATCCTGACCCAGATCTGTATATTTACTTCGATTTGTACTTCAGGGAGCGTGAAGCGCAGAAACAAATATCGCTGTGATGATTGTACGCTCTAGTATCAATTGTTTGATGACAATAAAGTATTTGTATTTGTAAAGCACCTGTGTTTGAAAAGTGCTGTACAAGTAAATTTGCTTGCTTCTGAACATTTCATGAACACGACCTTTTCTTGCACAATTTATTTATTTTGTACTTATACTAATTTTATTTCTTCGCACCGTACAGCTGCTGCAAAATGATGTTTGTGTTGTGCAAACCAGTGGTAATAAGACTGACTCTGATGCCAGTATTTACGGAGTAATTTTGCCATCTTCAGAATGTTCCAAAGTGTTTAACGGACATTTAGTAGTGTTGGAATGGAATCGAAGCGGCCAGCTCATGAATTACAAAGAGTGGTGAGAGGAATGATGCAGATCTGTGTGGAAACATCGACAGAGACATACACACTGCCAGAAAACCAGGAGCAGCCTCTCCTCCCCTTCCAACCACGCTAACGTGATCATTTACAATCAGCAGAGAGGCAAAGGAAGATTCCATTTAATGGCTCATCAAAATAAACATTGCACTTTTCCCCGCAGCTTAATCATTTAGTCAGGTAACTGGAGTGAGGATTGAAGGTGCAGGCGGAACACTGTGAGTGGGTACTGCGCTGGATAACCTGGGGTCAGGTTAGCATCGGTTTCTAAAATGACAAGGTAGGGAGTTTACTGGTTCCAACCACAGCAGTGGTTCTGGGAGCTGCTGGAACAGCCACACTCCTCCCAAATGCTTAGTGTTGGATCTGGCTCTTCCTCCGTCTCCTAGGCCTGTCACACTCCCTTTCTTAGTTCACGCTGCTGCGTGTTTCTCCGGTGTTCCTCGGTAGACCTGAACAGCCAGCCTCACGTTCTCAAGCTGCAGCCTAATCGTCCCATACCTTCCATTTCTGGTAACGGGCCTGATTGCTGCATTTCCAGTGACTCTCCGTTTTGGTGTTAGGCCGCAGCCGTGTTGTGTAAAGAGGGTGTCAGGCTGACGATTCTGCAAATCTGAAGCTCCTGGACCAGGTGTGTGGCTGCTCCTCGCTGTCCCTCCAGCCCACTCCCCAGCTTAACACATAGTGAACCTACAAAAACTCTCCTACCCCACACACCCTGAAACTCTCTTACCCCACATGTCTGCCTGTTCCTGCCCTCAATGCATTGTGCCCAGGCATTCCTGGTCTCTGGAGTCGAGAGATTCCACAAAGGCTGCTGATAAATGATGCCTTTTTCCCCTCTCTCCAGCCAGAGCACACCCCTCTCGTGATCCACACCAGTCTCGATTCTGCCGCTACACTGTTCTCCTCCCGCGACTGATCAGGTATCTGCCCAGTGAACAAACTCCGGAAGGGCTCAGTCAAAACCACATCCTGAGTTACACGGTGATCCAAAAGAACAGTAAGACAATGAACACTAAAGCAGAGGGTAAATTCTGGCCAGAGGGGGGAAGAGGTTGGGTGAATATTTGAGTTTGATAAAGCTCTGTGGTGGGGATTGGTCAGGTTACGTACATACCAATAATTTTCTTTATTGAAAATGAATAATTATGATAATTATAATCTCTCAGAATGGCTGATTTAATGAGATAAAGGATAGGCTTCTTTTTAAAACACAATCTTTCATGTCAGTTTACTTTGAGAAATTAATAACCTAATTAGAAACATGATTGATGGGTCTCAACTAGAGGCCAGTACTCCTAAAGTAATGATGTCTCTGCCGTACTGCGTTAGGCACTGGTGTCTACAACCATGTGCCTGTAGACAGTAGTGCTTCCTTTAAAGCTGGAAGCCAACACGAGGTGCATGTCATCGGTGTTTACGAGCTGGAAGGCTCGGGGAGCACGCACATTCCACTCGTGCACCTTGACAAACCTCAGCTTTTCCCTGTCCCACAGGTAAACGTGGGAGAAAGTGAAATCGCACCCCAGCACCATGTACAGCCAGCGTCCTACCTGGAAAGGCTGCACAATCATGGTACCCCTCGAGGGCAGAGCCTGCACCTCTGTAAAACGCTGATTCTCCCACCTCAGCACCTTGGAATCACCAATAAAGCGAGACAGGCAGAGGTACACCACGTTCTTGATCTTGAAGTGTCTAACAGCATGAACTTCCAGCATATTGGGGATCTCACTGTGGTAGGCGAACTGCCTCTGGGCTTTGCTCCACTGGTAGACCACCGGGGTCTGGGTGCTGCTGCACAGGATGAGCCTGTGCTTGTTGTCCATCTCCACGTACTCCACATCTGTGTCCCGGTGCCACGCGTGAAGGGAGTGGTCGGAGTAAAAGCCGGTTTTGCTCCATTTGTAAACGGTGGTGGCTCCAGCTTTCGAGCTGTCGGCGATGACGAAGTACCAGTCACCTTCGATCCTGAAAGTCTCGACGTCGTTGGGCTTGCGGATCTTGGTCGAGTCGATGTCCTGGATTTTGATGAACTTTCCACCGTAGTTGTCCCATTGGTAGATGTGGGAGCCCTGGAACAGCTGAGCTACTATGATGTACAGCACTCCCTCAATCACCAGAGGCTTGCAATACACAGCAGCTCGAGCTCAGGAGGAAAAAGATGACATTTAATACTTGTAATCACGGCAATGTTACAGGTTTCCCCACCCCAGCCTCCTCAGCAAACACGATTCCCTCCTCCACCTAGCAAACGCTACTCTGGTCCCTACTGCTGCTCCAGTTTCAGTCAGTGTGAACACAGGAGGAACCACAGACAAGGGGTGAGCATACGGGAACGCTTCAGATCCCGAGGGAGGGTGACGGAGGAGACGTGGATACATTTCCACCTGTGGGACAATCTTGAATGAGGGGTGCTCATTTAAAACTGAATTCCTTCTCAGGGAAGGTGGTGAATTAATGGAGGTACCTTTAGAATGGGCCGGCTGGTGGCGCAGTGACATCAGCGCCGGACTCCGGAGCGAAGGTTCCCGGGTTCGAATCCAGTCGGGCCGCTCCCGGGCACGCTTTCCATCCGTGCCGGGTTGAGTGTCGAGCTCCCAACTCGGCCTCGTTAAAAAAAAACACCGCGCTGTGAGAAGGACGTGGGGGACCACTCACAGAATCATTCCTCCGAGGCAACCACTTGGGAAAAAAGAGGTCGCTGAGGCTCTGGCACAAAAAAACCCCTTTAGAATGCTGGTTCTCATAGAGGGATCAAAAGTGGAGAGAGTGAGCAATTTCAGGTTCCTGGGGTGTCAATACTTCTGAGCTGCAAAGAAGACAGGACAGCGGCTATATTTCATTAGGAGTTTGAAGAGACTTGGTGTGCCACCTAAAACACTCTTAAATTTCTACAGATGTACCGTGGAGAGCGTTCTAACTGGATGCATCACCGTCTACTGCACAGGATCAAAGTAAGCTGTGGAGAGCTGTAAACTTAGCCAGCTCCATCATGGGCACTAGCCTCCGTAGTATCCAGGACATCTTCAAGGGGTGATACCTTAAGAAAGTGCCGTCCATCATTAAGGACCCCCATCATGCCTCGTTCTCATTGCTACCATCGGGGAGGAGGTACAGAAGCCTGAAGGCACCTACTCAACGATTCAGGAACAGCTTCTTCCCCTCTGCCATCCGATTTATGAATGGACACTGAACCCATGAACACTACCTCACTACTTTTTATTTCCTTTTTTGCACTATTTATTAATTTAACTATTTTATATATTTACTGTAATTCATCTTCTTTCCTATTATTATGTATTGCATTGTTCTGCTGCCGCAGAGCCACTAAATTTCACAACGTACAGTATCCTGGTGATATTAAACCTGATTCTGGTTCTCTTTTGGAATTGAGGGTTAAAGGCACAGAGGAGGAGCTGCGATCAGCACAAGTCGGCCATGATCGTATTGAATGGTGGGATAGGGTTAAGGGGCCTGGTGACCGACTCCTGCTCCACTTCTTTGTGCTCCTGCGTTCACAGACGAGACAAGTTCCAACTTCATTAACTACTTAAACATCTAAAAGAGATGAGGAGTGATTAGGAGCAGCTTCATCCATTCCTTCCTACCCTGACATTGGGAGGCCATTCTACATGCTGTCCTGAGACTGGCTAACCCAGTGGCCAGCAAGCCAGTACAGTCCCCACTGGACTTAGTGTAGTGTGTTCGGGTTAGACTAACTAACATTCCCCAGCCAGACCTCTACGTTTACATAGAGCCTTTAGGATAATGTTCTAAAACAACATAATTGTAAAGACAAAGTTAGATATTGGAGATAATGAAAGGCATGGCCACATGATGGCAAGGAGATTCTTAGAGGAGGGGAGACAGGGAAAAGTTTTTGAAAGGCATTTGCAGCATAGCCAACAGTTGTGCAGCAGGGTAGGGATATTATCAGTCCCGTAAATCAGAGGAATGCCAGTTGGGAGGGGGCTTGTTGGCTTGCTAGTTAGGAGGAAACCGTCTTGTTAACATGGGTTGGGAATTCCAGCAACAGAAAACATCCGATCATAATTACACCTACTTTAACGTGTTGTACGATTTAGGTCGGATTGTTGGTTTTGTTACGTTTTTCCTTGTACATTTGCTTACGTGTTTATAGAATCACCTGTTAGTCCGTAGACATTTAGTGTATTCTAGTATAGATTTCTGTAGTTTCTTTGTCTGCAAAGCTGAAGTGTGATTCAGTAAGTACCTGCTAAACTGGTGTCTTATCTAAATCGGTCCAAACCAGTTTGCAGTATAATAGAAAACTGTGTGCTCAGGTTCCCTTGTTACAGTCAGATTCAGCTGGCTACAGCTTACTGTAGTTACAATTACAGGCTGCTGCCGTTTGTTACACTTCTCTATTTTGCTTGTTGGTACAGGCTGACCCTGTCTGTGTACTATCTAATAAAACAGTTGCAACTTGTGGTGAACTACATATACCTGTCTGGACACGCCCCCTGCTGACTGCTCCTGTGGCTCCTCCCACAGACCCCTGTATAAAGGCGATTGAGGCCTGAGCCCGGCCTCTCTGTCTCCAGGATGTAGTATGGTGGTCTCTCACTGCTTGTTCCTTCTTCCAGTCAATAAAAGCCGATATCTCGACTTCACGTCTCAGAGAGAGTTATTGATGGTGCATCACAACTAAAAGAATCGCGACTCATTCTTGACTGCCAAAGAACCTTCTGCACAACATCATCTCCAGATGATGTCAATGTGTACCCATTAACAACCCTTCAGACTTACCAGAGATGTTTTCAGATTTCCTGAAGACCAGTTCAACATGATCCCACATGAGGAAAGTACAGTTGCCGCTATTAGCCTGGGCAAATGTGACGTAAAGGTCATCGGCATACAGAAACGACTCGGCTGAGATAGACTGGAAGGGTAGTGTTTGATGTGTAGTGAATTCTGCAAGGACAGATCATTATTATCAAATTATTCTCATTATTACAAAAACTCAATGCCTTTTACGCACACTTTGAAAGGGAGAATAAACTATGGCTATGGCTATGGCTATGAGGATCCCTACATTATCTGTGATCTCTGTCTCGGAGGCCGACATCAGACGGCCTTTAAAGAGGGTGAACAATTGCAAGGCGGAAGGTCCCAATGGAGTACTGGTAGGACTCTGAAAACCTGTGCCAACCAACTGGTGGGTGTGTTCAAAGACATTTTCAAGCTCTCATTGCTACAGACAGAACACCCTCAGTACTAGCACAGTGCCTCCTAACCTCTTATGTAGGTCCTTTGACTGTAATCACACAAGTAATCAGGGTCACATGCCTCAAGAATGAAATTACCACAAATATTCCTATTAAGCAATCTTTTTTTTAAAAAAAAATTATTTATTTATTGAATTTTAGAAATTACAAGAATAAATGTAATAATGAAATGGTAAGAAAAGTGATATTAACCCTCCCCCCTCCCCTTAACCCTCCCCCCTTAATCCTTATCTAAAGAAAAAAAAAAGAAAGAAAGAAAAGAGAAGAAAGATTGCCTGGATATCGGAGGATCCCCACATGTTCCATGGAGTTCAAAATAATTTTGATATTTATTTTCACTTTCCCCAATTACTATAATTTTATCTTCAAAGGACCTATGTATCTAATCCTTTCTTTCGTAAGTATGGTGACCAAATTTTCAAAAATATCTCATATTCATTTCTTAAATTGGACATGACCAACTAGGAGAATAAAGTTCGTTCTGCACTGTCTTTCAAACAAACTTGTAACTTGATGCCCTCTTCTAATCTCCCATGAAGTATTGCCACAAAGTACCCTAACCCTCCCACTGAACGCACTGGCTTGAAACTGTGGTCCTACACAGATTAATTGACAAGGCTTTTTGCTTTGACTCCCACAGATTTTACACTGATCCACACCAAAGCGAAACACAATTCAGAGGAGTACGTTTTTGTTGAGTTTTACTGTCTCAGATTTGACTACAGACCTGTGGCGATGCATTCAAATTGATGGAGAGGCAGACTGTTTATTGCGTGCCCCTGATATTTGACTGGGCTGACGCAATAGGTAGGTGGCACTGTGGTATTAGTTGCCTGTAGCCACCTTATCAGCCACTTCATTTTGCAGTCGCAGTGGAAGGCATTTCCTCGCAAATCTCTGCAAAGGAGCAGGAAGTTTCAGCTGATTTGCACAAACAGTTTAATTTACAACAAACATCCCCGCCTTGTTTCGATGCAGTGATATTTTGAAAATATTTTCTGGTGGGCCATATAAATACCAATTATAATACAGTTCTAATGGTTGTGAGATTTACAGTAGAGGGCAGTTAGAGATTCTGTTGGATGGACCGTGTAGTGTCTAGCATTCAGTGTTGTTGACACCATTGACACCCTTGGATGATGGAGCAATTCTAGGAAGATGTGCAAGTTCCTGGACTTCCACAGACAGGAGCTTCCGGACGAGGTTCACACTTAACCCTTGAGCGAGCCACAAGAACAAAATTGCCTCACAATCAGCACCGGCAGATAATAAATGATTAAAAAATCGTAGCAGATTTGTGTCTACTGCTTGAATGCTGACCAGCTCAAAAGTGAAGTCTGTCTTGATTTTCTCTTGATAGCCTACAAACGCTTGCTTATCTCTGGCATATTTAACCGTTTAATTCACCCTTTCCAAATTCCAACCCAGATGTCCTTCTTGCATCCCCAACTGGGCAATGGTATACAGGTTGTAAATTGAATCCCTTGATAGCCAATGAACCAATCAGTCCCTCCAACAACACCACTCTTTGATCTGCCCTTCCCTTGCCTGCACAGTCGACAGAGACATGGTGCATGTGCTCAAGGAACCATAGTAACCAGAGTTCACCCAAGCTTGTGTTAACCCGATAAGGATTGGTGGGGTTGTAACTTGCTTGATTGTTTTTTTGAAACTGGTGGAGATTCTCAGAATTATTCATAACATCGATATCAGGCTTTTCTTTCATACTTATACCAATCTGGGCAGTTTACTGGATACTTAATGCATGAACACAGATTCCTCCAATAAGTTTTCAAGAACTCTGATAAGTTACCATTTTAACTCATGATGTTAGAAGAAGATCAAACACTACCCTAAGTGGGCTTACTGCTTATTCAGAATTTTCCAACGTTCTCTGCTGAGGTGAAATCTTGCTTTGCGCTATGGGCACCCAAGCGCACCCATTCCCAGTCAGAGGATTTCACCCCAGTTTTTGGTTTATGACGTACGGATGTGGTCTTCAAATGAGGAGTAAAATGCTCACAAATGTGTCAAAACCTGAAGGTTGATGAAGATGTCTCTGGGAAGTGTCCGGAGATTGTTGTTTCCCAATGATCTGCAGAGGTAAAAAGAACAAAACGAAACAGTTGATTGGTGAGCCAACAGGAGTGTGAGAAGGAACAGATCATTTTCATTTCTCTGTCTAAATGCTTCCTAACCACTCTAACGTATCTGCTTCTACCACCAACCCTGGCAGCCCATTCTGGGCACCCACCGATCTCAGTGTAAAATATATTGTTTTGCACGTCTCCTTTAAACTTTATCCCTTTCACCTTAAAGTTCTGCCCTCTCCTAAGTGGCATTTCCATCCTAGTTACCTATTTACCCTATCTACGCCTCTTTTTTATTTTATGAACTTCTGTCAGGTTGTCCCTCATCCTCCAATGCTCCAGAGGAAACCATCCAAGCTTTTCAATCCTCTCCTTGTAGGTCACACTCTCTAATCCAGGGAGCTTCCTGGTGAACCTCTTCTGCACCCTCTCCGAATGCCTCTACATCCTTCTGTTATATCTCAATGGCTATCAACTGGTAGCACTCACGTCTACCATAATGAAGTGTTTCGAGAGGTTAGTCATGGCTAGAATTAACTCCAGCCTGAGCAAGGTCCTCAACCCACTGCAATTGGCCCCCCACCACAACAGGTCGACAGCTGACGCAACCCAGATCTGAAGACCAAGGGAATCATTGTGGACTTCAGGAAGGTGCAGACGAACCGTCCCCCCGTGCGAATACATGACTCCACTGTAGAGAGAGTTCAATGCATCAAGTTCCCGAGAGTTCACATCACAGGTGACCTCACCTCCCTGAAGAAGACGGCAGAGCAGCACCTCCACTTCCCGAGGAGAATGAGGCGAGCAAGCCTCTCCCCTCCACCCCCCCATTTTAACTGAATTTTATAGTGGCACCATTGAGACCATCCTGACAAGTTGCATCTCCATCTGGTATGGGAGCAGCCAAGCATCTCCAAAGGACTGAGGGGGTCATAGGGGTTTCTCTGCCTTCCACTGGGGACGTTTATCAAGACCACTGCATAATATGCGGGCCCTGAGTATTATCAAAGATCCCACCCATCCATCCAGCAGCTTCTTTGACATTCTACAATCAGGCAGCACACTCTGATGCATCAAAACAAGGATGGTCGGGACGGGGAACAGTTTCTTCCCTCAGGCCATAAGACTTCTGAACTCTCTGCCTCATTGTATCCGAAGTTAATCTGTTCCGTACCTTACAAAGTTTAATTTGCACACTTTTCGTTGTCTGTTTATGTCTGTAGATTTTACCCTAACCTTCTCAAGTTGTTGTGTTATATGTGTGTTACGTGTACCACCGTGCTTTACACCCCGGTTCAGAGAAACGCCTGGTTTGACGTGTATATAGTTAAATTACATTAAACGTTGCTTGACCTGACTGGCTCTTCGCTTGGCTTTGGAGCACCTCAGCAACAGGAAAGCATATACCATGCTGCTGTTTATTGATTACAGTTTAAAGTTTAGTACTATCATACCCTTAGTCCTTAGTTTCACCTAGCTTCCAAACTTAGAGCCACAGTATCTCCCTCTGTAACTGGATCCTCAACTTTCTCATCAGGAGACAACAGTCAGTATGGATTGAGGATTAGGATTAATCTCCTCACTGGTGATTAGCACGGGTCAACTCAAGGATGCATGCTTAGCCCACCACTCTATCTATACCCATGACCGTTTGACCAGATCCAGCTCAAATGCTATTAATACATCTGCTGCTGACACTACCATGTTGGTGAAATCTCAGACAGAGGCGAGGGGTTACACGGATGTGAGATAGATCAGCTGATTGAATGGGGTCACGACACTGTCAGCATGAGCAGGACATTGAATGCGGACTTCAGGAAGGGGGAATTCAGGGGACACACACTGAGGTCAGCAGTGGAAAGAGGGAGCAGCCTCGTGCTCGTGAACGTTGACATCTCAGAGGATCTGTTCTGGGCCAAGTACACTGATGCAACCACGAAGAAAGCACACCAGCAGCTCTGTTTGGTGAGGAGATTAGGTCCGTCTGGAAATTCTGTAGATATACACAGTGAAGAGCATTCCAGCTAGTTGCATCACAGCCTTGTATGGAGGCTCCAAGGCAAAGGATCGCAAAAAGCTGTACAGCCAGCTCCGGTCAACCCTCCCCTCATTAAGGACATCCTCAAGATGCCTCAGGAAGGTCGCATCCATTACTAAGTACCCTCACCATCCTGGACATGCCTACTTCTCTTTTACTATCATCAGGGAAGAGGCACAGGAGCCTGGGGAGCCGCACTCAATGATTCAGAAGCTTCTGCCGTTAGATTCTGAATAACCCATGAGCCCATGAGCACCACCTCAGTAATCCTAGTATTTTGCACCAGTTAGCTTGTAATTTCTAGTAGCGGTATGTGTTTGCACTTCTCTGCTGTTGCAAAACTGTGGTTTTCATGTCACATAAAACAGAGATAATAAGTCTGATATAGTGTGACAGCCAGAATTGCTCGAAATACTTCAAAAGTATTTTAACCAGCTGCACCATGTCTTGCCAACTTTTATACTCAATGCTTCAAAGCTAGCATGGCATATGCCTTCTTTATCACCCTATCCAACACTTTCAGAGAGCTGTAAACGCGTTCTCTCTCTATATCAATGCTCTTGCCATTTACTGTATTCTTTCTCACATTCAACCTCACCACATGCAATATATCTTTTGCAATTAAACTTCCTCTGCTACTTCTCTGCCCAAATATCCAACTATCTATACCCCGCTAAATTATTTGACAACCTTCCTCGCTGTCCAAAACTTTGCCAGACTTGTGCCATCTGCAAACATTATCAGCCACCTATAATTTCACCTTAACAGAGGTCCCAGCACTGATCCTTCCAGAACACCACTGTGTGTAGACTTATAGAACATAGAAATTTACACATTACAGGCCCTTCGGCCCACAATGTTGTGCCGACCATGTAACCTACTCTAGAAACTGCCTAGAATTTCCCTAGCGCATTGCCCTCTATTTATCTAAGCCCCACGTACCTATCTAAGAGTCTCTTAAAAGACCCTATTGTATCCGCCTCCACCACCGTCGCTGGCAGTGCATTCCACGCACCCACCACTCTCTGTGTGGAAAACTTACCCCTGACCTACTTCCAAACACCTTAAAGCTTTGCCCCCTCATGTTAGCCATTCCAGCCCTGGGGGGAAAGCCTCTGACTATCCACACAAACAATGCCTCTCATCATCTTATACACCTCTATCAGGTCACCTCTCATCCTCCATCACTCCAAAGAGAAAAGGCCGAGTTCACTCAACCTATTCTCATAAGGCATGCTCTCCAATCCAGGCAGCATCCTTGTAAATCTCCTCTGCACTCTCTCTATAGTATCCACTTGCTTGAAAACCCACCATGCAAAATGCTGGTGGAACGCAGCAGGCCAGGCAGCATCTATAGGGAGAAGCGCTGTCGAGGTTTTGGGCCGAGACCCTTCGTCAGGACTAACTGAAAGGAAAGATAGTAAGAGATTTGAAAGTACAAACGTTTGCAGGAGGGGGAGGGGAAAATGTGAAATGATAGGAGAAGACCGGAGGGGGTGGGGTGAAGCTGAGAACCAGAAAGGTGATTGGCAAAAGGGAAACAGAGCTGGAGAAGGGAAAGGATCATGGGACGGGAGGCCTCAGGAGAAAGAAAGGGGGAGGGATGCGACAGGTTACTATCGATGCAATGCTCCTCAGACAGGATGAAGAGGTCAATACTCCCCAATGCCATTAGGCTTTACAATTCAACTGCCAGGACTTAAGAACTTTTTTTAAAGCTATTATTAATGCTTTTGAGTTAGTGATTTAGATGCATATCATATTATTACTGAGTTAAGTACTGTATGTAATTAGTTTTTGCTACAACAAGTGTATGGGACATTGGAAAAAATGTTGAATTTCCCCATGGGGATGAATAAAGTATCTATCTATCTATCTATCTATCTATCTATCTATCAGAGGCACTGGCATTCACAACACAAGGGTTTCAGGCACCATCGCCAGCCGCCTACACTAGTCATTCAATGGCATTGCCATCACTGAATCTCTTGCTGTCAGGCCTCTAAGGGTCACACCAACTGGAAACTAACCAGCCACGTAAGTACTCTGCCCGAGACTGGACCAGACACAGGGTATTCTTCGACACGAGACCATGAAATCTCAAAACCTTTCCATCATCTACAAAGCGTAAACCTGGAGCAGGAAGGACTACTCCACCAGAAAAAGCAACTGCTTACTAGGCATCAGTACCACCACTAACGCACCCATCCCCCCAAGACCGCTGATTACAGGGTGCGCTGTCTACAACCACACTGCACTTCCTTCTCTCGGATGGAGAACTGGACCTGTACTCATGATGGCAGGTTGGAGTAGTCTTTCCTGCTCCTGGCTTACACTTTGTAGATGATGGAAAGGTTTTGAGATTTCACACCCTGTCTACATGGACTGCACCCTGTACCAGCAAGGAGGACAAAATCAAAGTCCATGTCGTGTTCCCGTGTGCAGAGCCACAATGTTCTGTTCAGGTCGGTGAGCACGGGATCACAAAGTATCACGCACGTGACGGAGAGCCAGACCGGTGGATATAAAAGGGTGTGTGTGTGTGTGTGTGTGTGTGTGTGTGTGTGTGTGTGTGTGTGTGTGTGTGTGTGTGTGTGTGTGTGTGTGTGTGTGTGTGTGTGTGTGTGTGTGTGTGTGTGTGTGTGTGTGTGTGTGTGTGTGTGTGTGTGTATGTGAGAGAGAGTGTGTGTGTGAGAGAGAGAGAGAGAGAGTGTGTGTGTGTGTGAGAGAGAGTGTGTGTGTGTGTGTGTGTGTGTGTGTTTATGTAAGAGACTAGTCATTTTTGTGTAATTTGGTGAGACAGGGCCAATGAAGGTTACATTCGGGCCGCCAGTGGGATGCGTGTATTCTCGTTCGGGGAAACTACAGCAGTAGGCTCATTTGTTAGTGTGTTTGTGTGTCTTAAGAATAAGTCTGTAACTTTGGTGCAACAGGTCTTAAATGCAAAGGAATGCAACAAACATTATGAGTTCCGACACACGTAAGTGTCAGATTGCAGAATGCGTACTCGGTGGCTTTAAGTGTGTACTGTTTAATTTTTATCCATCATTTATGTTTTGCATAATGTGGGAAATAGTGTGGAGATATTTGAGGGAGAATTTATACCCAGATATATCTGCCAGGACGGCACCTATTGAGGTTAGGCAATGACAGGTCGAGAACCCCGACAACCCAAGTGAGCCCTTGACCTTGATTATGACCATCCATAAATCCTTCACCCTGGGGAGAAGCAGAGCAGTTAGTCAGAGCTGCCCTCAGTTAAGGCTGCCTGTGGAAATGCAGAATTCTGGCACAAACTCAAGGAAATGGTTGAAATTCACTAAATGCACCCTACATGTGTTGGTAAAGGCAAAGTGCCCGAGGAACATGTGGGGCAGTGGCCCAGAGGGTGTGGGATGGTGCAGGGGCAATTACCAGAAACACCAGCAATGAAGAGAGATATCGCTTCTTTAAGGGAAGGCAGTGATTGGGGTATGTGAGAGTAACTGGGGAACGATAACGTCAATGGTTCAGCTGATGAGACCGTGCTGGATAATGCAGAATGTAATATCGAGCGTTTGAGGAGTATTCCGGGTTGGATAATCCAGGGAGGGACGACCCAGTCTTCCTGAAAATGGTGAAGGAAGGTCTGAGCTCAGCCCACCAGGAAGTTTTAGATTTGGGAATGGTGGAGGGGTTGACCTGCTCGGTGATAGTATTGTGGGCCAGTGAGGGGGGAGAGAAGTCATAAAGTGCCTGTCGCAAATGTAGCCGCTGTGACATCACAGAGAACCTGCTTTGTGTGGCAGGAGCCAGAGCACGTAGCAGGGAACTGCTGGAGTAGACGCGGGAGGGTAGGGGAGGTGATTCGTTACAGCTGCGGCCTCTCAGGCCATGGTTGGAGGCAGTGATTTGAAAAGAGACGGAAGTGTGAGTATCACTCACCTACGCAGGCAGAATTCACAGCAGCCCCCCCCCCCCCCTTTCTGATTTGCCTGCTGACCAGATTATAGAGCTGGGGAGGTCAGACAAACAGCTGACGGCAGCCTCTATTATCAGTGGTGGCCATCGACGGATGTACACAAGAAGATTATTAGGGGACCAGCGATGTGAAATGCTGATCTACCCCTGCCCGCGACTGGGGAGGAGATTTATATTACCGATGCAGGAGGTGAAACAATGAGGGTGGAGAGAAGTCAGCCCCAGGTACTTGAGATTGAGGGAGTGCAGCTTCCTGTCGATTTCTGGGTGTGCCCGAACAATGGAGGTACTATCCTGGAGACAGACACACTAAGTAAGGCAGGTATTATCATTGACTTGGGAAAAATAAACACGAGGAAATCTGCAGATGCTGGAAATTCAAGCAACACACACAAAATGCCGGTGGAACACAGCAGGCCAGGCAGCATCTACAGGAAGAAGCATTGTCGACATTTCAGGCCGAGACCCTTCGTCAGGACTAACTGAAAGGAAAGATAGTAAGAGATTTGAAAGTAGGAGGGGAGGGGGAAAGGGGAAATGATAGGAGAAGACCGGAGGGGGTGGGGTGAAGCTGAGAGCCAGAAAGGTGATTGGCAAAAGGGATACAGAGCTGGAGAAGGGAAAGGATCATGGGACGGGAGGCCTAGGGAGAAAGAAAGGGGGAGGGGAGCACCAGAGGGAGATGGAGAACAGGCAGGGTGATGGGCAGAGAGAGAGAAAAAAAAAGGGGAGGGGGAAAAAATGAAATATATTAGGGATGGGATAAGAAGGGGAGTCAATGTTCATGCCATCAGGTTGGAGGCTACCCAGCCGGTATATAAGGTGCTGTTCCTCCAACCTGAGTGCAGTCTCATCTTGACAGTAGAGGAGGCCATGGATAGACATATCAGAATGGGAATGGGACGTGGAATTAAAATGTGTGGCCACTGGGAGATCCTGCTTTCTCTGGCGGACAGAGCGTAGGTGTTCAGTGAAACGGTCTCCCAGTCTGTGTTGGGTCTCACCAATATATTCAGCGAAAGGAGAAATAACATGGACAAGACAGGAACAGCGAACAAGTGTGACCCACTTGGCCCACTGGGAGACAGGGCAATGTGTGGGAATCATGTCAGGGGTCCCAGGGGGAGGGGTCGAACACAGTCAGGAGGGGTTGGAAGTAGAGCAGCCGCCAGAGGAGGGAGCAGTGATTAAAGGCTCACCAGAAAGGGAGCGAGTGGGTGGACATCAGTGCAAGGGTGACAGTGGAGGAACAAGAAGCAACAGAAAGTACAGGTGTACAGAAAGAAACTACAGTTCCAGGTTAGTAAGATTACATGGAGGTGTGAAGGACCTCTGTAACCAGGGTACCAGATCGAGCAGAACCCCCAGCAACATACTATTGATCAGAGAGAGCCAAAGGGGGGGTGGGGAAGATGGTCTCCCACAGCCAGCTGACCGAGTCGTTGTAAGGGAGCTGGCTGAAACGACAGGTTTCGCTCCCAGGCGGTGCTCCGGACAAGGCAGCGAATGGAAACACTGGACTCAGGTTAAACCGTATGACTCGCCTTCTCGCCACCCTGACAGACTGAGCGAGACTTCACGTGTACCCAGGAAGAGTGTCATCGCAGAGACTCCGAGTGCCGGCTGCATCAGTTCTGGAATGGGCTGCCGGAGACGGTGGTGGAGGCGGATACAACGGGGTCTGTTAAGAGACTCCTGGACAAGAGCTTAGAAAACGAGAGGGCTGTGGGTAACCCAAGGTAATTCCTAAAGTAAGGACATGTTAGGCACAGCATTGTGGGTCGGCAGGCCTGTATTGTGCTGCAGGTTTTCTGTGTTTCCATGTTTCTAAGCAGACCCACACAAACACAAAAGCAGAAGGCACCGAGAGAACGTGACAGCAAGCGGCAAACAGCACGTTGAAGTATAACGGTGACTGTACTCTGTAATGAAGGCTGGTTGCGGAAGGAAGATGATTAGTTGTATAGCTCAGAACAGGAAAAAAATATTGGGCAAGATAGATGGGAAGAAATCCCAGTTGTAGCAGAGTCATCAGGTACCACAACTTCGATGGCATGGCGGACTGAGAACGAGAAGAAATTACACAGGGCATCTGAAGGCAGTCACCCCAGCCTGAATGGGGCGGGGGAGTGAATACAAATGAGCTGGCCCTTTTAGTGGTCGGGCCAGCGATCGACTGGACAGTCCATTAGGGGGTGCCACCAGGGAGAGGTCCTTGCAGTCATTCATATAGAGACACCCCAACCCCTTCTGTACATCCATGAGAGGGTCTAAGAGACTAGTTGACAATCTCCTGCTCTGCCATGGAGTGTGACCTGTCGCCTGTGAGCCTGGTACATTTACCTGGTGCCCCCGACCAGAGAGTAACCACTGCTAAGTTTTAGCTATCAGAGAGTAGAAGGGTGAAGATGAATGTGATTAAACTGTAATTGACCAGCAGGGAAGGAGGGAACGGACATAGATAGATAGATAGATAGATAGATAGATAGATAGATAGATAGATAGATACTTTATTCATCCCCATGGGGAAATTCAACTTTTTTCCAATGTCCCATACACTTGTTGTAGCAAAACTAATTACATACAATACTTAACTCAGTAAAAAATATGATATGCATCTAAATCACTATCTCAAAAAGCATTAATAATAGCTTTTAAAAAGTTCTTAAGTCCTGGCGGTAGAATTGTAAAGCCTAATGGCATTGGGGAGTATTGACCTCTTCATCCTGTCTGAGGAGCATTGCATCGATAGTAACCTGTCGCTGAAACTGCTTCTCTGTCTCTGGATGGTGCTATGTAGAGGATGTTCAGGGTTTTCCATAATTGACCGTAGCCTACTCAGCGCCCTTCGCTCAGCTACCGATGTTAAACTCTCCAGTACTTTGCCCACGACAGAGCCCGCCTTCCTTACCAGCTTATTAAGACGTGAGGCGTCCCTCTTCTTAATGGCATATTAATATGAATGGCAAAGCCGCATTTCAATAAGTTGGTCAAATTTCTGGAGCAGTTAGCCATATAACCATATAACAATTACAGCACGGAAACAGGCCATCTCGGCCCTTCTAGTCCGTGCCGAACACTTACTCTCACCTAGTCCCACCGACCTGCACTCAGCCCATAACCCTCCATTCCTTTCCTGTCCATATACCTATCCAATTTTACTTTAAATGACAATATCGAATCTGCCTCTACCACTTCTACTGGAAGCTCGTTCCACACAGCTACCACTCTCTGAGTAAAGAAGTTCCCCCTCGTGTTACCCCTAAACCTTTGCCCCCTAACTCTCAACTCATGTCCCCTTGTTTGAATCTCCCCTACTCTCAATGGAAAAAGCCTATCCACGTCAACTCTATCTATCTCCCTCATAATTTTAAATACCTCTATCAAGTCCCCCCTCAACCTTCTACACTCCAAAGAATAAAGACCTAACTTGTTCAACCAGTTGCTGTTTAGAGTCTTGTAGGGTAGCCATTAGGGATGATAGTGTAGATGCACGTAGGGTAATTTTGATGGTGGTCCGAAGAACAGGGCTTTTTTTTGCTGCCTTGTTTGATTAGATCCTCCTTAAAGTTTAGCCTTTCCTAGAACAAATTTATTTTTGTCCAGGGGGGCCAAGAGGGCATCTTCTGGAGTTCTGGTGCATAGCAAATATTAACTTCACCAGGAACCAATCTTCAGACGTGAATATGGATTGTAGATTGAATTAAAATGTAGATCTGAACAATAGTTTTCCTGGAGCAGTGGACAGGTGTTGATTGGAAACCAGACAATGCTGATTAGCATTCATTTTGGGTGCGAAGGTGGTGTGTGAAAATTGTATGCAATTCAAAGGAAGTGTTGTAGATACATTGTAACTGTAAAATTCTCCTGCTGTTACCTCTGATCTTTAGCACATAGAAATGTAATGTAATATTGGGTTGGGAGCCCTCCTCCTCCAAGAGTGTCGCAATGTGATGCCTGCTGCTCGTTTTTGTTCAATAAAACACTTCTACATCCACTAACTTCAGTGTCTCTCGGGTGACGTTGTTCACGTTACAACAGTCTACAAATTACAATGGGAGAGAGCAAATGAATGTACATCAATGTTACAATAGTTATAGGGATTTCAATCTGCAAGTAGATTGGGATAATCAGGTTGGCGCTGATTTTGGATCCCAAGAAAGAGAACTTGTAGAATGCCTACAAGATGGCTTTTTAGAGCAGCCTGTGGTTGAGCCCACTAGGGGATTAGCTATTCTGGTTTCAGTGTTTTGTAATGAAATGGATTTGATTAGGGAGCTTAAGGAAAAGGAACCCTTAGGAGACAGTGATATTAATATGATAAAATTCATCCTGCAACTTCAGAGGGAAAATGCTCAAATCAAATGTATCCATATTAGAGAGGCATGAGAGAGGAGCTGGCCAAAGTTGATTGGAAGGGAACACTGGCAGGGAAGACAGCAGAGCAGCAATGGCTGGAGTTTCTGGGAGCAAATTGGAAGGTGCAAGATTGATGCATCCCAAAGGAGAAGTATTCTAAGGCAGGATGATACAACTGTGGCTGGCAAGGGAAGTCAAAGCCAATATAAAAGTAAAAGAAAGGGCATATATATATAGCAAAAATTAGTGGGAAGTTAGAGGGTTGGGAAGCTTTTAAAAACCAACAGCAGGCAACTAAAAAGCCATAAGGAGAGAAAAGATGAAATATGAAGGTAAGCTAGCCAATAATATCAAAGAGATATTTTTTCCGATGTATAAAGAGTAAAAGAGGGGTGGGAGTAGATATCAGACAGCTGGAAAATGACACTGGAGAGGTGTAATTGGTGACAAGGAAATAGCAGACAAACCGAATAAATATCTTGCATCAGTCTTCACTGTGGAAAGCACTAGCAGTATGCTGGAAGTTTGGGAGGGGGCAGAAGTGAGTGTAGCTGCTAATACTAGGGAGAAGGAGCTTGGGAAACTGAAAGGTCTGAAGGTAGATAAGTCAATTTAACCAGAGAGACTACACCCCAGGGTTCTGAAAGTTGTAGCTGAAGAGATTGTGGAGGTGATGATCTTTCAAGAACCACTAGGTTCTGGAATGGTTCTGGAGGACAGAAAAATTGCAAATGTCACTCCACGCTTCAAGAAGGGAGGGAGGCAGCAGAAAGGAAACTATAGGCCATTTTGCCCGACCTCAGTGGCTGGGAAGATGTTGGAGTCGATTGTTAAGGACGTTTCAGGGTACTTGGAGGCACATGATAAAGTAGGCCAAAGTTAGTAAGGCTTCCTTAAGGAAAAATCTTGCCTGACAAATCTGTTGGAAGCAGGACAGACAAAGGAGAATTGGTGAATGTTGTGCACTTGGATTTTCAGAAGGCTTTGACAATGTGCCACACATGACACTGCTTAGCAAGATAAGAGCCCATGGTATTACAGGAAAGATTCTAGCATGGATAGAGAATTGGCTGATTGGCAGGGGGCAGAGTGGGAATAAAGGGGGCCTTTTCAGATTGGCTGCCAGTGACTAGTGGTGTTCTGCAGGGGTCGGTGTTGGGACTGCTTCTTTTTACATTGCATGTCAATGATTTGGATGGCGGAATTGATAGCTTTGTGGCCATGTTTGCAGATGTTACAAAGATAAATGGAAGGGTAGGTGGTGTTGAGGAAGCAAAGAGATTAGGAGAATAGGCAAAGAGGTGGCAAATGGAACACAGTGCATGGTCATACACTTCAGCAGCAGGAATAAATACGTAGGCCATTTTCTAAATGGGGAGAATATTCAAAAACCTGAGGTGGAAAGGGACTTGGGAGCTCTTGTGCAGAATTCTCTAAAGGTTGATTTTCAGGTTGAGTCAGTGGTGAGGAAGGCAAATGAATGTTGAGAGGACTAGAAGATGAAAGCTAGGATGAAATGGCACTACTTTGAAAAGGCTGTATTAGGCACTGGTGAGGCCTCACTTGGGCTACTGTGGGCAGTTTGGTCCCCTTATCTAAGAAAGGATGTACTGATGTTGGAGAGGGCACACAACAGTGTTTCTGGGAATGAAAGGCTTATCATATGAGGAGCGTTCGATGGCTCTGGGCCTGCATTTGCTCGAATTTAGAAGGAAGAGGAATCTCGTTGAAACTTACTGAAGGTTGAAAACCCTATAGAGTGGATGTGGACAGGATGTTTCTTATAGTGGGGGAGTTTAGGACCAGAGGACACAACCTCAGAATAGAAGGACGCCCATTTAGAATGGAGAGAGGGGTAATTTCTTTAGCCAGAAGGTGATGAATCTGTGGAATTCATTGCCACAGGAGACTGTGGAGGCCTAGTCATCATTTAATACCTAGTATTTAAGGTGGATAGGTTCTTGATTAGTTTAGGCATGAAAGGTTTTGGAGAGAAGGCAGCAGAATGGGGTTGAGAGTGAAATGGATCAGACATGATCAAATGGCAGAGCAAACTTGATGGGCCAAACAGCCTAACTCTGCTCCTATGTCTTATTGTCTTATGATTGTGGGATAGTAAGTGATCCTGTACCAGTTTCTGTACCTGTACCCTGACACCTGGGGGGGGGGGGGGCTCTAGTTTAGCCTGCCCTCCCTTTCCCAGTGATCTCTCTACCCTGACCATTAATCCTAGCTCAGTGTTTAAGTCTAACTTCTTTGGTCCAGAGTCTCCCCAGTCCTTGCCCCTTCACACCCCAAAGATGGACAACACCATCACCCCATGCATTGTTCTTGAGGGTGTGTCCCAGCACCCTGCTCAGGAGTTGATCAAGGAGTCGAAGTCCACTTATAAACTCTCACCACCTTACCTTACGGTTCATTCCAATTTTTCAGAGCCTTAACTAAGTTAAATCATAAATCATGAAAGACTCACAGATGGCTCAATGATTTGAGGCCCCGGAACGTGTACTTGGACAGTGACTGGATATCGTTGTTCTCTATGAATCTGTGAACACACGCACACAAAGAGAAAACAGATTTCAACACAGATGTGGTTATATCTAAAGCCAGTAAATCCTGGACAAAGTATTGTTCGGACTTACAGGTACTGCAGGTGGGATAGGCCACTAAAAGCGTCATCTGCAATCAGCGTGAAGGTATTTGAGTTCAGTAAGCTGTGGGGCCACAGAAAACAAGTAGTTACAACTAATTATGATGTTCAAATGTTCAAAATAAATTTATTATCTAATAATGTACATATACCACCTTGTGATTCTTTCTTTTTCAATTATTCGTGGCAGAACAGAGAACTACACTAGAATCAATGAAAAGTTACACCCAAACAAACAGCAAACTATAATGAGCTCTTCGAGCCTGTATGTGGACCAGGAGAGCGTCGGGCTCCCAGGTTGTTAGAGCTCCTGAATTGGTTAATTGTTGTTTGATAAGAATTATTAATTGTTTAGATTTCTTTGTGATTTTCTTGAGTGACTCACTTTTTGTAATACAGTCTCCTGGTGCTTTCTGTTTAAACTTGTTAAGTTTATTTTGATAGGCTGAGGGATTCCGTGTACTTAAGTGGACGCCTGATCAGCACTAATTCCGGGGTCCTGGCTTTGAGAATGTTATGTCTTGCGGTGTCACTCGACTGAGCCACCAATATTCTGTTGGAATTATTATAAACAAATGCTGGTAGTCATCTCTACACGGGAGCCTGTCTTTACTCTGCATTTGGTTTCCAACATTGCCAGCGCACATTGTGACGCTGACAAGCAACCAACGTGCAAAAGAAGACAGACAGTGAAAAATCTAAAAACAGTAAATAAATAATACTGAGAATATGAGTTGTAGTGTCCTTTTCTTTTCCAACATTTTTATTAATTTACATATAAGAATACAGAGTACAAGAAAAAATATATATCAATACATTATACTAAATCGCATATAAAGACTCCTTACCCTATATTCATATTGATTAATTTGTTACTTTGAAATATAGTAATTTTATTATATGAAAAAATCTAACCCACTACCAAGACTGAAGCTGATTAGTAAAGAAGAAAAGGAAAATAAAAATTATTAGTCATCATCTGTGCTTTAACAGCAAATCAAAGGTTTTGAAAATAATTCAGAGAAGGTCCCCACAATGTATGAAAGTCGTGACTAGATTCAGAGGTTGAACATTGAATCTTCTCTAAATTTAAGCATGATATCACATCATGTAACCATTGGGTGTGAATAGGAGGGGCCGCATCTTTCCATTTAAGCAAGAGCGTCCTTCTGGCCATAAGAGAAACAAAAGCCAAAATGTGCAAATCAGATGACTCCAAAATAATATCCTTTTCTCCAACAATACCAAATAAAGCGGTCAAAGGATTAGGCTTAAAGTTTACTTTGAAAAGTATCAAAAAAGTTTAAAATACTTCTTTCCAATATTTTCCAAGACTCGGACATGTCCAAAACATATGAATGAGTGAAGCTTCTCCATTATTACATTTATCACAATACGGAGATATATCTAAATAAAAACAAGACAACTTATCCTTGGTCATATGGGCCCTAAGGACCACTTCAAATTGTAGGAGAGAGTGGCGGGCACATAACGGTGAAGTGTTAACCAATTTAAAAATTTTATTCCAAGTTTCCTCAGAAATTTAAGTCTGTAAATCTTCTTCCCAACGATTTTTAATTTTATCTAAAGGAACACTTCTCATTCCCAACAGCATATTATATTAGTTATAGATCCATTATAAAAAGGTTTCAAATTAAAAGTTACATCTAGTAGATTCTTATCAGGACTATTAGGAAATGTACTTATTTGTAGATATCAAAAAAAAAGTTTTGGGTGAACTATATTTAGTTGACAGTTGTTCAAATGGAAAGAGACTTGCCTCTACAAACAAGTCCTGAAAGCGTTTAATACTTAATCTATCCCATTCTTTAAAAGCCACATCAATCATAGAGGGTTTAAAAATATAATTAGAAAAAATGGGATTCGAAAGAGAAAGTCTCAACAAGCCAAAGTATTTTTGGAATTGTATCCAAATTCTCATAGTGTGTTTAACTACCAGATTATCAGTTAGTTTACTCAGAGACACAGGAAGTGAGGATCCAAGAAGAGAAATAATAGAAACTTATTAACAGAGTTAGCTTCTAAAAAAAACCCACATCGGACAAACCTCATGATTAACGTAATAGAACCAAAATGTAAGATTTCTTATATTAACTGCCCAATAATAAAATCTAAAGTTTGGTAGGGCTAATCCTGCATTCTTTTTATCTTTCTGAAGATGAATTTTATTTAATCTAGAACGCTTATTCTTCCATGCATAAGAAGCGTCTCTACTTTCTGCGAAGGCTGAGGAAAGTCCATCTCCCACTCCCCATCCTCATCACATTCTACAGGGGTTGTATTGAGAGCATCCTGAGCAGCTGCATCACTGCCTGGTTCGGAAATTGCACCACTTCAGATCACAAGACCCTGCAGCGGATAGTGAGGTCAGCTGAGACGATCATCGGGGTCTCTCTTCCCGCCATCACGGACATTTACACTACACGCTGCATCCGCAAAGGAAACAGCATTATGAAGGACCCCATGCACCCCTCATACAATCTCTTCTCCCTCCTGCCGTGTGGGAAAAGGCTCCGAAGCATTCGGGCTCTCACGACCAGACTATGTAACAGTTTCTTCCCCCAAGCTATCAGACTCCTCAATACCCAGAGCCTGGACTGAAACCTTACTGCCCTATTGTCTTGTTTATTATTTATTGTAATGTCTGCACTGTTTTGTGCACTTTATGCAGTCCTGGGTAGGTCTGTAGTCTAGTGTAGTTGTTGTGCGTTTTTTTTCCCTGTGTTGTTTTTTATGTAGTTCAGTCTAGATTTTGTACTGTTTCATGTAACACCATGGTCCTGAAAAACCTTGTCTCGTTTTTACTGTGTACTGTACCAACAGTTATCGTCGAAATGACAATAAAAGTGACTTGACTTGACTTGACTTGAAGATATAATAGAATCAAGAGAATAAAAAAAAAAGATTTAGGAATGAAAACAGGCAATGCCTGAAAAAGATATATAAATTTAGGTAATACAAAATGTATATTCATTTTGGTAGAGTTGATTTGGCCAATCAGCGATAACGAAAGAGGCAACAAATTTGATACTATCCTTTTTACGTGATTCAATAGATTAAGAAAATTTTCTTTAAATAGACTTATAGTTTTTAGTGATTGTTACACCTAAGTAGGCAAATTGGTTTCTTACAATTTTAAAAGGAAGGTTAGAATTTGTCGGTATCAAATTATTCAAAGGGAAAAATTCACTTTTATGTAGGTTTAATTTATAACCTGAGAACTGGCTAAAACAGGAGAGTAAAGAAAGCGCATGGGGTAACAAAGTTTCGACATTAGAAATAAATAACAGCAGATCATCAGCGTACAGTGAGACTTTGTGAATAGTGTCCCTCCTTAAAATACCGGTGATACCATTAGATTCTTGAAAGGCAATTGCTAAGGGTTCTAAGGCCAGATCAAAAAGCAAAGGGTCCAGCGGACAGCCTTGTCTAGTGCCACGTTGAAGCTTAAATGGCTTGGAATTAAGAGAATTAGCGATAACCCTAGCGTAAGGAGCAAAATAAAGTAATTTAATCCATTGAATGAAAACGGGTCCAAAATGGAATTTTTCTAAAGTTTTAAATAAATAATTCCATTCAACTCTGTCGAAAGCTTTCTCAGCATCTGAGGATACCACACATTCTGATATCATGTTAAAAGGAGAATAAATAATATTTAACAACCGATGAATATTAAAGTGAGAATATCGATTTTTGATAAATCCAGTTTGGTTATCAGAAATGACAGATGGTAAAATATTTTCAATCCTATGGGCCAAAACTTTAGATAGGATCTTGGTATCAACATTAAGTAAAGAAATTGGTCTATATGAAGAGCATTCAGTTGGATCCTTATTCTTTTTAAGAATAAGCAAAATGGAAGCCTCATAAAAAGATTGAGTGAGTCTGCCCGACTTAAATGAATCCGAGTTTCACGTTGGTGGCCTGTGACCAGCGGTATGTGATGGGGATCGGTGCTGGGTCCACTGTTGTTTGTCATCTTTATTAACAATTTGGATGATAATGTATTTTTTCATTATTAAGTAAGTTTGAGAATGACATCAAAATCTGTGTTGTGGTGGACAGGGAAGAAAGTTGTGTAGGGTTACAACAGGATCCAAATCAATGGGGAAAGAGGACACGGAAATATAAGCTTTATAAGACCCTGGTCAGACCCCACTTGGAGTACTGTGTTCAGTTCTGGTCACCTCACTACAGGAAGGATGTGGAGTGCAGAGGAGATTTACAAGGATGTTGCCTGCATTGGAGGGCGTTTCTTATGAGAATAGTTGAGTGAACTTGGCCTTTTCTCCTTGGAGTGACGGAGGATGAGAGGTGACCAGATAGAGGTGTATAAGATGATGAAGGGCATTGTTCATGTGGATAGCCAGAGGCTTTTTCCCAGGGCTGAATTGGCTAACATGAGAGGGCATAATTTTAAGGTGCTTGGAAATAAGTGGTGAGGGGAATGTTAGGGGTAAGTTTTCACACAGAGAGTGGTGAGTGTGTGAAATGGCGACGGTGGTGGAAGTGGATACAATAGGGTCTTTTAAAGAGCCTCCTAGATAGGTACATGGAGCTCAGAAAAACAGAGGGCTATGTGCTAGGGAAATTCTAGGTAGTTTCTAGAGTAGGCTTCATGGTCGGCACAACATTGTGGGCCGAAGGGCCTGTAATGTGCTGTAAGTTTCTAAATGGCAAAGTTATTTAATTCAGGCAAGTGTGAAGTGTTGTATTCCAGGAAGTTAAACCAGAGTGGGAATGCAGGGTTCTGGGAGTGATGTAGAACAGAGAAAGCCTCAGATACATAGTTTCCTGGAAGGTTGTGACACTTGCAGACAAGGTAATGATGAAGACATATGACATCATTGGATGGGGCATTGAGTATACAAATCGGCACATCACGCTTCAGCTGCAGAAGACGTTGGTGAGACCACACCTGGAATCTTGCATGCAGTTCTAGTCACTCAGCTATAGGAAGGGTGTAATTTAGCTGGAGAAGGTGCTGAAGTGATTCACAAAGATCTTCCCAGGTCTTCAGGACTTGAGTTATAAGGAGGGAGCGGATAGGCTGGGACTTTTTACCCTTGGAGTGTAGGAGGCTGAGGGGTGAGGGATTCCCAACCTTCTTTATGCCATGGGCCAGTACCATTAAGCAAGGGATCCTTGGACCCCAGGTTGGGAACCCCTGTTATAAAGGTTTATAAAACCACGAGGGCCATAGCTAACGTAGATAATCAGAGTCTTTTTCCCATGGAAGATGACTGAATCTAGAGAGCATAGGTTTAAAGTGAGAGGAGAAAGATTTACAGGACCCCAGAGACGGTGCATATATGGAATGAGTTGCCAGAAGAGGTAGTAGAGATGGTACAATTACACTGCTTAAAGGACATCTGGACCGTTTCAGGGATTGGAAGCAGATCTGAACCACACACAGACAGAGCTGAGGCCGGCACCTTGGTCAGCGAGGACAAGTTGGGCCGATGGGTCTGGTTCTGGTGCCCATGTGTCTATTCACACACCTGGTATCACCCTGGCAAAAGTCACAGATCTGGAGAACTCTCCAGAACCCAGGCTTTCAAACAAGGGCTTGGAGCTCTTGGAGAAATCTATCAGAACCAGGTTTATTATCACTGGCATGTGGTCGTGAAATTTGTTAACTTAGCAGCAGCAGGTCAATGCAATACACAATATAGAAGAAAAAAATAACTAAGGAAATCAATTACAGTATACGTATGATGAATAGATTAAAATCATACAAAAACAGAAATAGTATATATTAAAAAGTGAGGTAGTATTCACAGATTCAATCTCCATTTAGGAATCAGATGGCAGAGGGGAAGGAGCTGTTCCTGAATCACTGAGTGTGTACCTTCAGGTTTCTATACCTCCTACCTGATGGTAACAGTGAGAAAAGGGCATGCCCTGGGTGCTGGAGGTCCTTAATAATGGACACTGCCTTTCTGAGACACCACTACCTGAAGATGTCCTGGGTACTTTGTAGGCTAGTGCCCAAGATGGAGCCGACTAAATTTACAACCCTCTGCATCTTCTTTCGGTCCTGTGCAGTAGCCCCAGCAACCCCCCCACCACTGCCCCAAACCAGACAGTGATGCTGCCTGTCAAAATGCTCTCCATGCTACATCTATAGAAGTTTTTGAGTGTTTTGTGGACATATCAAATCTCTTCAAACTCCTAACAAAGTATAGTCACGGTTTTGCTTTCTTTATAACTACATCGATATATTGGGACCAGATTAGGTCCTCAGAGATTTTGACACCCAGGAACTTGAAGCTGCTCACTCTCTCCACTTCTTATCCCTCTATGAGGATTGGTATGTGTTCCTTCATCTTACCCTTCCTGAAGTCCATAATCAGCTCTTTTGTCTTACTGACGTTGAGAGCCAGGTTGTTGCTGTGGCACCACTCCACTAGTTGGCATATCTCACTTCTGTACGCTCTTTCGTCTCCATCTGAGATTCTACCAACAATGGTTGTATCATCAGCAAATTTATAGATGGTATTTGGGCTACGCCTAGCTACACATTCATGGGTGTAGAGAGTAGAGCAGTGGGCTAAGCACACACCCCTGAGGTGCACCAGTGGTGATCGTCAGCGAGGAGGAGGTATTATCACCAATCCACACATATTGTGGGCTTCCAGTTAGGAAGTCAAGGGTCCAATTGTAGAGGGAGGTACAGAGGCCCAAGTTCTGTAACTACGCAATCAGGATTGTGGGACTGATGGTATTAAATGCTGAGCTGTAGTCGATGAACAGCATCCTGACATCAGTGTTTGTGTTGTCCAGGTGGTCTAAGGCCATGTGAAGAGCCATTGAGATTGTGTCTGCCATTGACCTATTGTGACGATAGGCAAATTGTAATGGGTCCAGGCCCTTGGTCAGTCTAGTCATGACCAACCTCTCAAAGCATTTCATAACTGTAGATGTGAGTGCTACCAGGCGATAGTCATTAAGGCAGCCCACATTATTCTTCTTAGGCACTGGTATAATTGTTGCCTTTTTGAAGCAAGTGGGAACTTCCACCTGCAGCAGTGAGAGATTCAAAATGTCCTTGAATACTCCCACCAGCTGGTTGGTACGAGTTTTCAGAGCCTTCCCAGGTACTCCATTGGGACCTTCCGCCTTGCAAGGGTTCACTCTCTTTACATTGACCTCTGAGACAGAGATCACAGGGTTACCGGGTGCAGCAGGGATCTTCACAGCTGTAGTTATATTCTCCCTTTCAAAGCGGGCATAGATTGTATGTAAAGTTGGAAGGTGATGGTCAGAGGTATTCAGTGATAATGAATCTGCCTTCATTAAGTGGAGAATGGTGCCGAGTTGTGACCAAGAGTATCCTATCTACGATATTACAGTGTTGTGCAGTCCCACACCTAAAGAAATCATTCCAATTCAACATGCGTTTGGTGCTCTGGGAAGAGTTGTCCACTTGTCTGACTGGGGCTCCATAACCTCAATCAGAAAAGCCAGACCTCTTTTTTTTTGTAATTTATTTTTTATTGAAGTTCATCATCAAACAAACAAACATTTCCATAAGATGTGTTTCAGACATTGTACATATATATCATATAGTCATATATACCACAAATCTCCACATAATATTTATCTGAGGTTTACACTTATAGAAAAGAGAGGAAAGAAAGAACAAGCGAAAGGAGAAAACTATGTACAAGTAGGGAGTGATCTTTTTTTTACAACATATTCATTGATTTGTGAGAATAAAATCAGGCCTATGAAGCATTATGTAGTTAAATCATTTTTCCCAGTATGAATCAAATTGTTCCAGCTTATGATTAACAGATGCTGTTATCTTCTCCATTTTGTAAATGTCCATTGTAATTTCCATTTAAAGTTGGACTCTCCTGTGATAACCATTTCCTAGTAAGAGTCTTTTTACCAGCCACCAACAGTATATTCATTAAATATTTATCTCTTTTCAACCATTCTTGAGGTATATACCCAAAATATATGGTCTTACTTTCTAAGGGTATTTCACATTTAAAGATGTCTTGTAGGGCATTGTGTATCCCCCTCCAATAATCTTTGATAATGGAGCATTCCCAGAAAATATGATAATGGTTTGCATTTTGGTTTCCACAGTTTCTCCAGCAAACAGGGAGGTTGAAAAGCCAGATCTCTTAAGGAGGCCACTATACATGAATGGAAAAAAATCTAAAATTTCAGACAAGCTGAGATTTGTCCCTGAGCACAACACAGACATTTTCCAGATACTCACAGGAACTGCAATGTTGGGATGTGAGCAAAGGCTCGTTCAGGAATTTGTCTGAATTTCGCATTCACAAATGTCCTGGAAGAGAAACATCAATATTTTATGTCAAAAACTAATAGAATAATGAGATTTTTTTAAATCTACAAGGCATGTTTCATTTTCAAAAACCATTTTGAGTTACTTTGTCTTAAATCTTACTGTCAGTGTGAAACTGGTTGTGAAAAGGGCAAATTATGTAGATGAACGTCCCACGACTATCATCGGTCGCACAGATCACGTAGTCCATGTTATGTACAGAATACACACTTGCCGAGCCTGCTCAGCTCAGGTTAAATGTTGTCCCACACAACCATCCCGGTGTGTGACTGCAGGGGGACTTAGCACAAGGTTAACAGTCCGTGCACAGTAACATAACATGCTGGAGGAACTCAGCAATTCAGGCAGCATCTATGGAGGTGAATAAATAGTCGACGTTTTGGGCTGAGACCCTTCATCGGGACCGGATAGGAAGGGAGTAGATACCAGAATAAAAAGCTGAGGAGGAAGGGTAGGAGTACAAGCTAGAAGGTGATAGGTGGAGCCAGGTGGATGGGGGAGGGGGATGAAGTAAGAAGCTGGGAGGTGATAGGTGGAAAAGTTAAAGATGAAGGGATCTGATAGGAGAGGAAAGTCAACCATGGGAGAAAGGGAAGAACGAGGGACCCCAGGGGGGCTGATAGGCAGGTGGGGGAGTGCAAATTACCGGAAATCGTTGCTCGTGCCATCTGGTTAGTAGCTACCTAGACAGAATACAAGGTGTAGCTCCTCCAACTTGAGGCAGAAGAGGTGGCCCTGCACTGACATGTCAGTCAGGATGGAAATAGACATAGAAATTGAAATGGTTGGCCATGGGGAAATCCTGCCTCTTGTGGATGGAGCAGTGGTCTCCCAGGTTGGGTCTCATCAATGTAGGGGCCACACTGGGAGACCAGATACAGTAGACTACCTCCTGAATCACCAGATTCGCCTCCTGATACCTGGACTTCCAGCATGTGCAGAATCTCTTGGGTCTAATTCTTGTGCAGGTTGTTTTACCCTGCCTGACATTACATTCATTTCCAATGGAGAAGATAAAATACACATTTTTAAATGTATAAGATGCAGTTTTCTTGTCTAATAACTGTAGGTTTGTTTTGTGTACACGCAAATAGGGTTTCTTCAGAATATAAAGCCGACAGGGTTTCTTGACATGAATACAAAACAGAGTAAGCCAAGGCCCAAACAGTGAAGGTCAACTCACAGCAAGAGCCATCATCTTGTTGCAAGGAGCTTTGTCGGTTGGAATGTGGAACTGGATGCAAGCACTGGATGGTTGGACGTTAAAGAAAAGGTTTTAAGTACTAGCTTATTATTTTCATATTTGATTTTCAGCTGGTATAATCCAGTCCGTGGTTTGCTGCATGCCCGGGCCCCCTGCAGTTGGCTCTGAACAACAATCCAATCCCGGACTGGATCCTAAACCCTATGTGCGTGATGAATACATAAGCAACCAACAATCAAGTGAATCCCGTGTTTATTTCAGCTTGTACAGATGAACAAGCTGACGGAAAACTGCGAGAAGTAAATACCCTCCGCAGCCAATCACTGAAAGGTTGTGGGTCTAAATCGCTTTGGATGGAACTACTAACTTATAATTTTGTCCCTGTGTTGTAAACAGGATGAATAATGTACAGGAATCAAATGGTTCTGGGTGCATTGTCCAAGGAGGAAACATGAGTGGTGATATATCACAAGAGACTGATTTTGAACTGATAGCATGATGAATTCTACAGAGACTCTGACTGAACAGACAGAGAGATGAAATGCTGCATGAATAAAGTGTATTTTTGAAAAAGACAAATGGAGATCAAGTTGAGCAGAGGCTCCTTGACCACCATTTGTTATAGGAATGTTGCTGCCCCACTTCCAAACACAAAAGCACCCCCCCCCCCTCCACAGGTGAGCCTGCTCATCCAAAATCACTGCTCACTTCTGTACTCTGAGCACCCCCCCCATTGCTGTTGGGGGAGGGGGCAAAAGTTCGATCACAATGACACAACTGTGCCCCTCCTTGTTCAGCTTGGAGTAGAGTGGCGTTCAGAAAGGAAATGGAACTGGATCTGGTCTATTATTGTCACATACAATGAAAATCTTCTAAAACAAGAGAAAATCTGCAGATGCTGGAAGTCCAAGCAGCATTTACAAAATGCTGGAGGAACTCAGCAGGCCAGGCAGCATCTATGGAAAAAAGTACAGTCAACATTTCGGGCTGAAACCCTTTGGCAGAGAAGTTGAGGAGTAGATTTGAAAGTTGGGGGGGGGGGAGGGGAGAGAGAAGTGCCAGTCAATAGGTGAAACTTGGAGGGGAGGGATTAAGCAAAGAGCTAGGAAGTTGATTGATGAAAGAGACAGAAAGCCATGGAAGAAAGAAAAAGGGGGGTGGGGAGGAGCTCCCGAGGGAGGTGATGGATGGGCAAGGAGATAACATGAGAGGGAAAAGGGGATGGGAAATAGAGAAGGAGAAGGGGTGGTGAGGGGCATTACCAGTAGTTTGAGAAATTGATGTTCATGCCATCAGGTTGGAGGCTACCCAGACAGAAAAACTCCAACCTAAGTGTGGCCTTATCTCAACAGTGGAGGAGACCATGTATGGACATATCGGAATGGGAATGGGAAATGGAATTAAAATGGGTGGCCACTGGGAGATCCCGCTTGTTCTGGTGGATGGAGCATAGATGCTTGGTGAAGCAGTTTCCCAATCTACATCGGGTCTCACCGATATACAAGAGGCCACACTGGGAGCACCAAACACATTAAATGACCCCAATAGACTCACAGGTGAAGTGTCGCCTCACCTGGAAGGACTGTTTAGAGCCCTGAATGGTAATGAGTTAGCAGGTGTAAGGGGAGTGAAAAGGCCATAACAAGGTTGACTGGGATATCAAGAGTTCATCTATTCATGCATGAGAAGCCCTTTTGAGAACCTGGAGATAGCGGGATAGAAGCAGTCCTTGGTCCTGGGGATTCGTGTTTTCTAATGTTCAAGTCTTCTGCCTGACAGGAGAGCAAAGAAGGGAGAATGACCAGTAAAGAAAGGGTCCTTGATTATGTTGCCTGCTATCACAAGGCAGCCGGATGTGTAGATGGAGTCAGATGAGGAGATGCTGGTTTTCACGATGGACTGCGCTGTATTCACAACTCTCTACGATTTCTTGCTGTCTTGAGCAGAACAGTTGTCACACTCAGGGCATTGAGATAGGGGCTTTCTTTAGTGCAGATAAAAACTTGGAGAAAATCATTGGGGAAATATTGAACTTCCTCAGTCTTGTAAGGAAATAGAGGCATTGCTGTGCTCTCTTGGCCATGATGCCTGCATGGTTCCAGTAGGAAATCTTGGTGATATTTACACCTAGTAACCTGAAGCTCTCAGCCATCAATATTGAAAGTCATGGATAGACCTTTACAGTCAAGGTCCCAACATAACACTCATTGGTGTCTTGTTGAGTAGCTAGGGACAATGGAGTAGAAGAAGCCTGGATAGAGTGTATGTGGAGAGGATGTTTCCAAAAGTGGGAGAGCCTGGGATCAAAGAACGTCTCTATAGAAAAGAGCTGAATAGGAATTTCTTTAACCAAAGGGTGGTAAATCTGTGGAATTCATTGCCACAGATGATTGTGGAGGCCAAGCCATTGGGTGTATTTTAAGCAGAGGTGAACAGGTTCTTGATTAGTAAGGGTGTCAAAGGTTATGGGAGAAGGCAGCAGAATGGGTACTGAATAAGCCATGGTCAAATGGCAGACAGTGCAAGGTTCCCCGTGACCATTCTCATCCTAACAGGTTTACCTCTTCGGTATGTTACACCAACAAATGTATACATTTTATTAAATACACTGGTGTTAAATGCATAATGCACAATGTGCTGTTATAGATACACAGTGTTGAGAGCTCTGCACATGGGCCTGAAATGTACACTGATCTCACCTACAGTGCTTCCACTGAAATCTCATATGCGGTGCTCACGTACAGAATTCAGACTGAATGCAGGCATCAGGAGCAGGTGTTGGCTGAGAACACTGGAAGCACCCGGCAAACAATCCTCTACAATTTCTTGCTGTCTTGGGCAGAGCAGTTGTCTTACCAAGCTGTGATGCGTCCAGGCGTTGGGACTGAGAGTGAATCATTGGTGAGGAGAATGGGTAAAGTTTTATTTTGCTGTTCAGGTTAAAGATAAGGGAAATGGGGTTGGATGTACTTGGGGGCCGAGGGAAAGCTGACAGCTTTTACTGAGGAGGTCGCAGTCAAGGTAAAGACTTTAGGTAGAAGGTTTACCTCTTTGGGTACTACTGGGAGATCAGACGTCTGCCACTGTGACTGGCTCTGAGGCTCAGAGGGAAAGGATACAGTCAGACTGGGTGACAGTGATGGGAGACTCGATAGTGACAGGGGCAGGACGGAGATTCTGCAGCTGCAGAAGAGACGCCAGGAAGGTGTGTTGCCTCCTGGGTGCCAGGGTTGAGGGTGTCTTGAGTGGCTGCTGAACATTCTTGCATGGGGAGGTGACCAGCCTGAGGTTGTTGAGCGCATTGGTACAACCGGGGTAGGTAGAACACAGAAGGAGGTGCTCAGAATGAGCACAGGGAATTAGGTAAGAAGCGGGACCTCAAAGGGGAGTTTCCTCCAGATTACCCTCAGTGCCTCATGCACCTGAGGTCAGGAATAGAAGGATAGGCCAGCTGAATTCCCGGCTGAGCAGCCGGTGCAGGGGGCCGGGCCTCAGCTCCTTGGACCGCTAGGATGCCTTCAAGGGTAGAAATGACCTGTACGAGAGGGAAAGTGTGCAATTAATATCCTTGCTGGTGCTCCACCGTAAGGATTAAGGGTGGGTGGGATTCTGAGCAGGAGCAAGTCATGGGATAGAGCAGCAGCCAGTGTGAGCAAGTTTAGTGATTCGGGTAACTAGGAGGGTAAATAATATTCTGTTAAACTGCACAGGTAAGGTGGATAAACTCAGAACATGGATTGGGTCTAAGGACTGGGATATTGCAGTTGAGGGAAAGGCAGAGATGGCGCTCGATATCCCAGGATACAGATACCACTGATGTGACGGGTGCTGGGATACGAAGAGGGCTTGTTGCCTTTTTGATGAGGGACAATGCCATAGCAGTACTAAAGAAAGGATGCCATTCTTTGGGGTATTGTCCAGTGAGGCCATATGAGTAAAATCTAGAAATGCGGAGGAGGGTCACTCCAGTGTGGCTGTATTATAGACCACCCCCCACCCCCCCAATAGTCAGTGGGAACTTGAGGAGCAGATGTGAAGAGAAATCACCCATAGCTGTAAGAGTAACACGGTCGTATTAATGGGAAATTTTAATTTCCCTGGTATTGACAGGGCCACTGTAGTTCACCAACATGTGAATTGCATCCAGGGAAGTTTCCTGATTCAATATAAAAAGGGCCTCACTCAGGAAGATGCAATACTGGACTTCCACTTTGGGAACAAGGCAGGGCAAGTGCCTGAACTGGCAGTCAGGGGCACTGTGGCTCTGGTTACCATAATTCTACTAATTTTAAGGCAGTGATGGACGAGGATAGGGCAGGTCCACGGGTTGGGGTTCCAAACTGAAGCAGAGCTAAATTTGAGGGAATTTGACAGGATTTTGCAGGGTGAACCAGTCTGAAGGAAAAGAGCGAATGGCAAGTGTGAGGCCTTAAACCGTGTGCTATCATGTTTCTCAGAGACTCATACTCAAGTTTGAACGAAGGGTTGAACCGGCAAGTTTACAGGACCTTGGCTGATGAGAGATACTGAGACACTCGTCAAATTAGAAAAAAACAGTGGGTTTAGGATGTGGTGGATGAGTGAATCCCCTTGGTAACTATGAAAGGGGCATCAGGAGATGGTATCTGGCGGATAAGACTGATGAGAGTCTCAGGAGGTTCTACAGCTATATTCAGACTAAAAGGGCCAGAGGGAGATTAGGTTCCCTTGGACACTAGTGTCTTGAGGCCCAGGAGATATGTGGGTTGTTTCTTGGAATGGATGCCAGTGTCATTCTATTCATTATTTACAGAAATGACTTGTGTGCAAATGCACAAGGCTTGATCAGCAAATTTGTGGATGACACAAAATTAGGACATATTGCTGATGGTGAAGAAGGCTATTGTAGACAACAGGGTGTTCTTGACCCGTTAGGGAAGTGGGAGACTAATTTCAATACAGAGAATCGTGAAGTAACGAACTTTGGAAAGTCAAGCTGGGCTAGAAATTATACAATGAATGGTAGGGCACTAGTGAGTGTAGTGAAAAGCTAGACGGTTGTAAAAAGGATTCAAAATTCAAAGTAAGTTTATTATTAAGGTACATATATATCACATATACAACCCTGAGATTCATTTTCTTATGGACATTCACGGTAAATACAAGAAACACAATGGAATCAATGGAAGACCCCACTCAACAGGACGGACAAACAACCAATGTCAAAAGACAACAATTGTGCAAATACAAAAAGTGAGAAAAATAAAAGAAATAATAATAATACTGCTACTACTACTAATAATCAATAAACAAATAAGCAATAAATATTGAGATCATTAGATGGAGCCCTTAAAATTGAGTCCATAGGTTGTGGGAACTATTCAGTGATGGGGTGAGTGAAGTTGGGTGAAGTTATCCCCTTTGGTTCAAAACCCTGATGGCTGATGAAGGCATACTGGTCTGCATCAGTCAGGCCATTGAGTACAGGAGCTGGGGCATTGGGCATAGGAGCAGGGGCATTGGGCATAGGAGCGGGGGCATTGAGCATTGGAGGAGGGGCATTGAGTATAGGAGATGGGGTATTATGTTGCAATTGTGTAGGTTGTTGCTGAGGAATACTGTGTACAGGTCAGGTCGCCCTGTTACAGGGTGATGGAGTTAAACAGGAACAAGTACAGAAAAGATTTACAAAGATGTTGCCAGGGCTACAGGTCTGTATTACAGGGGAGAGGCTGGTCATGCAAGTTCGTTATTACTTTGAGCACAGCAGAATGAGGGGCGAACTTGTAGATTTTGGAACTTGAGTACATAGAAAAGGTGGATGGTAAAATTCTTTGCCCAAAGGTTTGGGAATCCAAAACTAGGGGACTTTTCAGGCAAGAGAGGAAAGATTTTAAGAGGGGCAACTTCCTCACACAGATGATGGTAAGCATTTGAATCGAGCTGCCAGAGGAAGTGCAATTTCCAGTAAGATGGCAGCACGTGTGAACACAGCGGCCTCTCGGGGGCCGGACAAAGGTGCTTCCTTTTCTTCTGAGGTGTCGAAGGGACCGGCTGTGATGTTGGAGAAGGAGCTGGACAGGACATCGGAGGAGCTGGCCGGGATATCGGGGGAGCCCATTGGGATATCAGAGGAGCTCCTCAGCGTGTCCGAGGAGCCAGTCTGGTTTGGCGGAGACCATGCTCCTGCCTGCTACTCAGAAGCATTGAAGTCGGTGCCGTATAACCCGTGGGAGATTGCCTTGGACATTCCAGTTGCGATCATGAGACTCTTTTGGACAGTGATAATGTAAGTTGCCACAGGCCTGTTATCCTAGTCTGGTGGAGGGACAGGTGACGTGGGAGCTGTGTGGCCTCGGCTGTAGCGAGGACTAGGCTTTAAGCCTCGGGCTTGCCTACTGCTGCAGACCAGGTGAGAAACACAAAAGCGCTACAGAGTGGTGTCTGTACTTGGCTGGACTCTGGCCTCTCCTGTAGGTGCTACCCTCCTACATTCGAGCCTTGGAATGACAGGCTAGATTGTGTGTGTCTGTACACTGCTGTGAGATTGAACCACTGATTGCTGGACATTGCTGCTCAGGGTCTTGGACTATGCATATGTTTTTTTTTTCGAGTGAATATTCTACTTTGCTCGCTATTTTGAATTATGTTACTCGCTGTTTTGAATGTTACTTGCCATTTTGAAGTTTGCTTGCTATTTCGAATGTTTTGCACCTTGGCCCCAGAGGAATGCTGTCCTGTTCAGCTGTATACCTGCATGGTTTGAATGACAATTACACCTGATTTTGATTCGATTTGAAGTGGTCAAGGTGGGCCAAGTAGTATAATATCAGAAGCACTTAAGAAATACACGATAGGTACATGGAGGCTTGGGGTTTGCAGGGAGCTGGGCCGAAAGTTGGAAATTGGGACTAGCTGGGTGGGCAATGTGGTTGGCATGGACTGAAGGGCCTGTATCGCTCTATGACTCTGATTCTGTCCTCGGCCTGCTGTGCAGGGGGGTGGGGTGTCACTGACAGTTAATGTGAGAATGCTGCAGGGTGCTTCACATCTGCCTGAAGGGACTCTGGACATGATGGTCACTGATCAATGTGACCTAGACCAGGTAAAGAAATTAATGACGCAGCAAGTAGTCAGGGAGAGTTGCAGGACAGAAACAGGCTATTCGGCCCACTGAGCCCATACTGAACATGAACCACCCCTTTACACCAGTCCTACATTAGTCTTTCTTTATTCTCTCAACATTCTGATCAACTCCTTCCAGGTTTTCCTCTCACCTACACACTGGGGACTATTTACAGCTGCCAATTAATGCTCCAAAAAACTGGAAAGCGGGAGGGAGCTGGGGCACTCCGGGCAAACCCGTACAGTCATAGGGGGAACATATGCTGTGGGGCAATGGCTCTACTACCCACGCTATTGTAAATCAGAAATAAAAACGCAGGATGTCGAACGGAGAGCAACAGGCTGATGTTTGAGGTCAAAGACCCTTTATCAAAAACTTCCTGAAGTCTGTGCCCTAATCCGAAATTGCCACTGTACCGCCCAGTTTTGGTTTGTGAGAATGTTACTGAAGCCTTTCCGGAGGAAACTTGGAAATCTGGAAGGAAGAGTCTTTTGGATCAGTTATATTTTTAAACACAAGAGATTCTACAGACGCTGGAAATCCAGAGCAACACACAGAAAACGCTGGAGGATCAGGATCTCAGCTTGACAGCCAGCATCTCCGGAGGGGGATATCCAGTCAACGTTTTGGGTGGAGAGTAAACCTAGCAATTATAGGCCTGTCAGTTTGACGTCAGTGGTGGGTAAATCAATGGAAAGTATTCTTAGAGATAGTATATATAACTAGCTGGATAGACAGGGTCTGATTAGGAACAGTCAACATGGATTTGTGCGTGGAAAGTCATATTTGACAAATCTTATTGAATTTTTTGAAGAGGTTACGAGGAAAGTTGACGAGGGTAAAGCAGTGGATGTTGTTATATGGACTTCAGTAAGGCCTTTGACAAGGTTCCACATGGAAGGTTAGTTAGGAAGGTTCAATCGTTAGGTATTAATATTGAAGTAGTAAAATGGATTCAAAAGTGGCTGGATGGGAGATGCCAGAGAGTAGTGGTGGATAACTGTTTGTCAGGTTGGAGGCCGGTGACTAGTGGTGTGCCTCAGGGATCTGTACTGGGTCCAAAGTTGTTTGTCATACACATTAATGATCTAGATGATGGGGTGGTAAATTGGATTAGTAAATATGCAGATGATACTAAGGTAGGTGGTGTTGTGGATAATGAAGTAGGTTTTCAAAGTTTGCAGAGAGATTTAGGCCAGTTAGAAGAGTGGGCTGAGCGATGGCAGATGGAGTTTAATGCTGATAAGTGTGAGGTGCTACATTTTGGTAGGAATAATCCAAATAGGACATACATGGTAAATGGTAGGGCATTGAAGAATGCAGTAGAACAGAGTGATCTAGGAATAATGGTGCATAGTTCCCTGAAGGTGGAATCTCATGTGGATAGGGTGGTGAAGAAAGCTTTTGGTATGTTGGCCTTCATAAATCAGAGCATTGAGTATAGGAGTTGGGATGTAATGTTAAAATTGTACAAGGCATTGGTAAGGCCGAATTTGGAGTATTGTGTACAGTTCTGGTCACTGAATTATAGGAAAGATGTCAACAAAATAGAGAGAGTACAGAGAAGGTTTACTAGAATGTTACCTGGGTTTCAGCACCTAAGTTACAGGGAAAGGTTGAACAAGTTAGGTCTTTATTCTTTGGAGCGTAGAAGGTTGAGTGGGGGACTTGATAGAGGTATTTAAAATTATGAGGGGGATAGATAGAGTTGACGTGGATAGGCTTTTTCCATTGAGAGTAGGGGAGATTCAAACAAGAGGACATGAGTTGAGAGTTAGGGGGCAAAAGTTTAAGGGTAACATGAGGGGGAATTTCTTTACTCAAAGAGTGGTAGCTGTGTGGAATGAGCTTCTAATAGAAGTGGTAGAGGCAGGTTCGATATTGTAATTTAAAGCAAAATTGGATAGGTATATGGACAGGAAAGGAATGAAGGGTTATGGGCTGAGTGCGGGTTGGTGGGACTAGGTGAGAGTAAGTGTTCGGCACGGACTAGAAGGGCCGAGATGGCCTGTTTCCGTGCTGTAATTGTTATATGGTTATTATATCATAGTGACTGTAGAGGAGGTCCAAGAGGCCGTGGGCTGACGTGTCAGAATGGGAATGGGAAGTGGAATTAAAATGGGTGGCCACCAGAAAATGCTGCCTTTTGTGGCGGACAGAGCAAAAGTTCTCGATGAAGCCCCAGCCTACGTTGGGTTTCACTGAAGCCTTTCCAGAAGAAGGGCACAAAATCTGGAAGGAGCAGTCTCGGATCAGTTATATTTTTAAACACCGGATGCAAGATATGACCCCCAACAGACTCACTGGTTAAGTGAAGAAAAGCTAATGGATTCGGCCCACGGGTTAAGCTCTCCCAGCCATTGAGCAAATCTACATGAAATGTTGCCGTAGAAAAGTAGCATCCATCATCAAGGATCCTCATCGCCCAGGCCACGCCGTTTTGCGCCATCAGGTAGAAGATACAAGAGCCTCAGGACTCGCAGCACCAGGTTCAAGAACAGTTACTACCCCTCACCCATCCGGCTCCTGAACACAGGAGGATAATGGTGTTCCCGCATCCGCTGATCTCACTTTCAGGGCTCTTTATCCTGTTATTTCATCCTCTCGTTATGTATTGCTATTTATTTCTATCTGTATTTGCACAGTTTGTTGTTCATTGATCCTGTTTACAGTTACTGTTCTATCGATTTGCTGAGTATGCCCGCAGGAACAGAATCCCAGGGTCCTATTTGGTGACATGAATGCACTCTGATGACAAATTTCATTTGACTTGGTTTCCCTCAGCTGGAGGGACTGTTTGGGGCCCTGAATGGTAGTGAAGGAGGGGAGTAGAGGGTTAGGTGCCAGGAGGGTGCGATTCAAACAGGGAAATGATGAGGATGTTAAGATGTAAAGATTATGACGCAGGTCTCAGTGGATATTCGGCCCATCATCCCCTTTTCTAACTTGGGAGCAACAGGTTGTACTCACATGGCGATCAGGTCCCCAGCGAAGGTTTGCGGGATGGATTTGGCGCCCACGCAGAACGCGCTGTCCCTCGTGCAGGAGCAGGTCGCCGGGCATTTGGAGTCTCTGGACCACTTTGCCTCCACTGACAGGCACAGCAAGAGGATCCAGGGCAGAAACATCCCGGCAGGGGCTAATTAATCCCTCAGAGTGGCGGCTCTCGAGCTCCGACCGACAGCGGATTTCTCCCCAAGCCTTTAATCCGGACTATTCACGTTCGTGAGTGGGCAAATCAGGTCGGGAGGGAGGGGGCACTTCAGGGCTGCTACCCACTTAACATTCCAGGCCTGCCCTCGGTCGCTCCAGCTGGTCAGTCCCCTGCATATTAATTCCTCGCTAACAATGGCCCGTGTTGAGAGTTATCTCCGCTCAGTGTGAAGCTCTGAGACTTGTCAGTGACAGGCAAAGAGAGTGGAGAGCGAGATGAGGAGTGTGTCAGAAAGTCAATGGATCAATTGTCGAGTAAGTGAAGTCACGGGCACGTATCGATGGCTCTCGAACCACTGCTCAAACCGAGGTCATCAGCAAAATCCGAGCTCCCGTAAGACAGACCAGAGCCCGTCCCTCTTCGATGCAGAGATCTCACCCCCTCGGTCTGGTGTGAAAGGACCCCATCTGCGCTGAGCTTTACTCCTTTGTGCCAGTAGCAGCCATTCCCAGCACACCCTCCTGCACGGTGCTGAGAGAGGCTTGGGCTGCGTTGTCACCCATTCTTGTATCGTACATGTGCAGTGTAGAATGTGATAGTGGGACTCTCCGGTCTATCACTAGCGTCCGACGCAAAACAAGAAATGCACAACACCGCGCTAGTACTGATAGCCCTAAAGCCCCAGGTTCAATCCTGTCCTCGGGTGCTGTCTTCGTGAAGTTTGCAAGTTCTCCCTGTTCCGCCCGGGTGTTCTGGTTTCCTTCCACATCCCAAAGGTGCGCTAGTTAGAAGGTTAATTGGTCACTATAAATAGACTTAAGTTAGAGGGTAAACTGCCCTGAGTGTACCTGGGTGGGAGAGAAACCGGGGAGTGTACAAGGGAACATTACCAAGAAAGAAGTGCAGAAATGGGATTACTCTATGAGCTGGCATCGTCTTGATGGGCTGAACGGCCTCCTTTAGCGTTGTATGGGAACGTGAGATGCCATACTGTTATTTAAAGCTAAAGACAGGATCGAACAGTAAGTCAATCTTCAGGGAAATTACGGAATTTATTAAGGACTAATAAGAGCACTCAGCAATTCGCAAGAAAATTATATTAAAAATATGCTGACCTTGCATTATCATAATTCATTAAAATATTATTAGCAGAGTAGATAAAAGCATAGCTAATGGCTGCTGCCTTTCCAAGGCTACCTGATGAACAACAGCTCAGGATCTGAGGGTGACGTATTAACATGGAAGGGTGATTTGCTTAGATCAAGTTGGCGTGTTGCCTCCCTGGTGCCAGGGTCACAGGAATTGCAGGACATTCTGACGGGGGCGGGTGAGCAGCTGGAAGTCATGGTGCATGTAATGAGATAGGTAGAAGGGCCGAAGAGCAGGGCAGCAGAGGTTTCAATCCACGGATTGCATCCAACGCCGTGAGCTAGTGAGTGGAGGGACAGAGAGATGAAACATGGCTGAAGGGATGGTGCGGGAGGGGGGGGGGGGTTTGGGGGCTTTCGTTTCCTGGATCATTGTGACTAGCCCTCAGGAAGGTGGGGCCTGTGCACAGGAGCGAGACCCCCTTCCTTACTGGGAAGTTCACTTGCAGTGTTCAGGGAGGTTGAAACTGAGTTGGCAGGAGAAGGGGACTCAGAGCATACGTACACACATCAAGAGCAACAGAGTAACTAGAGAGAGAGGGCAGGACCACTCCAGGAGAGCGACTGGAACATGGGCTTGGAGGCGGATGGTGTCAGTGAGTACTTTGCCTCAGCATTCACCAAGGAGAAGGACATGGAGAAAGGTGAGATCAGTGTGGAGAATGCCATTATGCCAGGGTAACCTGAGGTAAACAAACAGATAGTGTTGGATTTCTTGAAGAATGTGAAACTGGTTAAATCTCCAACGCCTGATGAAATAACCATAGGTTATTGATAGAGGCAAGAGATGAGGTTGTTGAGACCTTGACTAAGATTTTTGTATCTTCGCTCGCCACAGGCGAGGTCCTGGAGGACTGGTGAGAAACTGGTGTTTCTTTATTCATGAAGGGAAATAGAGATAATTGATGTGTCTGTGTATACCCCCTCATAAGCTGGCCCTTTTCCCGCTGCTCTCTCCTGAGCTTCTCTTTATTCTTCAGGTGATGTGGTATTTCCCACCCACCTGTTTGTCTCCTCGGCTGTCGTGGGGAGTGCTGGGTCTGTCTGTTCCTCCATCTGGGATGTCTTTGGATGTCAACAAGCTGCGTCCTGAAGCGTGCTCATGGTTCCCTCAGCATGGGAACCAGGGAGGGAGGGAGGGTGTTACCTCCAAAGGAAGAGCGTCAGAAGTATGACATTCTGAAGCAGGTCCTACACGGTAGGTTGATTCAGAGGGTAAAGATGCATGCGAAACGGAGTGACTTGCAAGCCTGGATTCAGAACTGGCTTAGCCACGGAAGACAGAGAGTAGGTGAGGAAGGCTGCTGTCCTGGATGGAAGCACATGAGCGGTGGCATGTCTCAGGGTACGGTGCTGGAACTCTGTTTATCAATGAGCTGGATGAAAAATTAGATGGGTGGATTAGCAAACTTCCTCGCGCTGGGGCTATACGGCGTTGAGGCGCGTCCCCTGGGTGGTGGATGGGGGATCCCTCGTGGGAGGGGTGCACCGGATAATATGGAAGAAGGTGCCGCGAACCAACATAGCCTAGGAGAAGGAACTCCAATTCCAAACCCGGGTAGATAGGACTCGTTAGCCTTGGATGGCAGCCTATCTAGGGTAAACTCTGATTTCAAACCCGGGCAGGTGGAGCTCGTTAGCATGGAAATGCCATCGCCTAGGGGAAGGTGACCCTGACAGAAAACCCCTGGTCCTCCAGGTTGGGGGTTGTGCAATGGGCTAACAACCCTTTACAGATTGTCAACCACTAACCCAGATCTGGGGAAAAGCAGGGCCCCGTTCAGGAGGCTGATGACGCGCTGCAACCAAACCCGTCAGGAAGCTGACAACCCTCCCTCACCCGAGGAAAACCATAATGGAGGTTCGACAATCACTCGAATGGAATCCACAAGGGAAGAGAAGAAGAGGTCGCCCAAAGCAAACCTGGAGGTGTAGGCTTTTGGATGAACTGAAAGCCGCCGGCCAAACTTGGGAGACTGCAAAAACATCTGCTGGAGATCGCAGGAAGTGGAGGACTTTTGTTGAGGCCCTGTGCTCCATAACGAGCGAAAAGGATTTAAAAAAAATTAGCAAACTTGCAGATTACATTTGTTATGAATGTACCACAGCTCTGAGGGGCCGAAGGGTGTGGGACCAGCCCCCTCCTTCCGGAGAATCGCAAGATCGCTATTAATTTGGGTCTTGGACCCAGGAAATGAGAGACAATGCAACGGATTTGACCATTGTTCTTAGAGACACCTGTGTGAATTGCAACTCTATAGTACGTGCCAGCTATCAGGGACATGGACACCCTCGGGCAATGTGGGGTGGGGATTGTATCACCCTACCTTGATTGACATTTACAAATCTGCCAGTCATGATAAAAAGGAGACTGCAGGAGGCAGTACCCCAGCGACGCACCAGAAGGAGAGACCATCGCTCATTGCTCCCATGAGGACGGGAAGCTGTTCGGGAGCCATGTGTGATCCGGTTCCCCTAGCTTGGGGAACGAGTGGCTGATAACCCCGAAAAAGACTTTGAAATGACAACGGGGAACCCACATTCCCGATTCAACGAGTTGAGTCCAAAAGGCTGGCAAGTTTATTTTCTCTCTCCAACACGTGAGACCCCAGCAGTCCCTGAAAGGCTAAAAGCCTGTATGAACTTCCGAGACTTTGATATTTCCATCGGACAATAGTCTTACCCCTAGACAAACGATAGAGCGACTTCTTATTGTTGATTATTACTATACCCGTGCTTTAGATTGAGTATTGACCACGTATATTATCTGAATGTTTGTATTAACCTTACTTTTGCACCCCTTTATAAATAAAAACGTTTAAAAATAGTACCATCAGAGTTCAGCGGACCGCTCTCTCTTTGCTGGTAAGTGACCCAGTTACGGGGTTCGTAACACATTGTCCACAACTCAAATCTCGGCGGCAAGGATCATCAGAGAATACAATGGGATCTAGGTCAGTTATAAATGGGCAGAGAAGTGGGAAATAGAAGTTAATCCATGCATATGTGAGGTGTTGTACTTCAGGAGGTCAAATGAAAAGGGAAGCTACACAACATAAGGTACTATGTTGAATGTAGGCCCTACGAAACTCCTACAATAGAAACATGGATGTTGTCTCCCTCTCGGACTGAACTCCACCTCAGGGTTCCTTCACCTTAATGTCCTTAATCAAATCTGGTTCATGACACGACATCCTGTCCAGAATTGTCTTTTCCATAGTGGGCTCAACCGCAAACTGCTCTAAAAAGCTATCTGTTATCCCATTCGGATACGGCCCAAGTGCGGAGTGAGAGGCACTGAAGCAGTTCGATAGTTCACAGACTTCAATGCCAACAGTGTTAAAGGGAAAATAAAACAATAAACGCTAGGCCAAATAGGGCCGTTAACTAAAACTCTCAAATAGCAAATGAAGTCTACATTAAGGCTGAAAGGAAAATCTAAACATTAAACGAATACCTCTAGTCTTCAGAATCAGTTGACTTGACAGTCCAATTTCTCAGGGAAGGCCAAATGCAAACAGGTAGCTGTGCTCTGTCCAAGTCTTGACAAGCACTACGACAACAAGTCTGGAGTTAAGTACTATCATGATTAAATAATAATTAGCTGACACGTGCAAATTCACGAGCACAATTGCCGTACCTACTGCGCTGCCGAATCCGTGGTTGTGACACCATCAAACAGGCATTCTACAAATTCCTTCTGTTGGGATCCAGCACCAGCCTGATTTTCCCAAACTACCTGCAAATGGAAATCCCCCATGACCTTCATAACATTGCCCTCATTGCCTTGCATTCTCCGATTATAATTTGTAACCAATATCCTGGCTACTCTCTAAAAGCCCAAATGTAATTCCCATCAGGGTCTTTTTACCCTTGTAGCTTCTTATCTCTTCTCTTCCAAGTCTTCTGATCCTATCCCACCTCCTTCTAAGGATTTGATAGTGTTTTCCACCAATGGAGCCACCCCACCCTTTCTGTCCACCTGCTTGTCCTTTTGATGCGAAGACCATAAGACATAGGAGCTGAATTAGGCTATTTGTTCCATCGTGTCTGCTCCGCATTTCATGATGACTAATCCATTTCCCTCTCAACCCCATTTTCCTGCCTTCTCCATGTCACCTTTCACACCCTGACAAATCAAAAACCTATTGTCCTCCACCTCAAATACACCCATTGACCTGGCCTCTGCAGCACCTGTGACAGCAAATTCCACAGACTCTCCACCCTCTGGCTTCTCCACCTCCATTCGAAATAGATGTCCTCTATTCTGAGGCTGTGACCTCTGGTCCTAGACTCCCACATCATAAGAAACATCCTCTCCACATACACTCTATCTAGGCCTTTCAACATCCAATAGTTTTCAATGAGATTTCCTCTCTTTCTTCTAAATTTCAACGATTAAAGGCTCAGAGCCATCGATTGCTTCTCATATAATAAGCGTTGCTTCTCAAAATCATTCTTGTGAACTTCCTCTGAACCCTCTCCAACGTCAGCACATCCTTTTTAAATATGGGGATGCGAACATTGCATTTGCTTTCCTTGCCACTGACTCATCCTGCAAATTAACCTTTAGGGGACCTTACATGAATACTCCCATGTCCCTTTGCACTTCCAATTTTTGAATTTTCTTCCAGTTTATAAAATATTCTTTGCTTTTATTCCTTCTACCAAAATGCAGAGCCAAACACTTTCCAACACTGTATTCCATCTGCTACTTCTTTGCCCATTCTCCTAATCTGTCCATGTCCTTCTGCAGGGTCCCTGCTTCCTCAATACCGCCCTTCCACCTATCTTAGTAACATCTGCAAATCTTGGCCATGAAGCCATCAATTCCATCCTCCAAATCATTAACATATAACATAAAAAGAAGCAGTCCCAACACCAACCCCTGCAGAACACCATTAGACATTGGCAGCCAATCAGAAATGGTTTCATTTGTTCCCACTCTTTGCCTCCTGCCAATCAGCCAATGCTTTATCTATGCTAGAATCTTTCCTGTAATATCATAGGCTCCTGACTTGTTAAGCAGCCTCATGTGTGGCACCTTGTCAAAGGCCTTCTGAAAATCTAAGCACACAACATCAATTGTTTCTCCTTTGTCTATCCTGCTTGTTATTTCTTCAGATTATTCCAACAAATTTGTCTGACAAGATTGTTCCTTGAAGAAATCAGACTGACTTTGGTACGTGCTTCCAAGTATCCCGAAGTCACATCCTTAACAATCAACTCCAACATCTTCCCAACCACTGAGGTCAGTCTAACTGGCCTATAATTTGCAAACATGAGGAAATCTGCAGATGCTGGAAATTCAAACAACACACACAAAATGCTGGTGGAACGCAGCAGGCCAGGCAGCATCTATAGGGAGAAGCACTGTCGACATTTTGGGCCGAGACCCTTCATCAGGACTAACTGAAAGGAAAGGAAAGGACTTTCCTTTTAACTTTCCTTTCAGTTAGTCCTGACGAAGGGTCTCGGCCCGAAACGTCGACAGTGCTTCTCCTTATAGATGCTGCCTGGCCTGCTGCGTTCCACCAGCATTTTGTGTGTGGCCTATAATTTCCTTTCTTCTGCCTCTTTCCCTTCTTGAAGAGAGAAGTGACATTGGTAATTTTCTAGTCCACTGGACCTTTTTTAGTCCATGATCTAGGGATTTTTGAAAGATCATTACTAATGCCCCCACAATCTCTTCTAGTACATCTTTCAGAACCCTATGGAGCAGTCCATCTAGTCCAGGTGACTTATCTACCTTAAGACCTTTCAGTTTCCCAAGCACCTTCTCCCTAGTAATAGCAATTGCACTCACATCTGCCCCAACGGTTTTGAACTTCTGATTTATTGCTAGAGTCTTCCAAAGTGAAGACTGATGCAAAGTGCTTCCACCATTTCCTTGGCCCCCATTACTACCTCTGCAACATCATTTTCCAAAATCTACCTTTGCTTCACTTTTACTCTTTATATATTTTTAAAAAAACGTTTGGTATATTCTTGATATTGTTGGCTAGTTTACCTTCATATTTCATCTTTCCCTCCCATGGCTATTTTTAGTTGTTTTCTGTTGGGTTTTTTTCAAAGTTTCCTAATCCTCTAACTTCCTACTAACTTTTGCTCTATTATATGCCCTCTTTGGCTTTTATAGAAACATAGAAAACTTACAGCACAATACAGGCCCTTTGGCTCACAGAGCTGTGCCAAACATGTCCTTACCTTAGAAATTACCTAGGGTTACCCATAGCTCTCTATTTTTCTGAACTCCATGTACCTGTCCAGGAGTCTCTTAAAAGACCCCATCGTATCCACCTCCACCACCGTCACTGGCAGCCCATTATGTTAGTGTTGACTTCCTTTGTCAGCCACAGTTGCGTCATCCTTCCTTTAGAATAGTTCTTCTTTGGAATGTATGTATCCGGCACCTTCCAAATTGCTCCCAGAAATTCCAGCCATTTTTGTTCTGCTGTCATCCCTGCTAGTGTCTCCTTCCAATTAATTTTGGCCAGCTTCTTTCTCACGCCTCTGTAATTCCCTTTACTCCACTGTAACACTGATACATCTGACTTTAGCTTCACCCTCTCAAATTGCAGGATGAATTCTATCATATTATGGTTACTGCCTCCTATAGGTTCCATTTTCTTAAGCTCCCTGATGAAGTCTGGTTCATTACACAACATCCAATCCAGAATAGCTGATCCCCTAGTGGGCTCAACCACAAGTTGCTCTACAAATCCCCCCCCTCTCGGGATCCAGTACCAATCCACCGGCGTATTGAAATCCTCCATGACTATCATAACATTGCCTTTTTGACATGCCCTTTTTATCCCCGATTGTAATTTGTACCCCGCATCCTGGCTGCTGTTTGGAGACCTGTTCATAGATTCCTTCAGGGTCTTTTTACATCTGCAGTTTCTTAACTCTACACCCAAAGATCCTACATCCGATCCTTTGTCGCCTCTTTCTAATGATTTGATTTCATTTTTTTTACTCAACAGAGCCAGTTAATCCTTCTGCCTACCTGCCGATCTTTTCAGTATAATGTGTAATCTTGGATGCTAAGATCCCAACTATAATCTTCTTTCAGCCACGGCTCAGTGATGCGCTCGATGTCATATCTCTAACTGCACTACAAATTCACCTACCTTAGTCCATATACTGCATGCATTCAAATGTAGTCCTGTTTCTGCCACCCTTCTCAAGTTTGTACCCCTTTTACACTACAACTCATACCACTGACAGCCATTTTTCTCTAACGTCTGCTTGTCCTGCCTGACAGTCTCACTACACACCGCGTCTGCCCTATCACTCCAGTTCTCACCACCCTGCCACGTTAGTTTAAACCCTCCCCAACAGCTCTAACAAACCTGCCACAAGGATATTTGTTACCCTTGGGTTCAAGTGTAACCCGTCCCTTTTGTACAGGTCATACCTTCTCCAGAAGAAATCCCAATGATCCAGAAATCTGAAACCCTGCCCCTGTACCAGTTTCTTAAACACACATTTGTCTGCCAAATCATCCTATCCTCACTTTCACTGGCACGTGGCACAGGCAGCAATCCAGAGATTGCTACCCTGGAGGTCCTGCTTTTCAGCTTTCTCCCTAGCTCCCTGAATTCCCTCTTCGGAACTCCTTGCTTTTCCTACCTGTGCCATTGGTTCCAATATGTACCAAGACTTCTGCTTGCCCTTTAGAATATCGTGGACCTGATCTGAGACATCCCTGACTCTGGCACCTGGGAGGTAACAAGCCATCTGGATGTTTCCTTTGCATGCACGAATCTTGTGTCTACTCCCCCGTCACTACTGTAGTCCTCCTGTCCCTCTTCCTTCTGAGTCACAGCGCCAGACATGGTGTCAGAGATCCGGTCCCTCCTGGTACGTACCCCTCAAAGGTATACAATGTGTTGTACTAATCAATGAAGGGAAGGGCCATAGGGGTACTGTCTACTGGCTGCCTGTTTCCCTTCCTTCTCCTGATAGTCACACATTTATCTGCCTCCTACAACTTCGAGATGTCTCCCTCCAGTTCCTTAACACGCTCTCTGAGGAGCTGCAGCTGGGTGTAGCTGGTGCAGATGTAGTTACCCAGGAGGCCAGAGATCTTCCAGAATGCCCACATCTCACACCAAGAACACAACACAGCCCCTGGAGCCAATCTCGCTGCTCAAACTATGGACTAACAGATGAAGAATGAAAAAGAAGACCCTAACTTCGTCCAACATTGTTTCCACCTAAGCCTGATGAGCTGAAGCCTCTCCGCTCTAACACTGGTCCGCTCTCACAATGGCCACTCTGCTGCCCTGCTTGGTGACTACGCCACCATTAAAAACCGAAATCCTGCAAAAGCTTTTTTAAATCTCTTGCTCCTGGACTGTGTGAGGCTTTCTGCGTTGATTTGACAGCCACTGTACCACGGAAAAAAGCTTTGGACGTTAAGCTCTTAGCTGTGATCTTCTTTCAGCCATGACTCAGTGATGCCTACAATGTAATTCCTACGAGTTTCTAACTGTGCTACAAGATTATCCTCCTGATTCTGTATATTTTGTATTCAGTTATAACACCTCCAGTCCTGCATTCAATACCTTTTCAATTTTGCCTTCATAGTGTCATGGTCCGGTCCAAAGTCCGCATTCCGGTTCACAGTCCGGTCCGCTGACTCCGGACTCCGGGTCCTCCGACTGTCCCTTGTTTCGGTTAGACTCAAGCATTTGCACCTGATGCTCATCTTGTTGGTTGGGAATACAAGTGGCTCTGGGATTGAGTGTAGTTGGGGGGCTGTCTTGTCAGTTTCTGCTTGGAGCAACCCACTGGTGGAAGGCCAGTACAGTCAGTGAGTTATGGATTTGGCTGTTCCGTAGCCTGCTGAGGTTACTGGCCGCCTCGAGTCTTGGAGCCATCCCAGACTGAGCTCCCTTCCTGTCCCTTGCCTCTGTTGGGTAAGCCAGGCCGATTGCTGTTACCCTGCGGTTGGTTCTGACCCTTCCTGTCCCTTGCCTCTGTTGGGTAAGCCAGGCTGTTTGTTGTTACCCTGCGGTTGGTTCTGACCCTTCCTGTCCCTTGCCCCTGTTGGGTAAGCCAGGCTGTTTGTTGTTACCCTGCGGTTAGTTCTGACCCTTCCTGTCCCTTGCCTCTGTTGGGTAAGCCAGGCTGTTTGTTGTTACCCTGCGGTTGGTTCTGACCCTTCCTGTCCCTTGCCTCTGTTGGGTAAGCCAGGCCGATTGCTGTTACCCTGCGGTTGGTTCTGACCCTTCCTGTTCCTTGCCTCTGTTGGGTTGTGTCCTGCGTCCTGCCCAGGAGTCTAGCTTCAAGGACCCAAGACCCAAGAACTCCAGGCCCCAAGACTCTAGTCTCGAGCTACCCAAGAACTCCAAGGTCCAAGGTCTCCAAGTCTCCAACTCCTAGAACCCAGGCCTTGTCATGTCTTTGCCTGGTTTGGGGGTCCGAGCTTGAGTCAAGGCCCAGGCTCTGGGTCCGTGTCCAGTCTTGAGCTCGGAGCCCACCCCAGGCTCCTTGTTCCTAGGCCCCCATCCCAGCCCTGCTTCCCCAGCCCTGTCTGTGACCTGTCCCGTCCTGTTCCTGGTACTTCAGTGTCTGTGTCCTGCATTTGGGTCCATTCCCAATGCCCCCTTATGACACATAGTTACCAGAAATTAAATTCTTATCGCTTTCTAAACCCCTCGTCTTCTTTTTATTCTGGTGATTTCCATAAACTCTGTTGCAGTCTCATTCCCTTTTGCTTTATCCTTGCTTTTCCAAACTGTTAAACCTACCCCTTCTACTATTTAACTTAAATTCCTATCCACAGCCCTAGTTAAGTGATTTGCCTCGACCCTGTCTCCAGCATGGTTCTGGTGGAGCCTGGTCAATTGGGACAGCTCCGTCTTTCCCCAATACTTGTGCCAATGTCCCACGAATTCAAACCCACTTCTCCCACAGTGTAACTAACACACGGTTCTGTGAAGTTGTTGGTACATGGCTGAATGGCAGGCGAGGGCAACTCAATATCTCAGGTATAGGATTTGCAGGTGAAACTGGAGGTGGGTGGGGAGGGGAAGGTATTGCCCTGTTAGTCAAAGGCTGCTTTATTTCAGAATTTAGAAAATCTATTCCAGAAGTGTCCTGAAACAAGGCCACATGGGTAGAAATTACGATAAAAAAGGGTGTCATCATGTAGCTGGGGGTGTGTTACAGATCTCCCAATGGTCAACAGGAGGTGGAGGAACAAAGATGTCACCAGATGTCGGAGAAATGCAGTAAAAATGGGGTTATTGTACTGGGGTATTTCAGTTTCTCGAATACTGACTGGGACTATCTGAACATAAAGGCTCAGATAGGCCGAAATGTTGAAAGCTCCCAAGGGAGCTTTATGACACAGAGCATAATCGGAATCAGGTTTACTGTCACTGAAGTTAGTCATGAAGCCTGTTGTTTTCTGGCAGTATTACATTCACACACTCCTTCCCATTACTCCTCTGGCGTTCTGGGCAGAAATGAAGGTCCTCCATCTCTGTATAGAAGGTTTCTTCATTGCTGTTTCCCTAACAATTGTTTTTTGACCAGTCAGGGTTGTTCACCCTGAGCTGAACCCCCAAACCTGGAGGACCAGTGAACCACTCTGAGTCTGGCCTCTACCCTTTGACCTGTTTGGCATGGGTGACCCTATCAAGAGCCAAAGCACGAGGCCCTGACTCCAAACAACATCGTTCTCTGGGTCATTGAGGCACGCAAGCCTCCAAACCCAACGACAAGTTTGTGGTCCTCCTGGAGGAGTATTACAGTCCAGGCATAACAAATTTCTATAGGTTATAATTAACTTATTTATATAAACAAACAAATAAAAAAATGAATGATGCACAAGAGGAATAGCTAATTCATGGATTCATAGACCATTGAGTAAACTCCAATGAGAGAGAGAAAGAAGCTGTTCCTAAAACGTTGAGTGTGTACCTTCAGGTTTCTATACCTCCACCCTGATGGCAGTCATGAGAAGAGGGCATTCCTGGGTGGTGAGGGTCTTTAAAGATGGATACCACCTTTTAGAGGGGCAGCATGGTAGTGAAGTGGTTAGCATACCATTGCATAGCACCGGCGACCTGGGTTTAATTCCCGCCCTTGTCTGTAAGGAGTTTGTACTCTGTTCCCAAAGATGTACCGGTTAGGGTCAGTGAGCTGTGGGCACAGTATGCCCGCAGCTTACTGACCCTAACCGGTACGTCTTTGTTAGTGTGTTAGTGCTGGAAGTGTGGCCACATTTGCAGGCTGCCCAGCACAATCCTTGATGATTTGACGCAAAATGACACATTTCACCTCATGTTTCGGTATTCCCATGTCCACTTGGGAAGTAATGCCAATCTTTACCATTACCTTTTGAACACGTCCTCAGTGGTGGGAAGGAACGTGCCTGTGACAGAGCTGGTGGAGTTCACAACCCTTTGAAGACTCTTCCATCCTGTGCATTGGGGTCTCCATGCCAGGGAGCAATGCAGCTAGTCAGAGGGCTCTCCACTGAACATCTCTACAAATCTGCGAGAGGAAAGGAACATCATTGGACCTAGTCTCGGGGACTGAAGCTGGACAGGAGGAGGGAGTGTCAGTAGGGACCATACCTCCACATATTTCATTATGGTTACGGAAAAGATTAGAGATGGACCTGAAATCAAGGCAATATATAGTGCTAAGGTGCTGGGACTCCTACCGTTCGTAATATAGTGAACGATTTGGACGTGGGAGGCAACACCAGTAGATGCTCAGAGAACAGACACACTGGTTGAGTTGTTGACAGTGGGGAGTCTTGGGCTACAGGGTGATATCGACATCTGGGTGACAGATGGGTGGTAAGTAGAAGATCGAGTTTAACTGAGACAAATGTAAGGTGAGCGACTCACATAAATAGCTGGAGGAACTCAGAAGGTCAGGCACCTGCTATGGAAATCACCTACTGAAATCAGTAGCTAACATTTCAGACCAAGACTGGAAGGGAAGGGGGAAGAAACTGGAATAAGAGGGTGGGGAGGGAAAGGAATGAAAGCTAGAAGGTGTGATAGGTGAAGCCAGGTGGGTGGGAGAATGCGGCGATGAAGTAAGAAGCTGGGAGGTGAAAGGTGGGAAGGAGAAGGAATCTGAGAGGAGAAGAGAATGGACCAGAGGAGAAAGGGAAGGAGGACAGGTACCAGGGGGAGGTGATGGGCAGGTGCGGAGAAGAGGTAAGAGGGGGTTGAGAGTGGGAAATTGAAGAAGTGGGAAAGTGGAGGGGAAAATCACTGGACATGGGGGAAATGTAAGGTGATGCATTTTGGGAGTAGTAATGCGGCTAGGGAGTTTGGAGTACAAGTCCAAGGAGCCTTGATGGTGACATCACAGGTGGATAATGTGGCTAAGAAAGGCACATGGGACTCAGGCCTTCGTAAGTCAGGGTATCGAATAGGAAGGGCAAATTTCAACTTTATAAATGTTGATCAGGCCTCAGCTGGAATACTCGGTGAATTCTGGTCCCAACACCACAGAAAGGATGTGGTGGTGCTGGAGAAGGTGCAGACTGGGTTTGCTCGGCTATGGCTATGAGATGGAACAGGAGAGACTGGCTCTGTTCTGCCTAGAGTGTGGGAGACATGACCAAGGTTTATAAAAGGATGAGCAGTGTAGATGGGGTAGACTGCAGGAAACTCTTCCCCACACCACAAGTAGATAAACTGAGAGGACATCGGTTCAGGGTGAGAGGAAAGGGATTTGTGTGGATCCTGAGTGCAAGCTTCACCCAGAGGAGGTGAGTACCTGAAAGGAGATGTGGGACAGCATCTGAAGTCACTTGCAGACAGCGTCTAAAGAAGTATCTAGATGACCACTTAACTCTCGCGGGCATGGAGGGACAACAGGCCAAGTGCTGGGAGGTGAGGTTAAGATGGTCCGTGTCCACTGGACGATGGACGAGTGGCCTGTATCCACCCTGTAGGATTCTATGACCCAGCTGGAGAGTAAATGCAGAAGTTATTGAACAGTGGGCTGCCTCAGGCGTCAGTACAGGAGCCTCCCTTCAACACTCGATACTGGTGATTTAAATAAAGAGGCCAGGGTGCAGATTTGCCAAGCTCACAGAGAGGTAGGTAAGTGTTTGTGAGGGCAAAGCGGAGAAGCAAAAAGTGGCCAGGTGGAAACGTGAGAGCTCTGAGATGGGAGCCAGTGTGCAGGGGTAGAAGGTGATTACTGAGGTGCTTGCAAAATGTTGTTTTTATTGTGTTTATTGTTTATTAGGTTGAGGCCCCAAAACAGTGTGACCCGCGCCGCAGAGTGGGGCCCGGAGCCACTGTGTCCCGTGCCCCGAGATGGGATCAAGAACAGGCAAGAGGAGCTGCACTGTGAGCATGTGAGCACTGTGACCTTAGTGGCGCCACCTGCAGGCAAGGAGAGAACTGCAGCAAAATGAGGAATTGGGGAGCAGTCTGCAGTCTGCAATTCTCAAGGATTACTTAATTTCATTCTAGTGCGAGACTCAGAGGCGGCTGTTAAGGTCAGGAGGGCACTTGCAAACTCTATCGCGGTGGGAGGCTTTGGGTATGGTACACCACTGGTGGCCTCAAGAAGGTAATTGACATCATCAAAGATCCCCATCCAGGCATGCCATCTTCTTGCAGCTGCTATCGGGCAGGAGGGACTGACGCCTGAAGTCCCACACCGTAACACCAGTTTCAAGAACTTCCCCCAACCACTGTCCTCCTGAAGCAACCACCAAAACCCTAATCACTGCAGTGTAGCAACACTATGACTATTTAATCACTTTGCACGAAAGTGTGTTTTTATGCTTGTAAAAATTATGTATAATTTATGTTTAGAATATAGAACACAGAATGATATAGGACAGCACAGGCCCTTCAGCCCCCAATGTTGTGCTAACCCTTTACCCTATGTTTAATGTATGTTTCTCTTGTGAATGCTGCTTGTATGACACTATGTGCCCGTGATGCTGCTAATAGGATTTTCCTTGTGCCTGTGCAGGAATGTGCTTGTACAGATCTCGATAAACTTGTCTACAGTCCATAGACTGCAAATGGCCCCTCTAATTTTTTCCTTACAGCTGCGCGGACCAACCATTGCTCTGAGCGGGAAATTTTTACCTGGCCTGAAAACTGCGCAGCACTTTAAATGTTTTTTTTGTAGATGGCATCGGTATTCAGCAGGCCAGTTTATTAACAAAAAGCTACTGACTTCCATTCTGTATTTATTATTACTATTTGGAACAGTGCTGTAACCTGAAACACTGGCAATGTAAGTACCATGAAGGTCTGAAACGTTTCAATTTAAAGGTTGTGCTACATTTATTATTTAGAAAATTTTTAGATTATATTCATTAACACAATTAGTGACGGGTTATTTCGCAATTATATTATCATAGATTTCAAAATGGTATTAACATTATATCAAAGAAAACTAATCAATAAGCTTCAAGACCTTGACGTCAATACTTCCTTGTGCAATTGGATCCTCACTTGCAGACTCCAGTCAGTTTGGATTGGCAACGTCTCCTCCACGATCTCTATCAGCGTAGGTCCACCACAAGGCTGTGTGCTCAGCCCCCTTATCAATTCACTTTACACCTATGACTGTGTGGCTAAGCACGGCTCCAATGCTATATTCAAGTTTGCAGATGACAGCACTGTCATCGGCCAAATCAAAGGTGGTGATGAATCAGCAGATAGGAGGGAGATTGAAAATCTGGCTGAGTGGCGCCACAGCAACAACTGCTTACTCAATGTCAGCAAGACCAAGGAGCTGATTATTGACTTCAGGAGGAGGAAACCAGAGGTCCGTGAGCCAGTCCTCATTCAGAGTTCAGAGGACCAGCAACTTTAAATTCCTCAGTGTTATCATTTCAGAGGATCTGTCCTGGGCCCAGCATTTAGGTGCCATTGTGAAGATGCCTCGACTTCCTTAGGAGTCTGTGAAGATTCAGCATGATCTCTGAAACTTGGACAAATTTCTATAGATGTGTAGGAGAGTATACTGACTGGCTGCATCATGGCCGGGTATGCCGTTGGAAGGACAATCCTGCAAGAAGTAGTGGATACTGCCCAGTCCCTCACAAAGGGAGGGCAGTAGGCAGGCAGTGCGGGGTTTCTCTCTGGCCATTGTCCTCACCAGACAGCTGTAACTTTTTGGATACTGTCACTCACAGGCGTACTTCTTCAGATACTCATGTGCAATTGAAGTTGAGAGATGTTCGTTCAGGGCCCAACAGCAGCAGTCAGTTCTCTGGCGCTGTGACCAGCTCCGAGGCTCTGAAGGAAAGGGTGCAGCGAGAAAGGGAGGGTGAGGGTGGGGGGTTGCTGACAGGAGAATCTGTAGCTGCAGGACAGATGAGTTGCTTCCAGGGTGCCAGGGTGAAGGACATCTCAGGGTGGCTTCAGAACATTCTCGAGGGGCAGTACGAACAAGGATTGAGGTTCTGCAGGATGAATACAGGGAGGAGATAAAGCATTAAGAGGCAGCGATGTGTGGGTAGTGATCCCCGGATTACTCCCGATGCCACGTGCTGGCGAGTCAAGGAATAGACGGGTAGGCCAGATGAACTTGTGGCTGAGAATAAAAGGCAAACACGAGGAAATCTGCAGATGCTGGAAATTCAAGCAACACACACAAAATGCTGGGGGAACGCAGCAGGTCAGGCAGCATCTATAGGGAGAAGCACTGTCGATGTTTCGGACTGTCCTGAGTTATGAGTCCTGACGAAGGGTCTCGGTCTGAAACGTCGACAGCGCTTCTCCCTACAGATGCTGCCTGGCCTGCTGCGTTCCATCAGCATTTTGTGTGTGTTGTGGCTGAGAAGCTGGTGCAGGGGTCAGGAATTCAGGTCTTTGGATACACTGGGATCTTCTTTGGGGGTAGGGGTGACTTGTAGAAGAGGGACATGTCACACTTGAACCAGGGAGGAACTAATATCCTTGCAGGGAAATTCGCTAATGCTACATGAAGGATTTAAGCTGGACTGGAGAGGGGTGGGACGGAGCCATGGGATAAAGCAGTGGTTAGTGAGAGCAAGTTTAGTTACCGGGATGGCCAGGGGCATACTACAGGCAGGGTAGAGAATAGTGAGTTAAACTGCATGGATTCTAATGAACAAGGCATGGTGGATGCACTCAGAGCATGGATTGACTCTGGGCACTGGGATGTTACAGCCATACTTAAACGTGGCCAAGAGAAGGGCAGGACTGGCAGCCCAGTTCAGTGCTACGGGTGTGACTGCGGGACAGGTAAATGAGGATGTTGCCTTTTTTGGTAAGGTGGGAGATGTAACATTCCAAGGGCACAGGAGCAGAACCTAGAAACAAGAAGTGAGGGTCACTCTAGTGCGGCTGTGTTAAAGTCTATCCTTCCCCCCCCAATAGTCAGCAGAAACTTGAGCAGCAGGTGTGTAGAGAAATTGCTCCAAGGGACAATATAAGAATAACAAGACTATTAGTAGTTGATTTTAATTTCCCCACTAGGACAATCCTGTTATTCTTATAACTATGAGCAATTTCTCTACTCACCTTTAGTTTTGATGCACCATCAATAACTCTCGGAGACGTGAGGCGAGAGATAGGCTTTATTAGCTGGAAGAGAGAGCACTATCAGCAGCAAGAGACCATCACACAACATCCTGGAGACTGAGGGAGGAGCAGTGCCTCCAATCGCCTTTATACAGGGGTCTGTGGGAGGAGCCACAGGAGCAGTCAGCAGCGGGGGGCATGTCCAGACAGGTATATCTAGTTCACCTTTAGTGACTGGGTCACCCAGAGTGTTAAGGGACTGGACAGGATAGAATTGTGAGATGTGCCCAGGGAAGTTTCCTGAGTCAATTTGAAGAGGCTCTACAGAAGGGTGCAGTGCAGAACCTCCTCTTGGGGAAGGACAGGTAACTGAAGTGGCAGTCGGGAGAATTTGGCTCTGGTGACCATAATTGTATTAGTTAGAAGATGGTGATGGAAAAGGAAAACATAAGCCCGCAGGTTCGGTCTTACTCTAGGACAAGGTTAATTTTGAGGGAGTTGGGTAGGACTCAGCAGATGTCGATTGGGAGAGCCTGATGGAAGTGAGCGGAAGAAACAGTAAGTGGGAGACCTTTACCAGCGTGATATACAGAGTTCAAGGGGAGCATGTTCCTGTAAAGGTGAAGGATAAACTTGGTAAGTTTAGGTAACCCTGGATGTTGAGAGAAATTGAGGCTCCAGTCAGGAAAAAGAAGGAAGCCTACATTGGTTTAGGAGGTCAGGGCAAGTGAATCTCTTGATGAAGATAAAACGATTAAGAATACACTTGAGGGAAATCAGGAGAGCAAGTAAAGTTAAGGAAAACCCCAAGGGTCTATAGCTATATTAAGAGTGAAAAGGTAGCCAGCGAGAGAATAGGGCTCCTTAGAAATCAGCAGGGTTACCAATCAGCTGGGTTTTTAACAGGCATTTCTCCACAGTGTTTACTGAGAAGAAAATCAAGAGATAAGGGAACAAAGTGGATACATTTGGAAGGACATTCCAATTACCAGGGAGGTGGTATCTTCAACTATATAAGGAATTAAGGTGGATAAATCCCCTGTGCCTAACCAAGTTGTTGCAAGAAAGCAGCATCCATCATCAGGGATTCCGACTACTCAAGCCAAGCTTGGGTGAGTGAAGTTATCCCCTCTGGTTCAAGAGCCTGATGATTGAGGGGTAATAATTGTTCCAGAACCTGGTGGTGGTAAGTCCTTCTTCCCACTGCTACCATAACATAGACCTGATGTTGAAAAAGGCAGAAATACACTGGGCTTCATCAGTGATAAGTATTTGGAACAAGTTGGCAGAGGAAATGACTGTGGTGGGTACAATAGTATCATTTAAGAAGCACTTAGATTGGTGCAAGGAGGGGTGGGGGCAGGAAATGATGACTTATTTGGAGGGCACCATGGTCAGCATGGATGGGTTGGGCCGAATGGCCTGTATTTGTGCTTTATGGCTCTACGACACATCTTGGAACTGTACATGAGGACAGCAAAGGCCTCTGCTCATGAACTTCCTGTGTGTTTGAGGCCGTGATTTTCCAGTCATTGTCTCCAGACGCACTGGGAGAGCTGGGGAATTTTGTTAGTGATGTCTGGTGTACCGTATAGCTTACATTATAATAAGGGACTACTTTATGTTTTAGTAACATGTTGTTGCATGTGCTATTAGGCGTGTATTGATCTGTATGTGTGGGTCAAGTTCGGACTCTGCCAGTAAAGAACCATGAAACTTAGCTCCCGTCTCCAGCATTTTTATTAATAACATAGTTGTGTAAATAGGCCACATACACAGCATCTGGCTTTGCTGAATCCACAGATCACAGAAGTTGCCCGCAGAGAAGGGCCACTGCTGGAAGGGGTGTTGTACAGTTGGGTGGGTTGACAGAGGACCTTTGCTTTGCAGAGTGTAAGGCAAGTCAACAGTGACATGGTGCTTGGGCAGTGCCTGTGTACTGCAGCTCAGTAACAGATGACCAACAGATTGGTTCTGGGTGTTTCCCACACGCTGAGCACTCCCAGTATATGACGCTGTGGTATCGATGTCGTCGTTCAATGAGTCCATTGGATATGCTGAATCATATTCTGTGCTCAGAGCATCAAACCGTTTTCCCCAGTGCCTGATGTTGGTGTTTCATTCACTAGACTAGTGTATAAATCCCCTTCTCACAGGCGGCCATCACTAATGCATGGCAGATGACAGAGCAGATACACGGCTTCACACAAAGAACACATTCAAGTGTTCTCCTCAGCGTGGAGCTGCTGGCAATTGGTCTGTTGTCCAAATGTGCGACAACTTCTACAGATCACAGATGTGTGACCTCTGACAGTGGGTGACCACTCAAAGTGGGTGACCTCTGACAGTGGGTGACCACTCAAAGTGGGTGACCTCTGACAGTGGGTGACCACTCAAAGTGGGTGACCTCTCACAGTGGGTGACCACTCACAGTGGGTGACCTCTGACAGTGGGTGACCACTCAACCTACATAATAGGCAGCAGATGTCATAAGTAAGACCATTTCTCACAATGTGCCCAATGGGCCTAGCTTAGGTGCGCACCAGTTGGGTCTCGGCCCGAAACATCGACTGTAATTTACAGATGCTGCCTGGCCTACTGAGCTCCTCCGGCATTTTGTGTGTGTTGCTTTGATTTCCAGCATCTGCAGATTTTCTCTCGTTTCTATGTTGTATCATTCTAGGACATTCACTACATTGAAAACAAGGTTCTACCAATATGAATTCATTCATAAAGTTATCAGGTGCACAGAGGTCTTTTTCCACAAGAGTCTCGGCGTTCAGTACTGGATCCATTTCTATTTGTCATCTATGTCAATGATTAGATTGAGAATGCTTAAGTTATGTTAGTAATTTTGTAGATGACAGTAACACGTATGGTATGGTTGATAAGTTTATAAGACAAAGCAGGTAGGACTTTCAGAGTGAACGGTAGAGCCCTGGGGAGTGTTGTAGAACAGGGACCAAGGAGTTCGAGTACATGACTGCATGAAAGCGGCATTGCAGGTCAACAGGGTGTATTGAGGTCCTCACCTCCCATCGCATTCATATTACAAAAAGAACAGAAGTATCTACCTTAAACACAGTGTACAAACAACACATACACATCCTCATTACTAAAGAAATGGAATATTCCACCAGTGCATGGTGGGAAGGGCACCATAAAGCCAAACCAAATGCATCAGCTCAGCTTAGAGAACGTACATTGAATTGCCTACACTCGGCGCAGTGAGGCAGAGTGACAGGGCAGTGTTTGTGTGTGTGTAAATGCGTTCTCCATCACAGGCATCAAATACAAGAGGGCATGGGTTCAGGTTGAGTGGATGGAGTTTAAAAGGGGATTTGAGGGGCAAGTTTTTTTTGACACAGAAAGGGTGATGGATATCTGGACTCAAGAATCTCAGGAATAAACATTGACTGTTTATTCCTCTCCATAGATGCTGCGTGACTTGCTAAGTCCCTCCAGTGTTGCCCAATGAAGGAACATCCTTTGACCAGATCTGAGAGCCACAGAGATGCTGAGAACCAACCAGAGGTCCTGATGGAAAGTCACCACCCAGAAATGTTAAGTTAAATGAAACAGAAAATGCTGGAACTGCTCTGCACCTGTGAAAAGAGAAGCAGAGTTCACATTTCTGCACTCTGCTTTTGAACTATAGTATTTTGCACCTGTGATTACGATTACAATTTCTATTCTAACAGATTTGAACCAAGTTAGCTGTTAGGAAACAGCTTCTACCCCCAGGCCATGAGACTACTGAACTCCCCCAGGCCGTGAGACTACTGAACTCCCCCAGGCCGTGAGACTACTGAACTCCCCCAGGCCGTGAGACTACTGAACTCCCCCAGGCCGTGAGACTACTGAACTCCCCCAGGCCGTGAGACTACTGAACTCCCCCAGGCCGTGAGACTACTGAACTCTCTGCCACCACCCAGTCTCATCACGTATGAAGCACCATACTATTTACTTTTTAACTTGCGTCATAAATGCACCTCATTGTTTAGGTTATTTGTGGTAATATTACTTTATGTGTTGTTATATGTACTGTGCTGTGTACCTTTATCCAGAGAAACGTTCCATTTGGTGGTGTATATGGTTGATTGATAATAAACTTGAACTTGTTTATACAGGGAATGTTGCAGTTAGCTTGAACAAAGATCGTTCTTGCAAATAGGAACTAGTTGAGAGGAAAATATTGGTAGAGGAAAAGAAGAAAAAGTTAATTTAGTTTTTGATGCATTGGAGCAGTGCATGCCCAAGGAGAACCTGGAGAAGAGGTACCTGTCCTTTAACCGATTCGAAAACTTCTCCCGACAGAAACCGGGTAGTCCGCCATTGAAAAGGAGTGTCTGACCATTAAGTGACCGCCTCTGGTACTGCCTCCGGGGCAGGGAGTTTGACCTTTCCACAGAGCATTGACGTTGATGGAGTACTGTCCTATAATGCCAGAGTGTCATGGTGGGACCTGGAACTCCAACCCTTCAAATTCTGTGTCCATCATAAAGCAGGGAAAGGAGACGTTACTGCAGACTACCTGCCTTGGCTGCCAAGCATCATTGCCACAGGAGAGGACGGTGGTCATGCGAAGGAGAGTGCTCGGTAAACACACACACACTCACTCACTCACTCACTCACACACACACACACTCACACTCACACACACTCACTCACACACACACACACACACACACACACACACACACACACACACACACACACACACACACACACACACACACACACACACACACACACACACACACACACACACACACACACACACACTGCCCTGTCACTGCGCTGAGCACACACACTGCAATGTCTTTCAAGTGCATTGATGGAGCCGATGGGGGCTTTGACATGGTCGGATGTGGACTCCGGTCCAAAAACTAAGATGGGGTCCAAGGCAAACAGGCAAATGAAGTTGAATGAACATTTCTGGCTGAAGGCTTTCCATCAGGACTTCCGGTTGGTTCTCAGATTGCTGATGGGAAACAGAAGGTGACAGTGGTAGGTTGTAAATGGGAGCCTGTGACTATTAGTGTACCATGGGTTCGGTGGTGGGACCTGGTTGTTTATCATTTTTATTAATGATTTGGATAGAACTGTAAGATATTTGATGAGTAAGTTTACAGATGTGAAAACTCAAGGTGAGGGATGAAAATGATGGGATTTAATTTAATGATGGAGTTTAATTATGATTCATGTGAGGTGTTGCATTCAGGGAATACTAATAAGGACACATCCAAGGGAGTGGCAAGGAATCTTGGTGTACAAGTCCACGGATCCTGGATGTGTGCTGTTTGTGTTCTTCTCTGCTTTATCTACACGAGTACTTCATTTTCTTCTCTCTGCTATCTTGCCTTCACTAGCCGGATCATAGAAAGTGAGATCAGGAAGGCTGTGGTGCAGTTTTGTTAACTCTGGTTTGGCCACAACTGGAGTACTGTGCTAGTCTCATCAGCAAAGGATGGAAGTTGGAGAGGGTTGAGGGGAGATTCACCAGGACGTTGCCTGGGAGGGAGTGTTTCAGTTACGAGGAGAGACTGCTTAGGTTGGATTTGTCTTCTTTGGATTGGAAGCAGCTGAGGAGTGACCTAATTAAGACATACAAAAAAGGAACGTAATTGTCTGAGAGGGAAGACTCTTGCAATATTTAAGATGTATCTAGACAAGTATTTGACTCAAAGTGCATCATGCTATGGGCTACATGTTACAAATAGATAATTAGTACAGAAGCTTTTGACATATACAATAGTTATGGGTGCTGCAGGACCCTACTCCCTCCCCCTTCTCATTACTACCAACAGGGAGGAAGTACGGGAACTTGAAGACCTCAGAATAAAAGGCTTCTTCTCCAACATCAGGTCTCTAAACAGTGTATGAACACTACCTTGGTTTTTCTGCCATACTTACTTATTTTGTAATTTATAGTAATTATATATTTGCACTGTACTGCCATCAAAAAAAAAACAAGAAATGTCATGACAAGAGAGATGGCCTCTCCTCTCTTGCTAAGATGGTGACAATAAACCTGATTCTGATTTTATGCTGTCTGGCTTTGTGATGATTCTATGTCTGGGAAAACCTGTTTGGTGCTTGTACACTGACAATTGGAATGTCCATGTTCCAAATAAAGAAAATCCCACTTTTAATATAACACAGACATATAAGATAAAATTATAAATTCAACACTTATGTGTAATGACTGTCATTGAAGCATCAATTCATCATATGGTGATGACCTGGTGCATCACCTGGTGCAAGGGTCAAGGATGTCTCTGAGCGGCTGCAGGACATTCTGGAGAGGGAGGGTGAACAGCCAGTGGCCGTGGTGCACATAGGTACCAACGATATAGGTAAAAAATGGGATGAGGTCCTACAAGGTGAATTTAGGGAGTTAGGAGATAAACTAAAAAGTAGGACCACAAAGGTAATAATCTCTGGATTACTACCAGTGCCACATGCTAGTCAGAGTAGAAACAGGAGGATATTTCAGATGAATACATGGCTTGAAAAATGGTGCAAGGGGGAGGGATTCAAATTTCTGGGGCATTGGAACCAATTCTGGGGGAGGTGGGACCGGTATAAACAGGACGGTCTGCACCTGGGCTGGACTGGAACCAATGTCCTAGGGGGAGCGTTTGCTACTGCTGTTCAGGAGGCTTTAAACTAATGTGGCAGGGGGATGGGAACAAGTGCAGAGAGACGGGGTGTAAAATGAGGGTAGAAGCAAAAGTAGTAAGGTGAAAAGTAAAAGTGGCAGGCAGGCAAATCCAGGGCAAAAAGCAAAAAGAGCCACTTTTCAACATAACTGTATAAGGGCTAAGAGTGTTGTAAAAACAAGCCTGAAGGCTTTGTGTGTCAATGCAAGGAGCATTCGTAACAAGGTGGATGAATTGAATGTGCAGATAGTTATTAATGAATATGATATAGTTGGGATCACAGAGACATGGCTCCAGGGTGACCAAGGATGGGAGCTCAACATCCAGGGATATTCAATATTCAGGAGGGATAGACAGGAAAGAAAAGGAGGTGGGGTAGCGTTGCTGGTTAGAGAGGAGATTAACGCAATAGAAAGGAAGGATATTAGCCTGGAGGATGTGGAATCGATATGAGTAGAGCTGCATAACACTAAGGGACAGAAAACGCTGGTGGGAGTTGTGTGCAGGCCACCTAACAGTAGTAGTGAGGTTGGGGATGGCATTAAACAGGAAATTAGAAATGCGTGCAATAAAGGAACAGTAGTTATAATGGGTGACTTCAATCTACATATAGATTGGGTGAACCAAATTGGTAAGGGTGCTGAGGAAGAGGATTTCTTGGAATGTATGCGGGATGGTTTTCTGAACCAACATGTCGAGGAACCAACTAGAGAGCAGGCTATTCTAGATTGGGTACTGAGCAATGAGGAAGGGTTAGTTAGCAATCTTGTCGTGCGAGGCCCCTTGGGTAAGAGTGACCATAATATGGTGGAATTCTTCATTAAGATGGAGCGTGACATAGTTAATTCAGAAACAAAGGTTCTGAACTTAAAGAAGGGTAACTTTGAAGGTATGAGACATGAATTAGCTAAGATAGACTGGCAAATGATACTTAAAGGGTTGACGGTGGATATGCAATGGCAAGTATTTAAAGATTGCATGGATGAACTACAACAATTGTTCATCCCAGTTTGGCAAAAGAATAAACCAGGGAAGGTAGTGCACCCGTGGCTGACAAGGGAAATTAGGGATAGTATCAAGTCCAAAGAAGAAACATATAAATTAGCAAAATAAAGCGGCACACCTGAGGACTGGGAGAAATTCAGAGACCAGCAGAGGAGGACAAAGGGCTTAATTAGGAAAGGGAAAAAAGATTATGAGAGAAAGCTGGCAGGGAACATAAAAAATGACTGTAAAAGCTTTTATAGATACGTGAAAAGAAAAAGATTGGTCAAGACAAATGTAGGTCCTTTACAGTCAGAAACAGGTGAATTGATCATAGGGAACAAAGACATGGCAGAACAATTGAATAACTACTTTGGTTCTGTCTTCACTAAGGAGGACATAAATAATCTCCGGAAATAGTAAGGGACCGAGGGTCTAGTGAGATGGAGGAACTGAGGGAAATACATGTTAGTAGGGAAGTGGTGTTAGGTAAATTGAAGGGATTAAAGGCAGATAAATCCCCAGGGCCAGATGGTCTGCATCCCAGAGTGCTTAAGGAAGTAGCCCAAGAAATAGTGGATGCATTAGTGATAATTTTTCAAAACTCCTTAGATTCTGGATTAGTTCCTGAGGATTGGAGGGTGGCTAATGTAACCCCACTTTTTAAAAAAGGAGGGAGAGAGAAACCGGGGAATTATAAACCGGTTAGTCTGACATCGGTGGTGGGGAAAATGCTAGAGTCGGTTATCAAAGATATGATAACAGCACATTTGGAAAGAGGTGAAATCATCGGACAAAGTCAGCATGGATTTGTGAAAGGAAAATCATGTCTGATGAATCTTATAGAATTTTTTGCAGATGTAACTAGTAGAGTGGATAGGGGAGAGCCAGTGGATGTGGTATATTTAGATTTTCAAAAGGCTTTTGACAAGGTCCCACACAGGAGATTAGTGTGCAAACTTAAAGCACACGGTATTGGGGGTATGGTATTGATGTGGATAGAGAATTGGTCGGCAGACAGGAAGCAAAGAGTGGGAGTAAACAGGACCTTTTCAGAATGGCAGGCAGTGACTAGTGGGGTACTGCAAGGCTCAGTGCTGGGACCCCAGTTGTTTACAATATATATTAATGATTTAGACGAGGGAATTAAATGCAGCATCTCCAAGTTTGCGGATGACACAAAGCTGGGCGGCGGTGTTAGCTGTGAGGAGGATGCTAAGAGGATGCAGGGTGACTTGGATAGGTTAGGTGAGTGGGCAAATTCATGGCAGATGCAATTTAATGTGGGTAAATGTGAGGTTATCCACTTTGGTTGCAAGAACAGGAAAACAGATTATTATCTGAACGGTGGCCGATTAGGAAAAGGGGAGGTGCAACGAGACCTGGGTGTCATTGTACACCAGTCATTGAAGGTGGGCATGCAGGTACAGCAGGCGGTGAAAAAGGCAAAAGGTATGTTGGCATTCATAGCAAAAGGATTTGAGTACAGGAGCAGGGAGGTTCTACTGCAGTTGTACAAGGCCTTGGTGAGACTGCACCTAGAATATTGTGTGCAGTTTTGATCCCCTAATCTGAGGAAAGACATTCTTGCCATAGAGGGAGTACAGAGAAGGTTCACCATATTGATTCCTGGGATGGCAGGACTTTCATATGAAGAAAGACTGGATCGGCTAGGCTTATACTCACTGGAATTTAGAAGATTGAGGGGGGATCTTATTGAAGCATATAAAATTCTAAAGGGATTGGACAGGCTAGATGCAGGAAGATTGTTTCCGATGTTGGGGAAGTCCAGAATGAGGGGTCACAGTTTAAGGAAAAAGGGGAAGCCTTTTAGGATCAAGATGAGGAAAAACTTCACACAGAGAGTGGTGAATCTGTGGAATTCTCTGCCACAGGAAACAGTTGAGGCTGGTTCATTGGCTATATTTAAGAGGAAGTTAGATATGGCCCTTGTGGCTAAAGGGATCAGGGGGTATGGAGAGAAAGCAGGTACAGGGTTCTGAGTTGGATGATCAGCCATGATCATACTGAATGGCGGTGCAGGCTCGAAGGGCCGAATGGCCTACTCCTGCACCTATTTTCTATGTTTCTATATTACTTGCTTGGTGTACAAACTGCCAAGAGTGTAAATGAGCCATTTGTTCTCAGCTGACTATGGATACTACTGCACATTAAAACTGGCCGAAGTCTGTTCGTTGTTCACACATTCCCCGGTGAATTACAGCGACGTCGAAACAAAATGGCAGCTCCCTTCCCCAGACTGCCCCGCGGCGGTGTACCTCCCCTACTCAGTCGCCCTTTACAGCGCATGCGTATTTCTGGCCTGGACAGATGCCCGAGCAGGGGGAAAGAAACCGTTAAACCAGTCGGTTACCAGAGGAGTCGTCGAATGAAGCCGTTGGTGTCTGACGACCGTTTACTGACCGGGAACTGTTACTGGGGGCTCGGTTTGACCGCCTGACGCGGTTGCGATGACAACAGGTCACGTGGGAGAGCTTGGTTACTTCCGGAAATGTGCGTCATAGGCAAGTGCTGTCACTGTCACTCACGGCCGGCGTGATACTCGAGCCAGGCCGGAGAGTCACGTCCGAGCTGTCACTGACCCGGGGGCAGTGTGTACCTGCAGACATGTTTATGGTCACTGTGGCTCTCCTCTGGGTTGTGTGGCCTCTGTGAGCAGGAACGCAGAGTACAACACGGCCCTCGAATCCTTGCCAAACAGAATCCGCTGGTCTCCATGCTCCACCCCGAGGATCTGTTGAAGGCCATCGCTGAACCTAGCGGTTGCTTTACAGACTAGTGGGGGTGGGTGGGTGGCATTATACCAGGGACAAGGGGAATGCAGAGGAATTAAGTGGAAAAAGTTACAAGAAACTAGTGGGAAGTAACACGTCCAGATCCAGTGAGCAACTGAGAAAATGGCAATAATTTAAAAATACATTTGCGCAGTTACTGGGATTGAACAATAAACCAAGTCCCGAAGGTGACAGTATTGTCATCCGCCAAAACATGAGGAAGAATAGGTCAGTCGGCCTGACAGCTCTGACTGGGAAAATACTAGCATCTGTAATTAAGAAAAAGTAATTATAGAATTGGATAGAATCAGCATGAATTTGTGAAATTAAAACTATAATAGGGGCCTGCTCTGTTGAGCACCTCCACTCCATCCACCAAAAGTGGAATTTTCCAGTGGCCAGCCATTTAAAGTCCTATCCCCATTCCCATTCCAACATGTCGTCCACGGCCTCCTCTTTTGCCATGACAAGGTCATTCTCAGGGTGCAGGAGTAATGCCTCATATTCCTTCTGGGTAGCCTCCAACCCGACAGCATGAACATCAATTTCTCCTTCCAGTTATTTTCCCCTCCCCCTTCTTGTATTCCTCACTCTAGCCTCTTCTCCTCACCTGCCTATCACTACCCCCTGTTGCCCCTCCTTCTAACCTTCCTCCCACTGTCCTCTCTCCTCTCTTATCAGATTCCTTCTTCTCTAGTCCATTCCCACCCACCTGGCTTCACCCATCACCTAGCTAGTCCTCCTTCCTCACCGCCACATTTTCATTCTGCCATCTTCACCCTTCCTGAAGAAGCGTCTCAGCCCAAAACGACGACTGTTTATTCATTTCCATAGATGCTGCCTGACCTGTTGAATTCATCCACTATTTTGTGTGTGTGGCTCCGGATTTCCAGCATCTACAGAATCTCTTTGTTATATTGGAAAAAAATCAGTTCTTGATGTTTGAGGTTGTGGCAAGCAGAACAGACTAGGGTGGTGTATTTGGAGTTCTGGAAGAGTTTTGATGAGTAATTAGGAAGGTTGACTTTTCTTGTAAGGAGATGAGGGTTGGGGAGTTTTGATGAAAATTTAAATGGCCTCGGTGACACCACTCCTCCCTGTGTCCATACACAAGGCAGAATGTTTTTGCATAGGAATGGTTCCCTAAACTGAATGAGCTGACATATCAGGAAAAGTTGATTTGTTTGGATCTATACTTGCTGGAGAGGACTTACAGGAGAATGAGAGGTGCTCACGTGGAAACATAACGTTCTAAAGGGCAACAAACAATCAGGCCATTCAGCCCTTCGAGCCCATTCCGCCATTTCATCATTGCTGATCCTGGATCCGACTCAACCCCATACACCTTTCCTCTCACCGTGTCCTTCGACACCCCGACCAATCAGGAATCTATCAGCTTCCGCTTTGAACGTACCCACGGACTTGGCCTCCACCCCATTCTGTGGCAGAGCTTTCCACAGATTCACCACTCTTTGGTTAAAAAAATTCCTCCTTACTTGTGTTCTAAAAGGTTGCCCCTCAATTCTGAGGCTGTGCCTTCTAGTTCTGGATACCCCCACCTGAAGAAACATCCTCTCCCAACCACCTTATCTGATCCTATCAACATTTGGTAGGTTTCAACAAGATCCCCACATATTCTTCTAAATTCCAGTGAGCACAGCCTCCTCATATGTTAATCCCTTCGTTCCCAGAATCATCCTCGTGAACCTCCTCTGGACTCTCTCCAATGACAACACATCCTTTCTAAGCTATGGGGCCCAAAACTGTTGACAATACTCCACATGCAGCCTGACTGGTGGCTTACAAAGGCTCAGCATTATCTCCTTGTTTTTATATTCTATTCCCTTGAAATAAATACCAATATTGCATTTGCCTCTTTACCTCAGACTCAACCTGTGAATTAATCGTCTGGGAGTCTTGCATGAGGACTCCCAAATCTCTTTGCACCTCTGATGTGTGAATTTTTCTCTGCTTTTAGATAATATTCTGCACTATTGTTCCTTTTACCAAAATGCATTATCACACATTTCCCCACTGTAGTCCATCTGCCACTTTTTTGTCCATTCTATTATTAATGCTTTTTGAGATGGTGATTTAGATACATATCATATTTTTTTACTGAGTTAAGTATTGTATGTAATTAGTTTTGCTACAAGTGTATGGGACATTGGAAAAAAGTTGAATTTCCCCATGGGGATGAATAAAGTATCTATCTATCTATCTATTTGTCTGTCCTGTTGCAAACACATTGCTTCCTCAGCACCACCTACCCCCCACCTATCTTCATATCACCTGCAAACTTTGCCACAAAGACATTAATTCCATTATCTAAATCACTGACAAACAATGTGAAAATAGCAGTCCCAATACTGACCCCTGAGGAACACCACTAGTCACTGGCAGCCAATCAGAAAAGGCCCCTTTTATTCCCACCACTCCTGCTTGTCAGCTACTCCGCTATCGATGACAGTATATTTCCTGTAACACCATAGGATTGTATCTTGTTAAGCAGCCTCATGCGAGGCACCTTATCAAGCACCTTCTGGAAATCTAAGCAAAAAACATCCACTGTCTCTCCTTTGTCCATCCTGCTTGTTAATTCCTCGAAGAATTCTAACGGATTTGTCAGGCAAGATTTCCCTTTGCAGAAACCATGCTGACTTTGATTTATTTGAATATTAGTCCCCAAATACCCTGAAACCTTGTCCTTAATAATGGACTAACACTTTCCCAACAAGTGAGATTAGGCTAACTACTCTATAATTTCCTCTCTTTTGTCTTCCTTCTTTCTTAAAGAGTGGAGTGCCATTTGCAATTTTCCAGTCCTCCGGGACCATGCCAGAATCAAGTGATTCTCGAAAGATCATGACTAATGCATCTGTTGTCTCTTCAGCAACCTCTTTAAGGACTCTGGGATGTAGTCCATGTGGTAAAGGTGACTTATCCACCTTAAGACCTTTCAGTTTGCCTACCATTTTTTCCCTTTGTAATAGCGATGGCACTCATGCCTGCTCCCTGACACTCATGGACCTCCAGAATACAGATGGAAGCAAAGTACTTATTAAGTTCATCTGCCATTTCTTTGTCCCCTATTACTACCTCACCAGCATCACTTTCCAATATCAACACTCGCCTCCCTTTTACTCTTTATATAACTGAAAAAGCTTTTTGTATCCTGCTTTATATTATTGGCAAGTTTGCCCTCATATTTCATCTTCTCCCTTCTTATAACTTTCTTAGTTGCCTTTTGTTGGATTTTAAAAACTTCCTAATCACCTAACCTCCCACGCATTTTTGCTACCTTATATGCCCTTTCCTTGGCTTTTATGCAGTCTTTAACTTCCTTTGTCAGCCACGGTTGCCTACCCCTGCCATTTGAGAACAACTTCTTCTGTGGGACATATCTATCCTGCAGCTTGAAGCCACTCCCAGAAACTTCAGCTGTCTCCGCTCTGCTGTCATCCCTGCTGGTATTTTCCTCCGATCCACCTGGGCAAGTTCTTTTCTCGTGCCTCTGTAATTCCCTTTATTCCATTGCGATACTGATACATGTGACTTATGCTTCTCCCTCTCAAGTTGCAGTATGAATTCAATCACATTATGATCACTTCCTCCTAAGGGTTCCTTTACATTAAGCTCCCTAATAAGATCTTGGTTATTACACAACACCCAATCAAAGATAGCCTTTTCCCTAGTAGGCTCAAACACAAGCTGTTCTAAAAAGTCATCTCGTAGGCATTAAACAAATTCCCTCTCTTGCGATCTGACACCAACCTGTTTTTCCCAGTCCCCTTGCATATTGAAGTCCCCCTTTACAATCGTGACATTACCGTTACTACATGCCCTTTCCAGTTCCCTTTGCAATCTCAACCCCACATCTCGGCTTCTATTTGGAGACCTATAGATATGTTTCCCATAATGGTTTTTTCACCCTTGCATTTTCTTAACTCCACCCACAAAGATTCGACATTCTTTGACCCTACGTAACCTCTTTCTAAAGATGTAATTCCATCTCTTACCAACAGAGCCACACCACTGCCTCTGCCTTCCTGCCTGTCCTTTCAATACAAAGTATATCCTTGGATGTTTAGCTCCCAACTACGGCCTCCTTTCACCATGACTCAGTGATGCCCACAACGACAGACCAGCCAATCTCTAATTGTGCCACAAGTTCATCCACCTTATTCTGAATGCTGCGTGCATTTAAATTCAGCACCTTCAATCCTGGACTCTTCACCCTCATGAGTTTTGCCTCTGTGGTACAACCTAACTCTCTGCGCGGTCTGCAGTTGTATCCAATCACTGGTTTGTGCTTCCTTACGTTCATGTTACACCTACTTATAAACCGGCTGGCTCATCCTCAGCTCTTTCATACTAGTTCCCACTCCCCTACCAATAAACCACTCCCAACAGCTCTAGCAAACCTGCCCCCCAAGGATATCGGTCCCCCTCGGATTCAAGTGCAACCTGTCCCTTTTATACAGGTCACACCTGCCCCAGAAGGGGTCCCAATGATCCAGAAATCTGAAACCCTGACCTCTGCTCCAATTCTTAAGCCTTGTAATTATCTGCCACCTCATTCTATTCCTCTCCTTGCTGCTGCGTGGCACAGGCAGTAATCCCGAGATTACCACCCTTGAGGTCCTGCTTCTCAGCTTCCTTCCTAACTCCCTGTAGTCTGATTTCAGGACCTCCTCCCTTTTTCTACCTATGTCGTTGGTACATACTGCTGCAGAAACAAACCGCCGGACGAACTCAGTGTGTCAGGCAGCATTGATCGAGGGAAATGGATAGTCGGTGTTACAGTTCGAGACTCTTCATTTGGACTGAGAACGTTGTTTAATGAACAGGAAGCACAAGTTAGGTATACAAATCTGGTATGAATGCGTCATGAGGTTTATCAGAGATATAGAAGAAAAGTTGGGAAAATAATTAGGAGGACAAAAGGTGACCTTGGGAAGTTGAGAAAGGAGGATCTTGAATAAATGCATGAGGAAAAAAAGGTAGCAAAGGAAGAACCAGAGGCGTAATTTCTACCTGGAACCAGGGAATATATGAGATTCCAAATGAGTATTTCTCATTGCCACATTAGAATTAAGGAATGGATATGTTGATATTCCAGAGCACATCTACGTCAGGAAGGGGAAATGCAAGAAATATTGGAGCATATTTGGTTGGGTAAATCCCTGGGTCAGAGGAAACCTATTCCAGGGTGCTAAGAGAAACCACTGAGGGGGATTCAGGGCATCTGACAGAAATTGCTGGATCTTCATTAGCCGTGAGTGAGGTGCCAGAAGGCTGATGGTAGCTTCCTAGAGGGCAGTAGAGATAAGCCCAGAACCTGCAGGCTTGTGAGCCAAACACCAGTGGTTGGGAAGTTGTTGAGTCACAGAGTCATACAGGTTCTTTAGCTCAGCTGGTGGGTATGCCGACCAAGATCGTCTTACTTGCCACATTGGCATAAATCCCTCTAAACCATGGGCCAATACCAAGGGGTCTGTGGACCCCAGGTTGTGAATACTTGCTCTAAACCTTACCTGTCAAAGCTTTTGGGAGGCAATTCTAAGGGACAGGATTTATGTTCACTTAGAAAGGTGGGACTGATTAGAAATCAGCATAGTTTTGTGCATGGGAGATCACGTCCCATAAATCTTATTGAATCTTTGGAGAGGCAATAAATAAATTATGACAGTGGCTAGGCTTTTTTTACAAGGTCCTGCATGGTAGGCTGGCCCAGATAGGAGCACTGATGTTGAGAGACGTTGGGATGCAAGTCTATAGCTCCCTGAAAATGGTGACACATGTGGATTGGGTAATGAAAAATGGCATTTGGTATGCTTGCCTTCCTAAGCTGAGGTACTGAGCTTGGGGAGTCATGTTGCAGTTGTCTAAGATGTTGGTTAGACCACACACTTGGAGAATCCTGTACAGTCTGGTTCCCACACTGCAGGAAGGAGATGCGAGGGCAGAAGAGGTTCACTGGGATGTTGCCTGGACTGAGAGGGCTGCAATTATAATGAGAGACTGGGTTTATTCTCACTGGAATGCAGGAGGCATGATGAGCAATGACTTTATGGCATGCTATAAAGATAGGGTAGCATAGATAGGATAGAGAGTCTGGAGAGAGGAGTCTGAAACTACAGAGCATGGGTTTAAGGTGAGAGGAGAAAGATTTAAAAGGGATTTGAGGGACAACATTTTTCACACAGAGGGTGGTGGGTATATGGAACAAGCTGCTAGAGGAAGTGGCTGATGTGAGTACAATTACAACATTTAAAAGACACGTAGACACGAACTAGGATAGGAAAGGTTTAGAGGCCAAATGTGGGCAAATTGGACTTCCTTGGGTAGGCACTGTGGTCCGTGATGTATAAATCATTGAATCTAACCATTATTTTGCGGAGTCTTTCAATGCAGCTTTCGCCTGAGGCCGTTATGTTTTGTGACTCTAAAACATAAAGCTAATTAGAAGAAAAACAGGGAAGTTTGAAATGCGAGTCTAAATTAAGTCATTTTTACTTTAAGCGCATGTGGTGGCGTGATGACATATACCATTCATACACTTTGTATATATAGCCATAATGAATTATATAAACAACAAAGAATGCTTAATTGAACAATGTACTTACAAGATTACTCAAATATTAGTGAAATATTAAATACACAACACTCCTCCCTGCTTAGCTGTAACTCCAACTCAGTGGAGAATGCATCTCAGCTGTGTGCACTGTATATCATATATATAGACACCTACAGCACAGTAAATGTTATGTTGTCCCATTTAGGTCTAAAGATTTAATTGCTGTGGAGGCTTTCTTACTCTTGTAGGTTTACATCTTTCCCGTTAAGGGGTTCATTCTGCTGGGCAGATGAGGCTTGTAGCTGTGAAAGGTGCAGGATAGATATGTCCCACAGAAGATATTGTTCTCAGATGGCTGGGTGAGGCAACCGTGGCTGACAAGCAAAGTTAAGTTAAGGAAATTAAGAGTAAAGGCAAGGTGAGTGTTGATATTGGACTACTGAAAAATTATGTTGGTGAGGTAGTAATGGAGGATGAAGAAATCGCAGATGAATTTAATAAGTACTGTACTTCGCTTAGTAAAGTGCTGTACTACTTTACTGTGGAAGCCACTAGCTATATGCCAGAGGTTGTCAGTGTCAGGGAGTAGGAATGAGTGCCACTGCTATTACAAAGGAAAAAGTGCTAGGCAAACTGAAAGTTCTTAAGGTGGATAAGTCACCTGGACCAGATGGACTACATCCCAGAGTCCTGAAAGAGGTCACTGAAGAGATAACGAATGCATTGGTCATGATCTTTCAAGAATCACTTGATTCTGGCATTGTCCGGGAGGACAAGAAAATTGCAAATGTCACTCCACTCTTTAGGAAGGGAAGAAGACAAAGGAGAGGAAATTGTGGGCCGGTTAGCCTAATCTCAATGGATGGGAAAGTGTTGGAGTCCATTAGATAGATAGATAGATAGATACTTTATTCATCCCCATGGAGAAATTCAACTTTTTTTTCCAATGTCCCATACACTTGCTGTAGCAAAGCTAATTACATACAATACTTAACTCAGTAAAAAATATGATATGCATCTAAATCACCGTCTCAAAAAGCATTAATAGCTTTTAAAAAGTTCTTAAGTCCTGGCGGTAGAATTGTAAAGCCTAATGGCATTGGGGAGTATTGACCTCTTCATCCTGTCTGAGGAGCATTGCATCGATAGTAACCTGTCACTGAAACTGCTTCTCTGTCTCTGGATGGTGCTATGTAGAGGATGTTCAGAGTTATCCATAATTGACCGTAGCCTACTCAGCTCCTCAAACTCAAACTCTTCATGGTTTCTGTCAAGGGGAATCTTGCCTGACAAATCTGTTGGAGTTCTTCAAAGAAGTAGCAAGCCAGGTGGACAAAGGAGAGGCAGTGAATGTTTTTTACTTAGATTTTCAGAAGGTATTTGATAAGGTGCCTCCTATGGTGTTACAGGAAATATACTGGCATGGATAGAGGAATGGCTAACAAGTGGGAGAAAGAGAATGGGAATAAAGGGGCCTTCTCTGGTTGAACTCCAGTGACTAGTGGTGTTCCTCAGGTGTCAGTTTTGGGACCACTAATTTTCACATTGTTTGTCAATGCTGAAGCTTTATAAGACACTAGTCAGGCTGCACTTGAAGTATTGTCAATGGTTTTGGGCCCCTTATTTCAAAAAGATGTATTGTCATTGGAGAGAGTACAGAGAAGGTTCATGAGGATGATTCCAGGAATTAAGGAGTTAACACACGTGGTGTGTTTGGCAGCTTTGGGCCTGTACTTATGGGAATTTAGAAGAATATGAGAGGATGTCATTGAATCCTACTGACTGTTGAAAGGACTAGATAAAGTGGATGTGGAGAGGATATTTCCTCTGGTGGGGGTATCATCTGGTGGAGGTATCCAGAACTAGAGGACACAGCCTCAAAATTGAGGGCGACCCTTTAGAACAAAAGTAAGGGGAAACTTTTTCTTTTGCCAAACAGTGGTGAATCTGTGGAATGCTCTGTCTGTGGGTATATTTAAAGTGGAAGCTGATAGATTCCTGATTTGTCGGGACATCAAGGGATATGGTGAGAGGACAGGTGTATGGGGATGAGTGGAATCTGGGATCAGCCAGGATGAAATGTTGGAGCGGATTTGATGTGCTGAATGGCTTAATTCTGCTCCTCTGTCTTATGGTCTTAAGGCCTACGGTCTCCCACTTGAAGTTTATGCAATAACCTTAACGTACGCAGAGTAGGTTTTGATTCTTTAGACTCACAATAGCCAAGTGCTTACAGTGTACCTGAAGCTCCTTGAACTCTCTTCCAGCTTAAAACCAAGCAACTGCTGGATTAACATTTCAGAAACTTTCTGAGACATATTGCCTACCAAAACTGTTGTTGTTGGGCCACTGCTTTTGTCACTTCTATGATTCCTCTGAGCAGCACATCCCTTCCTGGGTCCAATATGCTGTCCAACCAGAGGCATGAAGGTTGGCACCAACGCCTGTTTGCCCTCTGGTGACAGTTGTGGCATACCTTTCTTAGTGCACTTTCAGTTGGCTCTTCTGCAGGGGATGTGATGAGTCTCCAATCAAGTTGTAGTTGTCTCAGCCACTCATATCCCCACAAGGTTGGCCCTCCTGTTCTAACCACATACAAGCCCTATGTGGGTTGTTGTATTTCACTGTAATGAATGTCATTCCCACATGAGCTATCTTTTATCCAGTACAAGTTATTAGTTGGGTATCTCCAGGCTTCAGTTCAGTATCTTTGAAATGCCTTTCAAACTCATTTTGTGGAATGACTGAAACAGCCAAGCTAGTGTCCAATTCCATTTAAATTAATTTGCCGTTCACTTCTGGTGTAAGCCATATTGCTCGTTGGCCCGAAACGTCGACAGTGAGTCCTGACGAAGGGTCTCGGCCCGAAACGTCGACAGTGCTTCTCCCTATAGATGCTGCCTGACCTGCTGTGTTCCACCAGCATTTTGTGTGTGTTGCTTGTTGGTTGTTGGTTTTCACATTGTAAATCTCAAGTCTGGTGTCAATCTCATCATTATCAGATTTTTCAACAACAGCATGCAGATGAGTGCTCTTTTTGAAACTGCAACATGACTTTTTTAAGCTTTTCCCTTCCCTGTGGAGGCTACTGACTTTCGTCTGCCTGACCTGCTTTTTGTATGTGTCCTACTTTGTTGCATTTTCTGCAAGTATCAATTTAAACCTGCATTGGTCTGGTGTATGTGGTCCCCTGCCACGACAGGAACACAATTTGTTCGGCCAGGCAGGTTTCTGTTTCGAGATTGCAATTTTGTTCGTGCTCACTTCCATTCCCGACTGCAACTCCATTGTGTCTCTGTCTGTATTTCCATCGATATAGCAATTTCAACTCCTCTTTTAAATGCTAGTTTGCTTCCATTAGGAGGTATTTTTCAATGCTTTCATCTAAGTTTCACAAACTAAGCAGTCTCTCAGTGCATCATTAAGCCCATTAACGAATAGACAATGCTCAGACAACTTCTTCAATTTGGCTGTGGATGCTGAAATGGACTCCCCTTCCTTTTGATTTTACTTATGAAACCTAAACTCTACTGCAATCAACAATAGTGTTGGTTCTAAATGTTCCTACATTACTTTCATGATAGCAGCAAGGGTCATTTTTGCTGGTTTATTGCCTAGCAGTCAAACTCCTAGGCAAACTGTATGATTTTACACACAAAGCACTCAGCAGAATTGGTACTTGTTTCTCACTGGCTATCTTATTTCCTCAATCCATTCAGTACACAACATCCAGTTATCCGTTGTGTAATCAAACTCGTCAATCTTTCCGAAGTAGCCTGCCATTTCTTTCCAGTGCTCGCTGTTTATGAACCTGTGAATTCTTCTGTTTTCTGCTTTTTAAAAAAAAATACAATCATCTTTCCTTTTGCGAAGCAAATGTGCTGTATTTTTTTTTTAACTCGACCATTTCCAGCTGCACTTGTTAAAAAAACTAGAATGTCTTGCTGTACATCAACAGATAGGTAGCTGTTCGGCTTCATTTAAAACTTATTCGTTGCCACCGTTATGTTTTGTAACTCTAAAACATAAGAAAAACTAATTGGAAGGTAAAAGGGAGTCTGAAATGCGAGTCTAACTTAGTTTGATTTTATTTTAAGCAAGATGCACATGGTGGCATGATGACGTACTTGGTACATATAACCATAATGAATTTTATAAACAACAAAGAATGCTTAAATAAGATTATGCAAATATTTCTGAAATATTAAATGCATAACGGGGATTTTGGGATCTCTCGCTGTTCACTTTTGGTTTGCACAGAACTGACAAGGAAAGTGTCCACATGATCCACTGTCACCCTTGGCTCCATGTTCCTTTCTCAGTTGTCATCGCTGGAATGGAAGGTGGCTGCGTTTCCGTGGTATTTCCTGGCCTTAGAAACAATGGTCTGTATGCTGCTGAGGTCAAAGCATTTCTTCTGACCCCACAAGGAAACCATCTGAGGCATTGTTTTATTTCACAGAACAGGAAAACTTTGTGACCTGTGTAAATGGCGAAATGACTTCCATAATTGTTCTTGCGTGGTGGTTGCTTCCCAGAACTGACAGAGAGTGCTTTCCCCCCCGGCTGCTGTTAGTGTTAGACTGTCTCAGCCTTTCAGAAAACCCTTCCATCCGGTGGGCCAACACACCCTATGGTTACACATCACAAGACAGCGCTAACTGCAGTGCACAAGCACATCAAGGGCCTGCAGAATCTGGGTGCAGGTCAATGGGACTAGGCAAAATAACAGTTTAGCGTGGACTAAATGGGCCGGAGGGCCTACTTCTGTGCTATGGAGTTCTATAATGTTAAAAGGCATGGACAGAGTGGATGTGGCAAAGTTGTTTCCCATGGTGGGGGAGTCTAGTACGAGAAGACATGACTTGAGGATTGCAGGGCGCCCATTCAGAACAGAGATGCAAAAACATTTTTTTTAGCCAGAGGGTGGTGAATCTATGGAATTTGTTGCCACGGGCGGCAGTGGAGGCCAAGTCACTGGGTGTATTTAAGGCAGAGATTGATAGGTATCTGAGTAGTCAGGCCATCAAAGGTTATGGCGAGAAGGCAGGGGAATGGGACTAAAGGGGAGATTGGATCAGCTCATGATGAAATGGCGGAGCAGACTCGATGGGCCGATTGGCCGACTTCTGCTCCTTTGTCTTCTGGTCTTATGGTCTATAACTCTAAGAGAGGAGGTTGCTGAGGCTTTAACCAAGAATTTTGTATCCTATTTAGCCTTGGGTAAGTTACAGGAGTAACTTTGTAACTTAGTTCCCTTTCCCATGCTTTATCCCAGCCCCACTTCACATCTTTTTGTAGAACATGAAAGCACAGCCCAAGAGCAGACACTTAGGCCCACCATGTCTGTACTAGCCATGATGGCAAAGTGAACTAATGCCATCCCAGTCCCCCCCATTCCCTGTCAGCACATGTATCTGCTGGTGTTGCTATTCTCTGCAAAGCCTCCACATCCCTCCTGTAATGTAACCAGAATTGCACACAGTACCCCAAATATGGTCTAACCAAATTCTACAGAGCTGCAACATGACTTCTCAATGACCTGATCAATAAAGGCAGATTCACCTTATTTATCTTATCACCTTGCTTGATTACATTCAGGAAACTATGGACCCGCATCTCATTGTCCTTCTGCATATCAACGCTCCTATGGGTTATTGTGTACTTTCCAATTGAGCTTGATGCCCCCCCACCCAACCAAGCAGAAAACTTTATCCTTGTCCAGATTAAACTCCACCTGAAAATGCTCTGCCTATATTTCCAATAGCTTTACATCCTTTGATAACCTTCCTCAAAAACAACAGAGGTCACGACGCTCTTGTCTGGTCACAAACCTCTAATCAGAATAACAGCCCCCACCACTACTCTCCGACTTCCATGACCAAGTCAACTTTCAATCCAATCTATCAACTCACATGGATCCCATGTGCCTCGATTTTCTGATCAGCTTACCAAAGGAGAGCTTGTTGAAAGCTTTATTAAATTCCACTGCCCTACCCTCATCAATCGCCTTCATCATCTTCTCAAAATTCTCAGTCAGGTTCGTAAGATGTGACCTGCCCCACAGAAAGTCTTATTGGCTATTCCCAATAGGCCCATGCTTTTCTAAGTACAAGGTAAATCTGATGTCCAAAAAGCTTCTCCAGTAAATTTTCCTTAACACTAATGTAAGACTCACTGGCCTAAGATTTATTGGATTTATCCCTGTCATTCTTGGCTATTCCTCACTCTTCTGTTACTCCCGTAACTTACCCGAGGCTAAAGAGGATACAAGGCCTCAGCAACCTCCTCTCTTAGAGTTATAGAACTCAATAGCACAGAAATAGGCCCTCTAGCCCATTTAGTCCAAGGCAAACTGTTATTTTGCCTAGTCCCATCGACCTGCACTCAGATCATGGCCCTCCATACCCCTCCTGTTCACATACTTATCCAAATTTCTCTTAAATGTTGCAAATTAACCCACATCCACCACTTCCACAGGCAACTCGTTCCACACTTGCACCACTTTCTGAGTGAAGGACTTACCCCTCAGGTTCCCCTTAAATATTTGAAGTTTCACCCTTAACATATGACCTCTAGTAGTCTCACCCAGCCTCAGTGGAAAAAGCCTGTTTGCATATACCCTATCTATACCCCTCATAATTTTGTATATCTCTATCAAATCTCCTCTCATTCTCCTACGCTCTAGGGAATAAAGTCTTAACCTATTCAACCTTTCCCTATGACTCAGGTCCTCAAGTCCCAGCAAAATCCTTATAATTTTCAGTCTTATTGACTCTTCTCCTGTAGGGAGGTGACTGGAACTGCACACTGCACACAATGCTCCAAATCTGGCATCACCAATGTCACATACAACTTCAGCATAACATCCCAACTCCAGTGGTCAACACTCTGATTTATGAAGGTCAATGTGTGATGCACCATCAATAACTCTCGGAGACGGGAGGCGAACTATAGGCTTTTATTAGTAGCAAAATGGAGCACGGCATCTCGGAGACTGAGGGAGGAGCAGTGCCTCCAATCGCCTTTATACAGGGGTCTGTGGGAGGAGCCACAGGAGCAGTCAGCAGAGGGGCGTGTCCTGACAGGTATACATAGTTTACCACATTCACCCCCCCTTTATTTTAAAAGAGAGTCCCCACGGGGTGAAGTTTCTTACAAGTATATTTACAGGTTAAGTCTATCAGGTGGTCGAATCTGACGCTGCGATCTACGTAGCACCGGTGGTGATTGCACCGGTGACGGTGGTTGTGCTGGCTCCGGCCTGACTTGAGGTGTCAGCCCATTAGGCGTCAGTAATCCCTCATGCATGTGCGTGGCGCCCGGTATGGGAGTGTCGTGAGGAGTCTGTGTAGGGCTTGGTGTGCGCGGTGTCTCGTGGGTACATACATCGGTGGGTACGGGGTTCATAGTCACCGCGGAGTGTTTGGGGTAGGGGTCTGGTGCTCCTGCGGGCGCCAGGTCGCGGACGGAGACCGTGTCCTCCCGCCCAACAGGTTCGCATGAAGTAGGTGAACCCTCTTGACCATCAGGGAGTATTTATTGCTCCTCGCATGTTTCCGGAGCAGCACTGGCCCTGGGGACGTCAGCCAAGCCGGTAGGGTGGTCCCAGTGGCAGACTTCCTGGGAAAAGAAAAGAGTCGCTCATGAGGGGTGGCATTGGTGGACGTACATAACAGAGAGCGGATGGAGTGGAGCACCTCGGGGAGGACCTCCTGCCAGCGGGAGACCGGCAATCCCTTTGACTTAAGGGCTAAGAGTGTGGCCTTCCACACAGTGGCATTCTCCCTCTCCACCTGTCCATTCCCCCAGGGATTATAGCTCGTGGTCCTACTAGTAGCAATACCCCTAGCCAGCAGGTACTGGCGCAGCTCGTCACTCATAAAGGAGGACCCTCTATCACTGTGGATATAGGAGGGATATCCGAACAGAGTGAAGAGCTGGCACGGGGCTTTTATGATGGACGTGGCAGTGGTATCAGGGCAGGGGATGGCAAAGGGGAACCACGAGTACTCGTCGATTACGTTGAGAAAGTAGACATTGCGGTCGGTGGAGGGAAGGGAGCCTAAAGTCAACACTCAGTCGCTCAAAGGGGCGGATGGCCTTGATAAGTTGTGCCTTTTCAGGACGGTAGAAGTGCGGTTTGCACTCAGCGCAGACTTGGCAGTCCCTGGTCATCGTCCTGATTTCCTCAAGGGAGTAAGGCAGGTTCCAGGCTTTCATTAAATGGTAAAGTCGGGTGACCCCCGGGTGGCAAAGATCTGCATGGAGGGCGTATAGCCGGTTGAGCTGTGCGCTGGCACACGTTCACCGGGATAGGGCATCAGGGGGCTCATTGAGCCTTCCAGGCCGGTACAGGATATCATAGTTGTAGGTGGAGAGTTCTATTCTCCACCTCAAAATTTTATCATTTTTGATTTTGCCCCGCTGTTGGTTGCTGAACATGAACGCAACTGAGCGCTGGTCGGTCAGCAAGGTGAACCTTTTGCCGGCGAGATAGTGCCTCCAGTGCCTAATAGCTTCCACTATGGCCTGGGCTTCTTTCTCCACCGTGGAGTGCCGAATTTCAGGGCCTTGAAGGGTACGAGAGAAGATTGCTACTGGCCTGCCTGCCTGATTGAGGGTAGCAGCCAGCGCGAAGTCAGAGGCGTCACTCTCTACTTGGAAGGGACCCCCATGGCGACCCCCATGCCTCGCACGCGGTGCTGCTTGACCCCGCTTGTGGTTTGGACTTACAGGCCTTGGTGAAGTGGCCCTTTTTGCCGCAGCTGGAGCAGGTAGCTTCTTGGGCCAGGCAGCATTTTCGGGGGTGCTTTTCGAGTCTGCAGAAGTAACACTGCACGGACTCGCGACTGGCAGCAGCCGAGGTCGATTCGCCGGCGGGTTGCGGGGACTTCACGGACTCGCGACTGGCAGCAGCCAAGGTCGATTCGCTGGCGGGTTGCGGGGTCTGCAGCGTCCATGAGGCCGGCGGGAGATCGCGCGTCTGGACAGCGTCAGCGTTGTGCAGAGCGGCCTCCAGCATGTCGGCCAGCTCGATCGCCAAATGTAAGGTAAGATTGGCGTGTTCCAGCAGCCGCTGGCTCACGTACACTGACCTGATCCCCGTAACGAAGGCGTCTCTTACTAGCAGCTCAGCATGCTGTTCCGCCGTTAGTCCCCTGCAATCGCAGGCCCGCACGAGTGTCTGTAGGGCCTGGACAAACTCAGCGCTCGACTCTCCGGCCCGCTGCCGCTGTGTCGCTAAGTGATGTCTTGCGTAGACGGTGTTCACCGGCCGCCGGTATTGCCTTTTGAGGGCATCCATCGCACCCTGGTAGTCCGTTTGGTCTCTGATCATGGAGTAGACCCTTGCACTGACTTTGGAGAGGAGAACCCTACGCATCGTGGCAGGGTCGGTTACATGAATCTCCTCCAGGTACGATTCGAAGCATGCTAGCCAGAGTTCAAAAGCGTCGCCAGCTTCCTGAGATTGTGGGTCGAGATCCAATCGGTCTGGTCGTAAAATGCTCTCCATGTTTTAAAATTGCTGCTAATAAAATTGATGCACCATCAATAACTCTCGGAGACGGGAGGTGAACGATAGGCTTTAATTAGCAGCAAAACGGAGCACGGCATCTCGGAGACTGAGGGAGGAGCAGCGCCTCCAATCGCCTTTATACCGGGGTCTGTGGGAGGAGCCACAGGAGCAGTCAGCAGTGGGGGCGTGTCCAGACAGGTATACACATAGCTTACCACAATGTGTCAAAGGTTCTCTTCACATCCCTTTGCCTCTCTCAGTATCTGGGATATATCCCAACTGGCCTGGGAACTTAACCACCTTAATGCTCTTCAATATCCTTCTTGATATCAACACGCCTTGAAAATCAGTCTACCACTCCTTGATCCATCCTCCATGTTCTTCTCCTTGGTGAATACTGATGCAAAATACTCATCTAGGTCCTCACCCCATTCCTCTGGCTCCAAGTTTAAATTCCTTCCTTTATCTTTGAAAGGTCCTACCCTCACCCTAACCACTCTTTTGTCCCTAATATATGTGTGAATTTTCTTAGGAATCTTGTTAATCCTGCTTGTCAAGGGCATTTCACTACAATTTTACACTTCCTAATTTCCTGTTTAACGTCTCTCCTAGTTCTCAGATATTCTCAGAGGGCCCTGTCTGATTTCAGCTTCCTATACCTTACATATGCTTCCTGTTTCTTTTTGACCAAACTAGCAACATCTCTCATCATTTGGAATTCAACACCATCATCCCTTAAATACTAATCAACAAGCTTGGGCCTTATGCAACTGGACCCTTGACTTCCTTATCGGGAAACCACGGTCAATATGGATTGGTAATAACAACTCAAGGATGCGTGCTTAACCTACTGTGCTCTACTCTCTACATTCACAATTGTGTGGCTAGGCACAGCTCAATTACCAGCTATAAATTTGCCGAACAACACACACAAAATGCTGGTGGAACACAGCAGGCCAGGCAGCATCTATAGGGAGAAGCGCTGTCGACGTTTCGGGCCAAGACCCTTCGTCAGGAATTTGCCGATGTCGGTTGGCAGAATTTCAGACGGTGATGAGGAGGCAAACGGGAATGAGATAGGTCGGCTGGTTGAAGTGTGTTGTAACACCAACCTCAACGTCAATGTAAGCGACATCGAGGAATTGATTGTGGAAGTTGGGAGAACACACACTAGTCCTCATTGAGTGGTCAGGAGTGGAAAAGGCAGCTCCAAGTTCCTTGGCATCAGCATCGCAGAAGATCCATCCTGAGCCAACACGTTAATGTAATCACAAAGCAGGCACACCAGCAGTTCTACTTCATTGGGAGTTTGAGAAGATTTGGTATCCCACCTGAGGCCCTCGCAAATTTCTGACTGGTTGTATCACAGCCTGGTATGGAGCCTCAACTGTGGAGGGCAGCGGAGGTTTGTAGAATCAGTCAGTTGCATCAGAGGCACAACCCTCCCCGTCACTGAGGACATCTTCAAGAGCTGGTGCCTCAAGAAAGAAACATCCATCATTAAAGACTCTCACCATCTGGGACATGCCCTCTTCATGTTACTATCACTGGGGAGGAGGTAGAGGAGCCCGAAGGTTCACACCCAATGTTTTAAAAAGAGCTTCTTACCCCCCACCAGCAAATTTCTGAATGGTCCACGAAACTTAATATTCATCTTTTATACCATTTATTTATTTTTGTAATGTATAGTAATTTTATGTCTTTCATATACTGTTGCCACAGAACAGCAAATTTCATGATGTATGTCAGTGATAGTAAATCTGATTCTGATTCAAATTTCCCAAACCTTGCTATTCTTGTCACTGGAACAGGTTTGACCTAATTCTGACCAGTTGGGCCTTTAAACACCTCTTGCATGTCAGATGAACTTACCCAATAACAACTTCTCCAAATCTACTCTCCTCAGCTACTGACTACAGTAATTTGTTGGAATTACCCTCACCCAGCTAAGCACTTACCCCAAGGACCAGCCTTATCCTTACCCATAAGAATATTAAAACTTCAGATGATGCAAAGGAGCTTAGAAATTGCCAGGTTTCGCAAGAATTTCTTACAACGTTTCAGCAATCCAAGATTTGCCTTCAATCCATTTACATTCATTAGGTTGGGAGCATCAGTAGTGGTTTGCCCTTCTTTCATAGTGGGTATGGGTTTCCAGTGTCCAGCGGTGTCCCTGTACTGTACTGCAATCTTTTTAAAGGTTTCCCTCATGCCTTTCCCCCTCTGCTCCAGCCTTTCCCAGACTCCAGGGGTTTTTGCTTTTGGAGTTTCCTGTAACTTGGTTGTAGGACAAATTGACCTTGGGTGCATCCTACAGAAATCCCTCCACCCCTCTCTGAAAGACAGCAAGTGCAGACTAAATTCCCGAGGACGCTGTGATGAGCGCATCAACAAGTCCTCCCTTGCTACCCATTACCATCACAAACCCAACAGTGAACGACTGTGCTCCAGGCCAATTGCAAGTGAGTCTTCCATGAATGGGTTAATGTTCTAGGGAAAAGATTCTTGATGGCAGAACAGCAGCGGCCTGAGTCTCTGGGAGGAATTCTGAAGGCGCAGAATCACAAAGAAGCAGCATTCTAAAGGGAGGGTGAGGCAACTGTGGCTGACAAGGGAAGTCAAAGACAGCATAAAAGCAAAAGAGAGGGCATATACCCGGTAATATAGCAAAAATTAGTGGGAATCCAGAAGGCAGTGAAGCATTCAAAACCAACAAAAAGGCAACTAAAAATGCAATAAGGAGAGAAAAGCTGGAATATGAAGGTAAGCGAGCCAATTATATCATAGAGGATAGCAAAAATGTTTTCAGATATATAAAGAGTAAAAGAGGGGCAAGACTGGATATTGGACTGGTGGAAAATGACACTGGAGAAGTAATGACTAAGGACTAATTTCTAAAGGACTAAGAAATGACAGACGGACTTAATAAATATTTTGCAACAGTTTTCTCTGTGGAAGACAGCAGTAGTATGCTAGACATTTGAGAGTGTCAGTGGGAAGAAGTGAGTTTACTTGCTGTTACTAAGGAGGAGGTGCCTGGGAAGCTGGAAGATCTGAAGGTCAGCTGGACTACATGCCAGGGTTCTTGAGGAGGTAGCTGAAGACATTTGTGGAGACGTTAGTAGTAATCTTTCAAGAATCACTAGATTTTTCACTTCACCCCACTCACTCTTCCAGTTTCATCTATCACCTACCACCTTGTACTTCTTTCTCCTCTCCCCCCACATTCCTGTTCTGACATCTCATCCTTTTTTCCAGTCTTGATGAAGGGTCTCAGCCAGAAACGTCGACTGTTTACACTTATCCATAGATGCTGCTTGGCCTCCTGAGTTCCTCCAGCATTTTGTGTGTGTTGCTAGACTGGCTGACTGGCAGGAGGCAAAGGCCGGGGGAAAAAGGGAGCTTTTCTGGTTGGCTGCTGGTAACTAGTGGTTCTGTAAGTGTTGGTATTGGGACCGCTTCTTTTTACATTATATGTCAATGATTTGGATGATGGAATTGATGGCTTTGTGGCCAAGTTTGCAGATGATAAAAAGATAGGTGAAGGTCATGTAGTGTCGAGGAAGTAGGGAGTCTACAGAAGGACTCAGACAGATTAGCAGAATGGGCAACAAAGTGGCAGATAGAATATAATGTTGGAAAGTGTATGGTCATGCACTTTGGTGGAAGAAATAAATGGGCAGACTATTATTTAGATGGGGAGAGAATTCAAAATGCAGAGATACAAAGGGACTTGGGAGTCCTTGTGCAAGATACCCTAAAGGTTAACCTCCAGGTGGAATCAGTTGTGAAGAAGGCGAATGCAGTGTTGGCATTCATTTCTAGAGATATAGAATATAAGAGCAGGGATATGATGTTGAGGCTCCATAAGGCACTCGTGAGACCACACTTGGAGTATTGTGTGCAGTTTTGGGCTCCTTATTTTAGAAAGGATATACTGACATTGGAGAGGGTTTAGAGAAGATTCACAAGAATGATTCCAGGAATGAAAGGGTTACCCTATAAGGAACATCTTGGGCTGTATTCCCTGGAGTTCAGGAGAATGAGGGAGGATCTCATAGAAACATTCATAATGTTAAAAAGTCTGAACAGATTAGATATTGCAAAGTTATTTCACATGGTAGGGGATTCTAGGACAAGAGGGCATGACTTCAGGATTGAAGGATGTCCTTTTGGAACTGAGATGCAGAGAAATTACTTTAGTCACACGGTGGTAAATCTGTGGAATCTGTTGCCATGAGCAGCTGTGGAGGCCAAGTTATTGGGTGTATTTAAGGCAGAGATAGATAGGTTCTTGATTAGTCAGGGTATCAAAGGGTATGGGGTGAAGGCAGGGGAGTGGGAATGATTGGAAGAATTGGATCAGCCCATGATTGAATGGCAGAGCAGACTTGATAGGCTGAATGGCCTACTTCTGCTCCTATATCTTATGGTCTTATAATGTCGGGAAGTGTAAGGTCATGCACTGGAATAAAGGCAGAGACTATTTCATAAATGGGGAAAAATTAGAGGTGCAAAGGGACTCTCGGCCAGGATTCCTTAACTTGCAGGTTGAGTCGGTGGTAAGGAAGGCAAATGCAATATTAGCACTCATTTTGAGAGGAGTGGAGAATACTTATGTAACACTGAGGCTTTATAAGGCTTTGGTCAGACTGCACCTGAAGTATTGTGAATAGTTTTAGGACCTTATCTAAGAAAGGATGTGCTGTCATTGGAGAGGGTCCAGATTGGTTTCACAAAGTTTCTGTGAATGAAAGGGTTTACATATGAGGGGTATTTGATAGCTCTGGGCCTGTACCCGTTGGAGTTTAGAAGAATAAGGGGGGAATCTTATTAAAACCTGTTGACTATTGAAGGGTCTAGAGAAAGTGAATGTGGAGAGGGTATGTCTGATATTTGGAGAGTCTAGGCCCAGAGGGTACAACCTCAGAATTTTAAGGGCATCCCTTTAGAACAGAGATGAGGAGGAATTTCTTTAGCCTGAATCTGTGGAATTCATTGCCACAGACGGCTGTGGAGGCTAAGTCACTGGGAATATTTGAAGAGAAGTTCGATAGTTTCTTGATTAGCAAGAGTGTCAAAAGTTATGGGGAGAAGGCAGGATAATGGGATTATGAGGGACAATAAACAAGCCAGCATGGAATGATGGACCAGACTCGAGTGGCTGAATGGCATAATTCTGCTCCTAAGTCTTATGGTCTCATTGATAGCCAGCTTGCTGTCTCTACAAATCCTGATGAACCCACTGGCACTGTGGATATTAACGCTGCAGGTTCACTTATTTCCCCTCTGAGATGTAGGTTTTTTGCAGAAAGCAACACAAAGAAAACTTTGTCTTGAAGGTGCATCAGTCAGAAGTTTGGCTTGGATCAAGGATCCTTTAATGTGCCCATCACTTTGATGGCTCTGGGCTGGTACCCATTGGAATTTAGAAGAGTAAGGGGGGATCTTATTGAAACCTGTTGAACATTGAAAGGCCTAGAGAGAGTGAATGTGGAGAGGATATGTCCAATATTTGGGGAGTCTAGGACCAGAGGTTACAACCTCAGATAAGTTCATCACTTTCCCCGGTGATTTCTATAATATTCCACCCTCGTCATCTTAGCATAATAGATATCCCTCCAATGCAGGCTGATCTCCTTCAGCCAGCCAGTAACCCCAACTGCTCTGGGGCTGTCACTCCGTGGGTTTGTCAGACTTACCTGTGCTGTTCTGAGACTTCTCCTCATCCGCACGTTCAATCTGACTGGTTGGTGTACTGCTCATCCCTGTCGCACTCTGAGCTGACAGGGGTTAGTAGTTCTATGTTAATGCAGCACTCTATCATCGGTACTACAGCAGACTCTTCCACTTTAACGAGCAAAGAGTTTTTGTTTATTTATTTTCTTGTGTTGAACTATATGGCTTATTTCATCAGCTATGCTGATGTGACCTTTAAAACCACTTTCTGTCTGAACCAACACCAGATAATACATAGAATATTACAGCACAGTAGAGCCCTTCAGCCCATGATATTGTGCCAACCCTTTAACCTACTCTGATCAATCTAATCCTTCCCTCCCACATATCCCTCCTTTTTTCTATCATCCATGTGTCTATCTCAGTCTCTTAAATGTTCTGAATGTATCTGTCTCTGCCACCACCCCAGCAGTGTGTTCCTTTCTCTGTGTAAAATCTGACATCCCTCAATCACTCTAAAATTATGCCCCCTTCATATTAAACATTTTTTGCCTTGGGGGAAAAGAAAGTCTCTTGCTGTCAACTCGATCTACGCCTTGTTATCTTTTGCATCTCTATCAAATCACCTCTCATTCTCCTTGTCACCAAAGAGAAAAGTCCTAACTCAGTCAACCTATCCTCATAAGACATGCTCTCCAATCCAGGCAGCATCCTGGTAAACCTCCTCTGAACCCTCTCTAACACATGCACATCCTCCCTATAATGAGGCGACCAGAACTAGACACAATATTCCAAGTGTGGTTAAATAGGGTTTCATAGACCTTCAACATTACCTCACAGCTCTTGAACTCAATCCTCAAGCCAATACAACATACGCCTTTTTAACAACCCTATTAACTTGCACGTTAACTTTGAGTGATCTATGAATGTGGACTCTGTTCCTCTCTGTTAAGAATCTGTCATTAACTCTGTATCCTGGCTTCACATTCGACCACCCAAAGCGAATCACTTCACTCTTTTCTGGATTGAACTCCATTTACCACTTCTCGGCCCAGCTCTGAATCCTGTCAATGTCCCGTTATAATCTATGACAATTTCCTACACTATCCACAACATCGTCAACCTTCATGTCTTCTGCGCCTTTGTGTCATATTTTCTGAAGTAAATGACCTAGAGATCCATAGTCAGAGGGAGGGTGAGACCCACAGACCCAGCGTCAGAGGAAGGATGGGACCCAGGTTCAGAGAGAGGGAGGGATCACAGGAGACTTCAAATTCTGCGATCAGGCACACAAGATGCTGGAGGAACTCAGCAGGTCGGGCAGCATCAGAGAGGGAAAATGGACAGTCAACGTTTTGCATTATGACTCTTCATCTGGACTTCTGTGGAAGTGGGTATCTCATGTCACAGACTACCCAGGAACCCAACCCTGAGGGCTGTCAGAGGGAGGGTGGGATATAGAGTGCTGGGGCTCAGCACCCAATGAGGTGAACCATCCAGGATTTCTAAAACATCAGAGAGCAAATTCTTGGAGATTTACTATACATGTCATCACAGACTGTGAGCATGTCGAATTTCTGGTACTTTGGGGTAGTGCAAGTCTCTGTCTTTATTGATGCTCTGCTGAATGCTTGAGTGCTCGGTGGGGGGCACCGATGCTTTTCCATTGGTGGGGCCGGGGTTGGGGTCGTTGCCTTGCTGCCACTTGTGCGTGGGAGGGGGGAGCTGGGGAGGAGCCTTTGGGGTGCTAATGTTTAACTGTCACTCATTCTTTGGGACAGTCCTCTGTATTTGTGGATGTTTGCGAAGAAAAAGAATTTCAGGATGTACATTGTGTATATTCCTCTGACATTAAACGCACCCATTGAAACCTATTGAAACACTGGAAGCAGGAGCGAAGGGAGTTGATGTAATGGAAATAGAGCATTACAGCAGAGTACAAGCCCTTTGGCCCACCATGTTGTGTTGACCAATATAAACCTTCTCTATGATCAATCTAAGCTTTCCCTCCTACACAGCCCAAAACCCTCCATTTTCCTTATCTCTATCTGCCTATTTAAGAGTCTCTTAAATGTCCCTATTGTATCAGCCCTATCAGCATCCCCAGCAATGCATTCCACCCACCACTCTCTGTGTAAAGATCAACCTCTGTCATCTCCCCTACATTTTCCTCCACTCATCTTAAACAGATATTTTCTGATACTGGCCTCTGCAGCCCTGGGGAAAGGGTGCTGGCTGTCCACTCTATCTATGCCTCTCGTAATCTTTTCCACTTCTATCAAATCGCTTCTCATCCTCCGTCGCTCCAGAATGAAAAGCCCTGGCTCACTCAACCTTTCCTCGTAAAACTAGGAATGCAAGAGAATAACTTTGGAGGGTGACAGGTAAACTGGGAAGGAGGAATGGGACTGAAGGAATTGCTCTGTGTCAACAATCAGTGAAAACATTCAGTCTTTGAAAATATTTTGTATATTCATGAACTCATTCTTCTTCTTGTTTTATGGCAGTTTGCACCCAGCTTAATGGTTTATTACTGTAAACTTCTGCTCCGGAGAGCGGATCAGACGATAGCGTTACATTCTTTCTTTTTCAATCTTTTTATTGAATTTTTCAAAAACAGATACATAACAGTCATAATAGTACAAAGGGAATGAGATTACATTGTTGGTAATTAACACATGAGTAAAAACTATAGGTAGCACCATATAATAGACCACCCAAACCCTTGATATAAACAAGATACCAAAAGAAATGGGAAAAAAAACCCAAATTGACAATCAAAAACAAAATAAAATAAACTAAACACAATTAAACCTAAACTATAAAAAAAGCAAGCAAGCTGGGCTATTCTATTACATTAAAAAATATTAGTGTCGTCAACTCCGCTCCTCTACTCAAATTAATGAATGATATAAAGGAATCAGAAAAGGTCAAATTACATTCTGTGAAAGTATTGAATAAAAGGCCTCCAAGTTTCTTCAAATTTAACCGAGGGATCAAAGGTACCACTTCTAATTTTTTCTAATTTAAACAGGATATGGTTTGGGAAAACCATTGAGATGTGGTTGGAGGATTTATCTCTCTCCAATTCAATAAAATAGATCTTCTAGCCATTAAAGTAGCAAATTCAATCATCCGCTGAGCTGCAGTGGGCAGATCAATCATTGGTAAACCAAAAATTGCAGTGATAGGGTGAGGTTGTAAATCAATGTGCAAAACTGTAGAAAACATATCAAAAATATCTTTCCAAAATTTTTCCAAAAGACCAAAACATATCTGTCAGAGAGGCTACCTCAGAGTGACATCTATCACAAATCGGATTTATACGAGAGTAAAAACCAGCTAATTTATCTTTAGACATATGAGCCCTATGTCCCACTTTAAATTGTGTCAACGTATGTCTAGAACACATAGAAGAAAAATTAACTAATTGTAAAATGTTTTCCCATTTCTCTAAGTCTAAGAGAAATAGACTTACATTCTATCAGCCCTTCACACACACACCCTAATCTACACTTTATCCTTCCTTCTTTGGCCATCCTAGTACCCTATTCCTGCTTATCCATCATATCCTATAAAAAAACTCCTGTATCCCTTAAGAAAGCTAAAAGCACCCTGATCTGTGCTCTCTCACCCATGCCCAGTAACCCTTTTAATGTGAATTCCTGCACCCCCAATACCCTTAGATTAATTCTCATCATCTCTCTCTGTATCCCATACTTCCTGCAATTCAGAATTACATGTTCTACTGACTCCTCTTCCTGACATTCCTCACACAAACCTGTCTGGTGTTTCCCTATCATTTTCATGAACTCAGTCAGCTTTGAAACAGGCCATTTGGCCCACCATGTCTTTACTATCCCATGGACACCCACCTATACTAACCCCATCCCCCAGTACTTGGTCTTCAGTGCCTGGGTGATTCAAGTGCTCAAATTCTGTCAGTAATTCTACTTCCACCACTCTCTCGTGCAGTGTGTGTCAGGTTCTCACCAGCCACTTGGCGAAAAGCTCTCTCTCAGATCCTCTCTAGATAGTTTTCCCTTCCCCTTAGTTGGGCAGGAGATTACATCTATTTAAAATGTCCCCTGTCTGATAGAGTCACACAGCACCGAATCAGGCTCTGTGACTGATTGTGTCCATGACGATGGCCAAGTCCCCATTTCTACCCTTCTCTTTTGTTGATCCTGTGTTGGTCCCCACCTCTACAACAGATTTCAGTTCCTGGGGGGATGCAATCGGTGTTCCCCATGCATTATCCGGTGGGAATGTCGTGCAAGTGTGGAGACTGGGTGAGAACATGGCAGTCCGGGTTACTGAGGCATATCCAGGACTAAAAAATCGTTTCTGCTAGGAAGATTTCAGGCGAGGACATTGGCCAACAGAAGAGGTTTTGTAGGAGATGCAACGGGGACATGAGAGGTAAGTTTTTGTACACAGAGAGTGGTTCATATCTGGAACACGCTGCCAGATTAGGAGGTAGAATTAGATTTAAGTCCATGTTTAAAGAGCAATCAGGTGGACAGTTAAACAGACAAGGCAGAGAATGTTTCAATTCCAAAATTGGGATTAGTGTAGATGGACAAAAAAGGTTGTGATGGGCCAAAGGGCTAATTTCTGTGTTAACTCGTAATCTGTCTATGACATAAATTTTGAAATCCTCAGTGGCCTGCATTAGGGATGTCCTCCAATTTATTAAAAAAAGTCTTGTTTTGCCCCTCAGTTTATGAGCTACATTGGGATTTTTCTCCCAATTACATATTCCTGAGATGAGGGCAACAGCCCTAGTCTGGGAAAGGTCCATTGAATCATCTGAACCACAGAAAGACAGGTTATATTCTGGAGCTTGCACAGTGGGTGTTATTAAAAAGTCAGATTTTAATTTGTGCTATTCGCTCTAAAACAAAGGAATACTTTGAATTATATATTACTACCTAGAGTAAACGCAGGGTTGATTAATTGAGCAAAAATGCTCTGTTACTCCCAGGTCATTTAGTTGAAGCAGTGACGAAGACTGTTCTCTGTCATCATCGAGCCAACAGATGCATCTACACACACTGTACCCCATTTAACAACAATCCCGCCTCTATTCCTGAATGCCATGTGGGACTGCAGAGAGACTGAAAGGTGAAACGGAAATGTCATGTCCTGCCTTCTGGGTCTCCCATTGGTTTCGAGCCTCAATATTAGTGGAAGGTCAGTGTGTTGAAATAGTAAACTGAAATTCCATTCCAGCAACCTCATTGCTCTCAGTCCTGACCCTGTATAATGATGCACAAAAACAGTCCTATTCACACAGATTGTCACTCCTTGTCGAACAGAAACCAGCCCCTATCTCTTCCTCCAGATGTTGACAGTCGACATATGCTTATCCTCCCAATAGTCCCAGGCTCCATAACCAGTGCAAGTAGTAAGCTTATGTAAGAAACTTGTCAATCGTACCTTAATCTTCAAAGTTTTCTTCTTATGTAAGAAACTTGTCAATTATTCCTGAATCTTCAAAGTTCTGGGGAACATGTTGCTACTACACAAGAACTCTTGTTTTATAATTTAACCCTGGATTCAGTTATCATTCTGATTTACAATGTCTTCCATTCCCTCCAGTGCCAGGCTATTCTTCCAAGGTTTGGTGCCCAGAACTTGTCCCACTGGGCCAAGATTTTGTACAGCTGTAGCATAAAATATATCCACATATGCCAGTCTCCAAGCAACTAAGGCCATCACTATATTAATCAACTTGGTAATTTTTTTTAGTACACAGACTGCCTAGTTTCTGGTTTCTATTCATATTCTCACTGTTTAGGAAGTGCGTTGTTATGCGCCGGTAACTAAGAGAGGAATCCAAAGTGGATTTGTCTCACATTTGCTGACCTTCAGTGAACAGACCTTTAGATTTCCATCTATTAATATCTTACTGCGACCCCAGGCTTCATCTCACGTCACCATTTTGTTGTCAAAAAATTAGCTGATGTGACCTTGTGTCCATCACTATGGAACATTTTGAATGGCGCCAGCCCATCTACAGGATCCATGAGGGATGTGGTATCAGTGTAAATCCGTGGCCATCATTATTCCTCCTCCTCACCACCATGTCAATCATTGGCTCCTTGAGCTTTAAATTCAGCTAAAAGTTTCTCAGGACCATCAGAAACATTACCCTGAAACCCAGCAGATTTGCACAATAAACAGTGTGGGGAAGAGACAATGAGAGGGGTAGGGACAGTGAGTTCAGACTGAGGTGTGAGGGAGGAGGAACAGGGAAAGGGGACTGAAGGGTGAGAGGGGTAGGGACAGGGAGTTCAGACTGAGGAGTGAGGGATGAGGAACAAGAAAAGGGGACTGAGGGGTGAGAGGGGTAGGGACAGTGAGTTCAGACTGAGGTGTGAGGGATGAGGAACAAGAAAAGGGGACTGAGGGGTGAGAGGGGTAGGGACAGTGAGTTCAGTGAGGTGTGAGGGAGGAGGAACAGGGAAAGGGGACTGAGGGGTGAGAGGGGTAGGGACAGGGAGTTCAGACTGAGGAGTGAGGGATGAGGAACAGGGAAAGGGGACTGAGGGGTGAGAGGGGTAGGGACAGTGAGTTCAGTGAGGTGTGAGGGAGGAGGAACAGGGAAAGGGGACTGAGGGGTGAGAGGGGTAGGGACAGGGAGTTCAGACTGAGGAGTGTGGGATGAGGAACAAGAAAAGGGGACTGAGGGGTGAGAGGGGTAGGGACAGTGAGTTCAGTGAGGAGTGAGGGATGAGGAACAAGAAAAGGGGACTGAGGGGTGAGAGGGGTAGGGACAGTGAGTTCAGTGAGGAGTGAGGGATGAGGAACAAGAAAAGGGGATTGAGGGGTGAGGGGGTAGGGACAGTGAGTTCAGACTGAGGTGTGAGGGAGGAGGAACAGGGAAAGGGGACTGAGGGGTGAGAGGGGTAGGTACAGTGAGTTCAGACTGAGGTGTGAGGGATGAGGAACAAGAAAAGGGGACTGAGGGGTGAGAGGGGTAGGGACAGTGAGTTCAGTGAGGTGTGAGGGAGGAGGAACAGGGAAAGGAGACTGAGGGGTGAGAGGGGTAGGGACAGTGAGTTCAGTGAGGAGTGAGGGATGAGGAACAAGAAAAGGGGACTGAGGGGTGAGAGGGGTAGGGACAGTGAGTTCAGTGAGGAGTGAGGGATGAGGAACAAGAAAAGGGGACTGAGGGGTGAGGGGGTAGGGACAGTGAGTTCAGACTGAGGTGTGAGGGAGGAGGAACAGGGAAAGGGGACTGAGGGGTGAGAGGGGTAGGGACAGGGAGTTCAGACTGAAGAGTGAGGGATGAGGAACAAGAAAAGGGGACTGAGGGGTGAGAGGGGTAGGGACAGTGAGTTTAGTGAGGAGTGAGGGATGAGGAACAAGAAAAGGGGATTGAGGGGTGAGGGGGTAGGGACAGTGAGTTCAGACTGAGGTGTGAGGGAGGAGGAACAGGGAAAGGGGACTGAGGGGTGAGAGGGGTAGGGACAGTGAGTTCAGACTGAGGTGTGAGGGATGAGGAACAAGAAAAGGGGACTGAGGGGTGAGAGGGGTAGGGACAGTGAGTTCAGTGAGGAGTGAGGGATGAGGAACAAGTAAAGGGGACTGAGGGGTGAGGGGGTAGGGACAGTGAGTTCAGACTGAGGTGTGAGGGAGGAGGAACAGGGAAAGGGGACTGAGGGGTGAGAGGGGTAGGGACAGTGAGTTCAGACTGAGGTGTGAGGGATGAGGAACAAGAAAAGGGGACTGAGGGGTGAGAGAGGTAGGGACAGTGAGTTCAGTGAGGTGTGAGGGAGGAGGAACAGGGAAAGGGGACTGAGGGGTGAGAGGGGTAGGGACAGTGAGTTCAGTGAGGAGTGAGGGATGAGGAACAAGAAAAGGGGACTGAGGGGTGAGAGGGGTAGGGACAGTGAGTTCAGTGAGGAGTGAGGGATGAGGAACAAGAAAAGGGGACTGAGGGGTGAGGGGGTAGGGACAGTGAGTTCAGACTGAGGTGTGAGGGAGGAGGAACAGGGAAAGGGGACTGAAGGGTAAGAGGGGTAGGGACAGTGAGTTCAGTGAGGTGTGAGGGAGGAGGAACAGGGAAAGGGGACTGAGGGGTGAGAGGGGTAGGGACAGAGAGTTCAGACTGAGGAGTGAGGGATGAGGAACAGGGAAAGGGGACTGAGGGGTGAGAGGGGTAGGGACAGTGAGTTCAGTGAGGTGTGAGGGAGGAGGAACAGGGAAAGGGGACTGAGGGGTGAGAGGGGTAGGGACAGGGAGTTCAGACTGAGGAGTGTGGGATGAGGAACAAGAAAAGGGGACTGAGGGGTGAGAGGGGTAGGGAGAGTGAGCAGTGAGGTGTGAGGGAGGAGGAACAGGGAAAGGGGACTGAGGGGTGAGGGGGTAGGGACAGGGAGTTCAGACTGAAGAGTGAGGGATGAGGAACAAGAAAAGGGGACTGAGGGGTGAGAGGGGTAGGGACAGTGAGTTCAGTGAGGAGTGAGGGATGAGGAACAAGAAAAGGGGACTGAGGGGTGAGGGGGTAGGGACAGTGAGTTCAGACTGAGGTGTGAGGGAGGAGGAACAGGGAAAGGGGACTGAAGGGTGAGAGGGGTAGGGACAGTGAGTTCAGTGAGGTGTGAGGGAGGAGGAACAAGGAAAGGGGACTGAGGGGTGAGAGGGGTAGGGACAGTGAGTTCAGTGAGGAGTGAGGGATGAGGAACAAGAAAAGGGGATTGAGGGGTGAGGGGGTAGGGACAGGGAGTTCAGACTGAGGAGTGAGGGATGAGGGACAGGGAAAGGGGACTGAGGGGTGAGAGGGGTAGGGACAGGGAGTTCAGACTGAGGAGTGAGGGATGAGGAACAAGAAAAGGGGATTGAGGGGTGAGGGGGTAGGGACAGGGAGTTCAGACTGAGGAGTGAGGGATGAGGGACAGGGAAAGGGGACTGAGGGGTGAGAGGGGTAGGGACAGGGAGTTCAGTGAGGTGTGAGGGATGAGGAACAGGGAAAGGGGACTGAGGGGTGAGAGGGGTAGGGACAGTGAGTTCAGTGAGGAGTGAGGGATGAGGAACAAGAAAAGGGGACTGAGGGGTGAGAGGGGTAGGGACAGTGAGTTCAGTGAGGTGTGAGGGAGGAGGAACAGGGAAAGGGGACTGAGGGGTGAGAGGGGTAGGGACAGTGAGTTCAGTGAGGAGTGAGGGATGAGGAACAAGAAAAGGGGACTGAGGGGTGAGAGGGGTAGGGACAGTGAGTTCAGTGAGGAGTGAGGGATGAGGAACAAGAAAAGGGGACTGAGGGGTGAGGGGGTAGGGACAGGGAGTTCAGACTGAGGAGTGAGGGATGAGGAACAGGGAAAGGGGACTGAGGGGTGAGAGGGGTAGGGACAGGGAGTTCAGTGAGGTGTGAGGGATGAGGAACAAGAAAAGGGGACTGAGGGGTGAGGGGGTAGGGACAGTGAGTTCAGACTGAGGTGTGAGGGAGGAGGAACAGGGAAAGGGGACTGAAGGGTAAGAGGGGTAGGGACAGTGAGTTCAGTGAGGTGTGAGGGAGGAGGAACAGGGAAAGGGGACTGAGGGGTGAGAGGGGTAGGGACAGAGAGTTCAGACTGAGGAGTGAGGGATGAGGAACAGGGAAAGGGGACTGAGGGGTGAGAGGGGTAGGGACAGTGAGTTCAGTGAGGTGTGAGGGAGGAGGAACAGGGAAAGGGGACTGAGGGGTGAGAGGGGTAGGGACAGGGAGTTCAGACTGAAGAGTGAGGGATGAGGAACAAGAAAAGGGGACTGAGGGGTGAGAGGGGTAGGGACAGTGAGTTCAGTGAGGAGTGAGGGATGAGGAACAAGAAAAGGGGACTGAGGGGTGAGGGGGTAGGGACAGTGAGTTCAGACTGAGGTGTGAGGGAGGAGGAACAGGGAAAGGGGACTGAAGGGTGAGAGGGGTAGGGACAGTGAGTTCAGTGAGGTGTGAGGGAGGAGGAACAAGGAAAGGGGACTGAGGGGTGAGAGGGGTAGGGACAGGGAGTTCAGACTGAGGAGTGAGGGATGAGGGACAGGGAAAGGGGACTGAGGGGTGAGAGGGGTAGGGACAGGGAGTTCAGTGAGGTGTGAGGGATGAGGAACAGGGAAAGGGGACTGAGGGGTGAGAGGGGTAGGGACAGTGAGTTCAGTGAGGAGTGAGGGATGAGGAACAAGAAAAGGGGACTGAGGGGTGAGAGGGGTAGGGACAGTGAGTTCAGTGAGGTGTGAGGGAGGAGGAACAGGGAAAGGGGACTGAGGGGTGAGAGGGGTAGGGACAGTGAGTTCAGTGAGGAGTGAGGGATGAGGAACAAGAAAAGGGGACTGAGGGGTGAGAGGGGTAGGGACAGTGAGTTCAGTGAGGAGTGAGGGATGAGGAACAAGAAAAGGGGACTGAGGGGTGAGGGGGTAGGGACAGGGAGTTCAGACTGAGGAGTGAGGGATGAGGAACAGGGAAAGGGGACTGAGGGGTGAGAGGGGTAGGGACAGGGAGTTCAGTGAGGTGTGAGGGATGAGGAACAGGGAAAGGGGACTGAAGGGTGAGAGGGGTAGGGACAGGGAGTTCAGACTGAGGAGTGAGGGATGAGGAACAAGAAAAGGGGACTGAGGGGTGAGAGGGGTAGGGACAGTGAGTTCAGTGAGGTGTGAGGGAGGAGGAACAGGGAAAGGGGACTGAGGGGTGAGAGGGGTAGGGACAGGGAGTTCAGACTGAGGAGTGAGGGATGAGGAACAGGGAAAGGGGACTGAGGGGTGAGAGGGGTAGGGACAGTGAGTTCAGTGAGGTGTGAGGGAGGAGGAACAGGGAAAGGGGACTGAGGGGTGAGAGGGGTAGGGACAGGGAGTTCAGACTGAGGAGTGTGGGATGAGGAACAAGAAAAGGGGATTGAGGGGTGAGGGGGTAGGGACAGTGAGTTCAGACTGAGGTGTGAGGGAGGAGGAACAGGGAAAGGGGACTGAGGGGTGAGAGGGGTAGGGACAGTGAGTTCAGTGAGGAGTGAGGGATGAGGAACAAGAAAAGGGGACTGAGGGGTGAGAGGGGTAGGGACAGTGAGTTCAGTGAGGAGTGAGGGATGAGGAACAAGAAAAGGGGACTGAGGGGTGAGGGGGTAGGGACAGTGAGTTCAGACTGAGGTGTGAGGGAGGAGGAACAGGGAAAGGGGACTGAGGGGTGAGAGGGGTAGGGACAGTGAGTTCAGACTGAGGTGTGAGGGATGAGGAACAAGAAAAGGGGACTGAGGGGTGAGAGGGGTAGGGACAGTGAGTTCAGTGAGGTGTGAGGGAGGAGGAACAGGGAAAGGGGACTGAGGGGTGAGAGGGGTAGGGACAGGGAGTTCAGTGAGGTGTGAGGGATGAGGAACAAGAAAAGGGGACTGAGGGGTGAGAGAGGTAGGGACAGTGAGTTCAGTGAGGTGTGAGGGAGGAGGAACAGGGAAAGGGGACTGAGGGGTGAGAGGGGTAGGGACAGTGAGTTCAGTGAGGAGTGAGGGATGAGGAACAAGAAAAGGGGACTGAGGGGTGAGGGGGTAGGGACAGTGAGTTCAGACTGAGGTGTGAGGGAGGAGGAACAGGGAAAGGGGACTGAAGGGTGAGAGGGGTAGGGACAGGGAGTTCAGACTGAGGAGTGGGGGATGAGGAACAAGAAAAGGGGACTGAGGGGTGAGAGGGGTAGGGACAGTGAGTTCAGACTGAGGTGTGAGGGATGAGGAACAAGAAAAGGGGACTGAGGGGTGAGAGGGGTAGGGACAGTGAGTTCAGTGAGGTGTGAGGGAGGAGGAACAGGGAAAGGGGACTGAGGGGTGAGAGGGGTAGGGACAGGGAGTTCAGACTGAGGAGTGTGGGATGAGGAACAAGAAAAGGGGACTGAGGGGTGAGAGGGGTAGGGACAGTGAGTTCAGTGAGGTGTGAGGGAGGAGGAACAGGGAAAGGGGACTGAGGGGTGAGAGGGGTAGGGACAGGGAGTTCAGACTGAAGAGTGAGGGATGAGGAACAAGAAAAGGGGACTGAGGGGTGAGAGGGGTAGGGACAGTGAGTTCAGTGAGGAGTGAGGGATGAGGAACAAGAAAAGGGGATTGAGGGGTGAGGGGGTAGGGACAGTGAGTTCAGACTGAGGTGTGAGGGAGGAGGAACAGGGAAAGGGGACTGAGGGGTGAGAGGGGTAGGGACAGTGAGTTCAGACTGAGGTGTGAGGGATGAGGAACAAGAAAAGGGGACTGAGGGGTGAGAGGGGTAGGGACAGTGAGTTCAGTGAGGTGTGAGGGAGAAGGAACAGGGAAATGGGACTGAGGGGTGAGAGGGGTAGGGACAGTGAGTTCAGTGAGGAGTGAGGGATGAGGAACAAGAAAAGGGGACTGAGGGGTGAGAGGGGTAGGAACAGTTAGTTCAGTGAGGAGTGAGGGATGAGGAACAAGAAAAGGGGACTGAGGGGTGAGGGGGTAGGGACAGTGAGTTCAGACTGAGGTGTGAGGGAGGAGGAACAGGGAAAGGGGACTGAGGGGTGAGAGGGGTAGGGACAGGGAGTTCAGACTGAGGTGTGAGGGATGAGGAACAAGAAAAGGGGACTGAGGGGTGAGAGAGGTAGGGACAGTGAGTTCAGTGAGGTGTGAGGGAGGAGGAACAGGGAAAGGGGACTGAGGGGTGAGAGGGGTAGGGACAGTGAGTTCAGTGAGGAGTGAGGGATGAGGAACAAGAAAAGGGGACTGAGGGGTGAGAGGGGTAGGGACAGTGAGTTCAGTGAGGAGTGAGGGATGAGGAACAAGAAAAGGGGACTGAGGGGTGAGGGGGTAGGGACAGTGAGTTCAGACTGAGGTGTGAGGGAGGAGGAACAGGGAAAGGGGACTGAAGGGTGAGAGGGGTAGGGACAGGGAGTTCAGACTGAGGAGTGAGGGATGAGGAACAAGAAAAGGGGATTGAGGGGTGAGGGGGTAGGGACAGTGAGTTCAGACTGAGGTGTGAGGGAGGAGGAACAGGGAAAGGGGACTGAGGGGTGAGAGGGGTAGGGACAGTGAGTTCAGTGAGGTGTGAGGGAGGAGGAACAGGGAAAGTGGACTGAGGGGTGAGAGGGGTAGGGACAGTGAGTTCAGTGAGGAGTGAGGGATGAGGAACAAGAAAAGGGGACTGAGGGGTGAGAGGGGTAGGGACAGTGAGTTCAGTGAGGAGTGAGGGATGAGGAACAAGAAAAGGGGACTGAGGGCTGAGGGGGTAGGGACAGTGAGTTCAGACTGAGGTGTGAGGGAGGAGGAACAGGGAAAGGGGACTGAGGGGTGAGAGGGGTAGGGACAGTGAGTTCAGTGAGGAGTGAGGGATGAGGAACAAGAAAAGGGGACTGAGGGGTGAGGGGGTAGGGACAGTGAGTTCAGACTGAGGTGTGAGGGAGGAGGAACAGGGAAAGGGGACTGAAGGGTGAGAGGGGTAGGGACAGGGAGTTCAGACTGAGGAGTGGGGGATGAGGAACAAGAAAAGGGGACTGAGGGGTGAGAGGGGTAGGGACAGTGAGTTCAGACTGAGGTGTGAGGGATGAGGAACAAGAAAAGGGGACTGAGGGGTGAGAGGGGTAGGGACAGTGAGTTCAGTGAGGTGTGAGGGAGGAGGAACAGGGAAAGGGGACTGAGGGGTGAGAGGGGTAGGGACAGGGAGTTCAGACTGAGGAGTGTGGGATGAGGAACAAGAAAAGGGGACTGAGGGGTGAGAGGGGTAGGGACAGTGAGTTCAGTGAGGTGTGAGGGAGGAGGAACAGGGAAAGGGGACTGAGGGGTGAGAGGGGTAGGGACAGGGAGTTCAGACTGAAGAGTGAGGGATGAGGAACAAGAAAAGGGGACTGAGGGGTGAGAGGGGTAGGGACAGTGAGTTCAGTGAGGAGTGAGGGATGAGGAACAAGAAAAGGGGATTGAGGGGTGAGGGGGTAGGGACAGTGAGTTCAGACTGAGGTGTGAGGGAGGAGGAACAGGGAAAGGGGACTGAGGGGTGAGAGGGGTAGGGACAGTGAGTTCAGACTGAGGTGTGAGGGATGAGGAACAAGAAAAGGGGACTGAGGGGTGAGAGGGGTAGGGACAGTGAGTTCAGTGAGGTGTGAGGGAGAAGGAACAGGGAAATGGGACTGAGGGGTGAGAGGGGTAGGGACAGTGAGTTCAGTGAGGAGTGAGGGATGAGGAACAAGAAAAGGGGACTGAGGGGTGAGAGGGGTAGGGACAGTTAGTTCAGTGAGGAGTGAGGGATGAGGAACAAGAAAAGGGGACTGAGGGGTGAGGGGGTAGGGACAGTGAGTTCAGACTGAGGTGTGAGGGAGGAGGAACAGGGAAAGGGGACTGAGGGGTGAGAGGGGTAGGGACAGGGAGTTCAGACTGAGGTGTGAGGGATGAGGAACAAGAAAAGGGGACTGAGGGGTGAGAGAGGTAGGGACAGTGAGTTCAGTGAGGTGTGAGGGAGGAGGAACAGGGAAAGGGGACTGAGGGGTGAGAGGGGTAGGGACAGTGAGTTCAGTGAGGAGTGAGGGATGAGGAACAAGAAAAGGGGACTGAGGGGTGAGAGGGGTAGGGACAGTGAGTTCAGTGAGGAGTGAGGGATGAGGAACAAGAAAAGGGGACTGAGGGGTGAGGGGGTAGGGACAGTGAGTTCAGACTGAGGTGTGAGGGAGGAGGAACAGGGAAAGGGGACTGAAGGGTGAGAGGGGTAGGGACAGGGAGTTCAGACTGAGGAGTGAGGGATGAGGAACAAGAAAAGGGGATTGAGGGGTGAGGGGGTAGGGACAGTGAGTTCAGACTGAGGTGTGAGGGAGGAGGAACAGGGAAAGGGGACTGAGGGGTGAGAGGGGTAGGGACAGTGAGTTCAGTGAGGTGTGAGGGAGGAGGAACAGGGAAAGTGGACTGAGGGGTGAGAGGGGTAGGGACAGTGAGTTCAGTGAGGAGTGAGGGATGAGGAACAAGAAAAGGGGACTGAGGGGTGAGAGGGGTAGGGACAGTGAGTTCAGTGAGGAGTGAGGGATGAGGAACAAGAAAAGGGGACTGAGGGCTGAGGGGGTAGGGACAGTGAGTTCAGACTGAGGTGTGAGGGAGGAGGAACAGGGAAAGGGGACTGAGGGGTGAGAGGGGTAGGGACAGTGAGTTCAGACTGAGGTGTGAGGGATGAGGAACAAGAAAAGGGGACTGAGGGGTGAGAGGGGTAGGGACAGTGAGTTCAGTGAGGTGTGAGGGAGGAGGAACAGGGAAAGGGGACTGAGGGGTGAGAGGGGTAGGGACAGGGAGTTCAGACTGAAGAGTGAGGGATGAGGAACAAGAAAAGGGGACTGAGGGGTGAGAGGGGTAGGGACAGTGAGTTCAGTGAGGAGTGAGGGATGAGGAACAAGAAAAGGGGATTGAGGGGTGAGGGGGTAGGGACAGTGAGTTCAGACTGAGGTGTGAGGGAGGAGGAACAGGGAAAGGGGACTGAGGGGTGAGAGGGGTAGGGACAGTGAGTTCAGACTGAGGTGTGAGGGATGAGGAACAAGAAAAGGGGACTGAGGGGCGAGAGGGGTAGGGACAGTGAGTTCAGTGAGGTGTGAGGGAGGAGGAACAGGGAAAGGGGACTGAGGGGTGAGAGGGGTAGGGACAGTGAGTTCAGTGAGGAGTGAGGGATGAGGAACAAGAAAAGGGGACTGAGGGGTGAGAGGGGTAGGGACAGTGAGTTCAGTGAGGAGTGAGGGATGAGGAACAAGAAAAGGGGACTGAGGGGTGAGGGGGTAGGGACAGTGAGTTCAGACTGAGGTGTGAGGGAGGAGGAACAGGGAAAGGGGACTGAGGGGTGAGAGGGGTAGAGACAGGGAGTTCAGACTGAGGTGTGAGGGATGAGGAACAAGAAAAGGGGACTGAGGGGTGAGAGAGGTAGGGACAGTGAGTTCAGTGAGGTGTGAGGGAGGAGGAACAGGGAAAGGGGACTGAGGGGTGAGAGGGGTATGGACAGTGAGTTCAGTGAGGAGTGAGGGATGAGGAACAAGAAAAGGGGACTGAGGGGTGAGAGGGGTAGGGACAGTGAGTTCAGTGAGGAGTGAGGGATGAGGAACAAGAAAAGGGGACTGAGGGGTGAGGGGGTAGGGACAGTGAGTTCAGACTGAGGTGTGAGGGAGGAGGAACAGGGAAAGGGGACTGAAGGGTGAGAGGGGTAGGGACAGGGAGTTCAGACTGAGGAGTGAGGGATGAGGAACAAGAAAAGGGGACTGAGGGGTGAGAGGGGTAGGGACAGTGAGTTCAGACTGAGGTGTGAGGGATGAGGAACAAGAAAAGGGGACTGAGGGGTGAGAGGGGTAGGGACAGTGAGTTCAGTGAGGTGTGAGGGAGGAGGAACAGGGAAAGGGGACTGAGGGGTGAGAGGGGTAGGGACAGGGAGTTCAGACTGAGGAGTGTGGGATGAGGAACAAGAAAAGGGGACTGAGGGGTGAGAGGGGTAGGGAGAGTGAGTTCAGTGAGGTGTGAGGGAGGAGGAACAGGGAAAGGGGACTGAGGGGTGAGAGGGGTAGGGACAGGGAGTTCAGACTGAAGAGTGAGGGATGAGGAACAAGAAAAGGGGACTGAGGGGTGAGAGGGGTAGGGACAGTGAGTTCAGTGAGGAGTGAGGGATGAGGAACAAGAAAAGGGGACTAAGGGGTGAGGTGGTAGGGACAGTGAGTTCAGACTGTGGTGTGAGGGAGGAGGAACAGGGAAAGGGGACTGAGGGGTGAGAGGGGTAGGGACAGTGAGTTCAGACTGAGGTGTGAGGGATGAGGAACAGGGAAAGGGGACTGAGGGGTGAGAGGGGTAGGGACAGTGAGTTCAGACTGAGGTGTGAGGGATGAGGAACAGGGAAAGGGGACTGAAGGGTGAGAGGGGTAGGGACAGTGAATTCAGTGAGGTGTGAGGGATGAGGAACAAGAAAAGGGGACTGAGGGGTGAGAGGGGTAGGGACAGTGAGTTCAGTGAGGTGTGAGGGAGGAGGAACAGGGAAAGGGGACTGAGGGGTGAGAGGGGTAGGGACAGTGAGGTGTGAGGGAGGAGGAACAGGGAAAGGGGACTGAGTGGTGAGAGGGGTAGGGACAGTGAGTTCAGACTGAAGAGTGAGGGATGAGGAACAGGGAAAGGGGACTGAGGGGTGAGAGTGGTAGGGACAGTGAGTTCAGTGAGGAGTGAGGGATGAGGAACAAGAAAAGGGGACTGAGGGGTGAGAGGGGTAGGGACAGGGAGTTCAGACTGAGGTGTGAGGGATGAGGAACAGGGAAAGGGGACTGAGGGGTGAGAGGGGTAGGGACAGGGAGTTCAGACTGAGGAGTGAGGGATGAGGAACAAGAAAAGGGGACTGAGGGGTGAGAGGGATAGGGACAGGGAGTTCAGACTGAGGAGTGAGGGATGAGGAACTAGAAAAGGGGACAGGGAGTTCAGACTGAGGAGTGAGGGAGGAGGAACATGGAAAGGGGACTGAGGGGTGAGAGGGGTAGGGACAGTGAGTTCAGTGAGGTGTGAGGGAGGAGGAACAGGGAAAGGGGACTGAGGGGCGAGAGGGGTAGGGACAGGGAGTTCAGACTGAGGAGTGTGGGATGAGGAACAAGAAAAGGGGACTGAGGGGTGAGAGGGCTAGGGACAGTGAGTTCAGTGAGGTGTGAGGGAGGAGGAACAGGGAAAGGGGACTGAGGGGTGAGAGGGGTAGGGACAGGGAGTTCAGACTGAGGAGTGAGGGATGAGGAACTAGAAAAGGGGACAGGGAGTTCAGACTGAGGAGTGAGGGAGGAGGAACAGGGAAAGGGGACTGAGTGGTGAGAGGGGTAGGGACAGGGAGTTCAGACTGAGGAGTGAGGGATGAGGAACAGGGAAAGGGGACTGAGGGGTGAGAGGGGTAGGGACAGTGAGTTCAGTGAGGTGTGAGGGAGGAGGAACGGAAAGGGGACTGAGGGGTGAGAGGGGTAGGGACAGTGAGTTCAGACTGAGGAGTGAGGGAGGAGGAACAGGGAAAGGGGACTGAGAGGTGAGAGGGGTAGGGACAGGGAGTTCAGACTGAGGAGTGAGGGATGAGGAACAGGGAAAGGGGACTGAGGGGTGAGAGGGGTCGGGACAGTGAGTTCAGACTGAGGAGTGAGGTATGAGGAACAGGGAAAGGGGACTGAGGGGTGAGGACAATGAAAGGGTAGTGAAGGGTAAGGGACAGTGAACTTCCGCTGCATTCTGTTTCACGGCAGCTGCCAATAAGGCCACACAGATTGACCCCCTTGCGCGCTGAGTTTCCCGGGCAGGAAATGGAGGCAGTCCCGGTGGGGCTGTGAGCGCGGTGATCCGGAGATGTTGGGAGGTTCTTTCCCCATCGGGCAGAAGAGCAGGAATACCCGACCCGAATATTAACCCTTGATCTGCCGGCCGTGGCTTTTGCACTTCGTTTAAGTGAACTGCCTTTCCTCTAAACGGCAACGCAATATCTTGTGCTTTGTTTTATTTTTACTACCTTACGTACCGAATGCAGCAAAGGGCTAATTCAGTACAGGTGCCAATTTTAAACCAGCATCAATTGGGGCGGAAGAAAACCCCTTTCCCCCCTGCAAATTTGCCTCAATCCGCTCCTCTTTCCCCAAAGAGAGTTAACTGTGTTGCTTTCAGTAGCGCTGGGTGAGGTGACACAGAAATGCCTTAAGGTTTGCCAAGACGGGGGGGGGGGGTGGTCGCCATAGCAACAGGTTGTGCCGGGGTGGCCCGGGTCTGGTGGTCTCCTCGCCCGGGTTCCACCCACTGCCAGGTGCACCACCGGGGTATGCCGGGGTGGGGTAGGGTGGGGTGGGGAGGGGAGGAGGGCTGTACCCTGGCCGGGCGCTCTGCCGCAGATGCTCCGTCACGTTGGCGGCCACAGCCTCCCGCCGGCCCGGTAGGTGCGGCTGCAAGGAGCCATCCAAACAGCCGTGCGGCCCGCCCACCCGCTCTCTCTCGTTCTCTCTCCTTGACGGTTCCCAGCCACCGTGAGTCTCCGACCGTCGCCACACTTACCTCTTGCGCCCAACCTTGCTGCTGTATCCGGGGGGCGGGGGGGGACCACAAAAGGATGTGTCTGCTGCTTTATTCAACGCTCAAAGCTGCTGATAACGAACCGCTTTGGCGCTGACGGGCAGGCGGAGGCTGTACAGCGGACGGTAGGTGAGTGGGAGCGGCGGGGCTGGCAGCGAGCCGGAGCCGGAGCTAGGGGCACCCCGTCGTGTAGCAGAGCGGCGTGGGTCTGCGGTCCCGGCAGGGTCTCCCTTACTCCTCCAGAAAGGAATACAGCCGGATCAGTACCCCGCTACCCCCCCCCCCCCCCCCATACACCTATGCACCAAGAGCCACCACCCGGACACAGCTAGATCCGTTTCTATCTCCCTCCCTCCCCGGACAAATCCGGATCACTCTTCCCTCCCCTCACACCCCTAACACAGGCTCACCTCGATACATCTGGAGACGTTTCTGCCCCCCCCCCCCCCCCCCCCCCCGGTCGTCAGGCACTTCTGGATCGCTCTCTCCTCCCCAGACTCGCCTAGATCCATTCCCCACCCACCCCCTCCAGATGCCCCTGGATTTACAGCCACACGGAGAGCAAGGCACCCGCAACCTGATTTGTGAATGAAGAAGACAGCATTCCAGCTGCTCAGGGCTGGTTCTCAATTGATTTTTGCTAGTTTCTGCAGAGTGGTTGGAGGCCTTGTGAGCCCATGGCAGAGATGGAGGTTAATTGGTGAAGAGAGAGACCACAGAGCTGTCCGAGAAGCTGCTAGGACAGTGGATCTGTGGGGATTGGAAGGGAGAGGGACCTTGTGAGGTTTAGTTGGACATTGTCTTCAATGCAAGCACTGTAGGACTGAGGGCCAGTTCCTGTGAGGCACTATTGTAGGTAGTGTGGAGATTGGACAGTATTGTCCACTGCCCGGACCACGGGGAGATACAGAAGGGTGGGGGGTGGTGGGGGAGGCAAGGTTTCTGCCCAACTACAGCGTAGTTGCTGTTGACTGACGCAGGCCAGTGATTCCACTGAGCTTCTGTCTGCAACCCTGGGCCCGAAACGTCAACTGTTTCCATAGGTGCTGCCTGATTGCTGAGTTCCTGCAGCATGTGTGTGTTGCATCTGTGAGTGTTCAGGAGCACTGTAATTATTCCTGCTATTTAGAAAAGAACAGGGAGAGAAAACAAGGCAGAGCAGGTGGGGGGGGGGGGGGGGGCGGAGGGAATAGTGGAGCGCAGGATATAATAAAATGTTATGAAGAATCATTGAACTGAGCGGAGTCAGCTGGGATCTGTGAAATCTTATTCAACTAACTTATTCAGGTTTTTTAGAGGGCCATGGGAGAAGATAAGTCAGGAGAGAACTCAAGGTATGAGTTAGAGTCAAGAGGGGCCATGACATGTCCTTGGCAAGTGGGATTAAAGAGAATCTATACATAAGGAAATAACTAGGAAGAGGGTAGGACCTCAGGATAAAGGAGGGAACATGTCAAAGTAAATATTGAACTATGTACAGTTATGTTATTATATACTACTTTGAGATTCATTTTCTTGCAGGCATTTACAGGAAAATAAAGAAATACAATTGAATTTAAGAAAACTGTACATAAACAAAGACTGACAAAACCAGCAAAGTGCCAAAGAAGATAAATTCTGCAAAAAAAAACATGAGTTGTAGAGACCTTGAAAGTGAACCTGTAGATTGTGGAATCAGTTCAGAGTTGAGTTTGGTGAAGTTAACCCTGTTGGTTCAAGAGCCTCATGGTTCTGAGCTGAATTGATTTTATTTCTTACATCCTTCACATACATGAGGAGTAAAAATCTTTATGTTACGTCTCCGTCTAAATGTGCCTTGTGCAATCATAGTAATTTATAATAAATAGAACAGTCAATGTAATATAGAGTACACTCAAATCAATGTAAGTTCATCAGTCTGATGGCCTGGTGGAAGAAGCTGTCCCGGAGCCTGTTGGTCCTGGCTTTTATGCTGTGGTACCGTTCCCCGGATGGTAGCAGCTAGAATAGATTGTGGCTGGGATGGTTTGGGTCCCCAATGATCCTACAGGCCCTTTTTACATTCCTGTCCTTGTAAATGTCCTGAATCATGGGAAGTTCACAACTACAGATATACTGGGCTGTCCGCTTCATTCTGCAGAGTCCTACAATTAAGGGAGATACAGTTCCCATACCAGGCAGTGATGCAGCCAGTCAGGATGCTCAGTTATGCCCCTGTGGAAAGTTCTTAGGATTTGGGGGCCCATACCAAACTTCCTCATCCACCTGAGGTGAAAGAGACGTTGTTGTGCTTTTTTCACCACACAGCTGGTGTGTGCAGACCACATGAGGTCCTCGATGGAACTTGAAGCTGTTTACCCTCTCAACTCCAGATCCATTGATGTCAATAGGGGTCAGCCTGTCTCCATTCCTCCTGTAATCCACAACCAGCTCCTTTGTTTTTACAACATTGAGGGAGAGGTTGTTTTCTTGACAGCAGTGTGTTAGAGAGATGACTTCCTCCCTGTAGGCCACCTTGTTATTGTTTGAGATAAGGCCAATCAATGGAGTGTCGTCGGCAAATTTAATTAGCAGATTGGAGCTGTGGGTGGCGATACAGTCATGGGTGTACAGGGAGTAAAGGAGGGGACAGTACCCAGCCCTGAGGGGCTCCTGTGTTGAGAATCAGAGGGGTGGAGGTGAGGGAGCCTACTCTTACCACCTGCTGGCGATCTGACAGGAAGTCCAGGATCCAGCTGCACAAGGCAGGGTCAAGTCTGAGGTCTCTGAGGTAATAAATGTTCCTGAAGCTGATGGTGTGAGGCCCAAGGCTCCTGAACCTCCTGCCTGATGGTAGTTTCAAGAAGGTTGCATGGCCTGGTTGGTGGGGGTACTTGTCGATGGATGTTGCTTTCTTGATTGTTGTAAAGGTACTCAATGGTGGGCTTTGCCTACGATGGACTGGGCTGTATCCACCAGTTTCTATTCCTGGCCATTGGTGTTTCCATATCAGGCTGTGATGCCACCATTTGGGATACTATGTGTCTACAAAAATTTGTCAAAGTTTTAAATGACATGCCAAATCTACACTAACTTTTAAGAAAATAGAGCTGTTATCACTCTTTTGTGTTGGTACTTGTGTGCCGGTCCCAGGACAGATCCTCTGATTTGATAACACCGAGGAATTTGACATTACTGACCCTCTCCACACCTCATCTCCTAATGAGGACCTCCAGTTTCCTACTCCTGTAGTCAGTTCTATGGTTTTGCTGATGTTGAGTGAGAGATTGTTGTGGCACCATTCAACTATTTTTTCCAAGCCTCCTATATGCCAGTTTGTCTCTACCAAAAAGCCAGAAACAGTCGTGTCATCAGCAAGCTTAAATATGGCAAAGAAGCTGAAATTAGCCACACAATCAGAGGCATAAAGTGAGTAGAACAGGGGATTAAGCACACAGCCTTGTGGTGCATCTGTACTCATTGTGGAGGAGGTGTTGTTGCCATTCCATACTGACTGGAGTCTGCAAGTGAGGAAATCGAGGATTCAGATGAACAGGGAGGTATTGAGGCCTAGGTCTTGGAGCTTGGTGGTTAGTTTTGAGGGGATGATGGTGTTAAATGCTGAGCTGTGGTCATCTGTATCTTAATTGTCCCGATGTTGTAGAGCTGAGTGAAGGTGTAATGAAATGGCATCTGCTGTTGACCTGCCATGATGGTAAGCAAATTGGAGCGGCTCCACGTCACTCCTCAGGCAGAGGTTGCTGCGCTTCATGACCAGCCTCTCAAAGCACTTCATCAGAATGGATGCAAGTGCTACTGGACGATAGTCATTGAGTCAGGGCTACCACGTTCTTCTTGAGTGCCGGTACGATTGAAGCCTGCTTGAAGGAGATGGGTACCTCAGTCAGCCAAAGAACGAGGTTGAAGCTGTCCACACATACTCCAGACAGTTCTTCAATATGCCATCTGTGGATTTACTGTCGTGGAGGATACTCTCGAGTGGGCTTCAGAGACTGAAGCCACAGGGTCGTTGGGGGCCATGGGGTTCTTGAAGGCGCCTCTGTTTTCTGTTGGTGAAAGTGGGCATAAAAGGCATTAAGCTCATCTGGGAGCGAAGCCTTGTTGTTTATATTGCTGGAGTTAAAGGATAGGGGTGAGATTATAAATGAGTAGTTTGTATTGAAAAGAGTAAGGTGGTGAAGGCTCTCCTAAAGAACAGTAAGGTGGATAAGTCCCCAGAGTCAGATGGAATATACCCCAGCCTGTTGACGGAGGCAAAAGATGAGATTACTGAGGACTTGACCAAGACTTTTATTTCCACTGTAGCCACAAGTGAGTCCCAGAGGATTGGTGAGCAGCTAATATTATTCCTTTCTTCAAGAACAGGCCCTTTGGCCCTTCATACTTGTGTCATATTGTGGCACGATGCCAAATTAAACTAATCCTGCCTGCCTGCCTGCCTGCATTCTCTGAGCATTTTCTCTGCACCATGCGTCCCATGCATCTTAATCCTCTGGATAAGCCCCCATGAAAGACCTTGTCAGATGCCTTAATAAAATCCATGTCAACAACATCCACAGCTTTACCTTCATTACCTCTGTCACCTCCTCCAAAAAATTCAGTCAAGTTAGCAAGCCATGACATGCCCCACAGAAAGCCGTGCTAACTGTCCCAAATAAGGCTGTGGCACTCCAAATGCTCATAAATCCAATCCGGAAGAATTCTTTCCCATGGCTTCATTACCACTGACTTAAAACTCAGTGGTATACAATTTCCAGGACTATCCCTTGTTCACTCTTGAACAAAGGAACAACATTAGCTACTCGCCAGTCCTCTGGAACCTCCCCTGTGGCTAGTGAGGACATGAAGTTCTTGTTCAATCCCCCAGCCAATCCAAGATTTGTCTTTCTCAGTAACCAGTGAAATATTAAATCAGACCCCGAGGACATCCACTTTAATGTTCTTCAAGCGACCTAACACTATCTTTTTTTTTAATATCATGCCCCACATTGATCCCATTATCATCCATGCCCTTGGTGAATACTAACACAAAGTATTCATTTACGACCTCGCCCATGCCTTTAGCCTCTTAGCAGATGTTCCTTGCTTTATTCTTGAGTGGTCTACCCTCGCCCTAGTTATCCTCTTGATATTGATGTATGTATAGAATGCCTTGGGATTCTCTTTAATTTTGCTTGCCAAAGACATTTCAGGGCCTCTCTTGGCTCTCCTAATTCTTTTCTATTTTGTTCTGGTTTCTTTATAATCCTCAAGGGCTCTGTATAACTTTGGCTGTCTAAACCTTGCATGCGCTTCCTTTTAAATCTTGACTAAATTCACAATATTTCTCGTCACCCAAGGTTTTCTTACCTTACCGTGCCTGCCCTTCCTTCTTACTGTACTCTGTGCAGTTGGTCTTTAAACACCCTCTACATGTGGACTTGGTCAAAAACAACTGTTCCCGATTAACTCTCCCCTAATCCCTGCCTAATATTCTCATAATTTGCTCTCCTGCATTTTAATACTTTCCCACAAGGTTATTCTCATTGATAGCTGTCTTAAACGTAGAAAGTTGTAGAAAGCAGGTAAAGGGTCACCTGGCAAGTTCCCAGACACCAGTAGGTGGCTAATGTCGTTCCATTGCTTAAGAAGGGTAGCAAGGAACTACAGGGTTAACATGAGTGGTGGGAAGTTAATGAAAGGGATTTTGAGGGACAGGATCTACCAGCATTTAGATGGAGTGTCTTTAGAACACAACAATACAGCGGAGTACAGGCCCTTCAGCCCACAGAGGTGTGCTGACCTTTTACACAACTCTAAGATCAATCTAACTCTTCCCTCCGACATGGGAGGAGTCAGCGTGGTTTTGTCAGTGTGTAGTCTTGCTTTATAAACCTTAGAGAGTTTTTGAAGAGGTAACCAAATGGTTAGATGAGGGTAGGGCAGTGAATGTTGACTGTTTGGACACTAGCAAGGCTTTTGACAAGGTCCTGCATGGTAGGCTGGTCTGGAAGGTTAGGTCCAGTTGAATCCAGGGAGAGCTCGTTGGGTGGATTCAAAATTGGCTCTGGGGTAGGAAGCAGAAGGTGGTGATTGGAGATTGTTTCTTGGAATGGGGATGGTGTCTGATGGCGTGTCACAGGGATGGGTGTTGGGACCCTTGTTTGTTATTTAGATGGGAATGCACAAGGCTTGATCAGTAAGTTTGTGGATGGCACACAAGTAGGAGATTTTGTTGATGGTGAAGAAGTTTATCGTAGATTACAGGGGGATCTTGATCAGTTAGAGAAATGGGCTGAGGAGTAGCAAATAGATTTCAATACAGATAAATGTGAGGTGAAATATTTTGGAAAAGCAAACCAGCATAGGATCGAAATGAAGGAGGCTGGGGAGTGACTTGAGAGGTCAGGGCACCATGGTCACGTAGTGGTCAGCACAACACTATTACAGCTTGGGCCGTCAGAGTTCGGAGTTGAATCTCTGGGTCCTCTGTAAGGAGTCTTTGTACATCCTCTCTGTGGAATGAAAAGGCTTCCTTCAGGTGCTCCGGTTTCCTGCCACAGTCCAAAGCCATACTGGGTAGGTTAATTGGTCATTGTAAATTGTCTTTTGATTATGTTAGGATTCAATCGGGGCAGTGCGGCTCGAAGAGCCAGGTGAGCCTATGTTGCACCATATCTCTGGATAAAATTAAATTAAAATAAAATTAATAAATTATTGAGAAATATAGATAAGGTAGATAGTCTTCACATGTATAAAACGAGAAGAGCATAGGTTTAAGCTGAGAGGAGAAAGATTTAAAGGGAACCTGAGGGGTAAGTTTGTCCACACAAAGGGTGTTATGTGGATAAAGTGGCCAGAGGAAGTGGTAGAGGTGGGTACAGTTACAGTATTTTAAGAAAAAATGTTGGACAGGAAGGTGAATAAGGAAAGTCTTAGAGGGATACAGGCCAAATGCAAGCAAATGGGACTTGATCAGGGATCATTTGGTCAGCATCGATGAATTGGGCCAAAGGGCTTGTTGCTGTGCAGTATGATTAATGTTAGAAGGCAGTGGAGTTGTATGCGGTGTCTGAAAGGTGAATGAGGTGTTGGGGGAGTAGTGGGGGGCGGTGGTGAGAAGGGTCTTGAGTATTCATTAAGAAATGTGAGGTGTTTGTTGTCTATGACCTGGCAGGTGAAGAACTTCAATTCCTTGAACTTTGGCAAATCATTGAAAAATGTTTCAGTTTAAATATTTCCACCTTGCGCAACACTTAAGGCTTTTGTATGTGTGTTTGTGAACCTTGTTGTTGATCATTTTCTCCACTTGTGTCTGTTTTGTACATTGTCCTGGCTTTGGCAGCGTACAGCAGGAGTTTGTGCAATGTGGAGTTCTTCACATGTTGAAGTCAATATTAAGTCTCAGAAATTCACATTCCCACTTCTCAAAGGGCAGCTCTGGTAGTCATACACAACAACAGAAGAAATTGGAAGAAGCAAACAGCAGCTGCTCCACTATTCAGCCAGACTGTGTTCACCCCTCCTTCTTTCCCTTTTGACTCTCCTGTGATGCAGGGATCTGCTTGTCTCATTGACTCATCATCTCCATTGACTCTGCCTCGAATGTTCTCTGAAACAAAGAATTCCAAATGACCTTCTGAGAGAGGAGCTTCCTCCTCCTTTCCACCTTATTCGGGAATAATGCCTCCTAGTGCAAAATTCCCGGAGGAACTCATCCTCTTTGTGTCCATATTGTTAGTACCCCTCGGAACCTGATGTTCCAATAAGGTCACTCCTCATTTTCCTGAACTCCATCCTGCCAATCTTTCTTCCAAAGTTCTCTCCACCTTTCCAGGAACTAACTTTGGAAACTTTCTCTACACTGCATTAAGTGTCAATTGGGATCAACTAGAGTTTCAGAACTAGTTTACTTAGTGAACCAATTATTTTTCTATTCTCCATTTCATCTTTCAGTAAAGCTCCTGCGGATGTACTTGAAAGATGAAAACCAGTATTTAGAGGCACCTTTATTCTGAGTTTTCATGCTAATGTCTTCACCCACTTTCTCCCAGCAGAGATCCTGATGCAACAGTCACTAAATTGGGAACAAGGTCACAGCACAGAGGCAGATACTGATCAAACCCACCCTGATATCAGTCACCACCAAGTCATCCGGATCATTGGAACTGGAGATAGCAGGACCAACAGATCCTTGCACTCCAGTTTTGTGGAATTCAAACCTGATACACCCCAATCCTCTGGAACCGAAGAGTGTGCCAGAAATATCAAGGGCTCAGAAAAGATCATCTCAAAGTCACAGCCTCAGTATCCTCATCAATCAAAATACCTGCTGGTCCTCACGGCTGAGTGTTCACAATCTGCAGTTCTAGCAAAAGTGTTCAAAATCATGAATGGTTCTAGTAGAGGAAGGAAAAATGGCTTCAAGTAGAAATTGTTAGGATCCATTGAAGACAATCTTATATAAGTTTCGGGTTAGGTTATACTTGGAGTATTGTGTGTGTGTCTAATGGGACAACTAGAACAGAAAGGATGTTGAGGCTTTGGAGAGGGTGCAGAGGAGGTTCACTAGGAGGCTGGCTGGATATGAGGGTATGAGGTATCAACAGAGGCTCAGGGGAGACCTCATAGGTGTTTATAGAATTATAAAAGCGTAGTTAGGATAGTCTGCCATAATCTTTAAACCAGGATAGAAATATTAAATTTGAGAAGATAGGATTTAAGGTGCGAGGGGAAACATTTGAAGGAGATGTACGGGGCAAGTTTGTTTTTTTACATGGAGAGTGGTAAGTGTCTGGAACATGCTGCCAGTTGGCGGTGGAAGTGGATCAGAATCAGAATGACCATTACTGATGTATAGGATATGAAAATCACATTATCATGGTGGCATTTAAGAGGCTGTTAGATAAACGCACAAATATGCACGAACAAGGGAAAATCTGCAGATGCTGGAAACCTAAGCAACACACACAAAATGCTGGAGGAACTCAGTAGGCCAGGCAGTATCTATGGAAAAAAGTACAGTCGACACTACAGTTGTGCCCCATATATGTGTCCCTTGACAGTACGTGTATATGGGGCGCAACTGTAGTGTAGCAGTTAGCACAATGCTATTACAGCTCAGGATATCAGAATTTGGAGTTTAATTCCAGTGTCATCTGTAAGGAATTCCTATGTTCTCCCCATGAACAGGAGGGTTTCCTCCCACAGTCCAAAAACATACTGGTTAGTAGGTTAATTGGTCATGGGGGTCCTTGATTGGAGATCCTTGATTAGGCTAGGACTAAACTGGGTTGCTGGGAGCTTGGCTCGTTGAGCTGGAAGGGCCTGTTTAGTGCCGTATCTCTACATACAGCAAATACATAAATAATGCAGAGAATGAAGGAATATGGGTCGTGTACAGGCAAAAGCGAACTAATTTAATTAGGCATTGTGTTTGGTGCAGATGTCTCGGGCTGTGCTGTTTTGAGATCTGTGTCTAAGGAATCGTATAGCACAGAACACACCCTACAGCTCACCTTGTCCATACCAACCATGATGCCTATCCAACACTAATCTCATTTGCCTATCCCTCTACAGCTTTCCTACCCAAGCCCTTGCAAAAAGCACCTTTTAAAAAAAACTTGTACAGGTATCTGTCTTCACCACCTCCTGGCAGCTCATTCCAGATATTCACTACCCTCTGTGTGGAAAAACTAATACCTCAGACCTCCTTTAAGTTTTTCTCCTCTTACCTTAAACCTGTGCCCCCAAGTTCTGCTCCAGGAAATGGACTCTGACTACTTATCCTATCTATGCTCCTCATAGTTTTAGAAACTTATAAGATCACCCCTCAGTCACCTACATTCCCAACCTATCCAAAAACCTATCCAATCGCCTACATTTCCATGAGGATAAACACACCTATCCAATCGCCTACATTCCCATGAGAATAAACACACCTATCCGATCGCCTACATTCCCATGGGGATTAAACCCAACCTATCCAATCGCCTACATTCCCATGAGAATAAACACACCTATCCGATCGCCTACATTCCCATGGGGATTAAACCCAACCTATCCAATCGCCCACATTCCTATGAGAATAAACACAACCTATCCAATCGCCTACATTTCCATGAGGATAAACACATCTATCCGATCGCCTACATTCCCATGGGGATTAAACACAACCTATCCAATCGCCCACATTCCCATGAGAATAAACACAACCTATCCAATCGCCTACATTTCCATGAGGATAAACACACCTATCCAATCGCCTACATTCCCATGGGGATTAAACACAACCTATCCAATCACCTACATTCCCATGAGGATAAACACAATCTATCCAATCACCCACATTCCCATGAGGATAAACACAACCTATCCGATCGCCTACATTCCCATGAGGATAAACCCAGCCTATCTAATATTTCCTTAAACTCCATTCCCAGTGACATCCTGCTGAGATCCTGCACTCTCTCTCATCCTCCCCATATTGTGACAACAAGAACTGTACATAGTACTCCACGTGTGCTGTACAGCTGCAGCACGATTCCTGTATTGAATACCCCAGCCTATGAAGGCCAGCATTCCAAGTGCTGCCCTTGCCACCATATCCACCTGAGCTTTCATTTCCAGAAAGGAAAGATAGGCACCCCAGCGGTGCCTGTACCTTCTTAACGTGGCTGAGAAGAATCAGATTGCTCACGAGAATTCCTCAAACTTCTACTGTGGCAGACTTGTCATTTCTTCCCTCACTTTGTACCGTTCAGTTGTTTAGTGCTATGTTTATTGTTGTATTTTTATGACCATGTACACTGTTTACTCTGTGAGTGTCACATGAATTTCATTGCACCCTGGTGTATACGACAATAAATTAATTTGAATCTCTGTACGTCACACCCTGACGTTCCCTGCCATTTACTCTGTATCCTGCCAGAATTTGATGTCCCAAAGTGCATTACCTCACACTTGCTTGGATTGAAATCCATCTGCCAAATTTTTCAGCTGATCTATGTCCCAATGTATCCAAAGACAATTTCTTCAATGTTTATGAGTCAATTTTTGTGTTGTCTGCAAACTTGATTATTAGACTACTAAATTCTCATCCAAATCTGAATATATTGTACAGTATGTACAGTATATTGTAAAGAACAGTGGTCTCAGTACTGATCCCTGTAGTAAACCACTGGTTACAAATTTCCAATTGCAGAAACACCCTATCCACACCAATACCTTCTGTCTCCTATTACAAAACCAATATTGGATTCAGTTTGCCAATGTTCCTTGGATCCCGTGTACTTCTACCTTCTGATCAACCTACCATGTGGGACTTGATAAGAAGCCTCACTCAAGTCCAAGGAAGCCATGTCTACCACACCACCTTCCTTATAGAGTCATTGAACACTACTGAAATAGGCAGTTTGGACCATCTAGTCCATGCTGAACTATTAATCTGCCTAGTCCCATTGACTTGCATCCAAAGGATAGTCCTCATACCTCTCTCATCCAAATTCCTCTTAAATGTTGAAATCAAACCTATATCTGCCACTTCTGTTGGCAGCCGGTTCCAGACCCTCACCTTCCTCTGAATGAAGAAATCCCCCCCCCCCATGTTTCCCTCAAGCATTTCATCTTTCATCATTAACCCATGACCTCTATTTCTTGTCTCACCCAGCCTCAGTGGAAAAAGCCTGCTTGTATCGACTCTGTACTCCTAATTTTGTATGCTTCTATCAAATCTCCCCTCATTCTCCTACACTCTAGGGAATAAAGTCCTAACCTATTTAACCTTTCCCTATCACTCAAGTCCTCAAGACCCTGCAACATCTTTGTATATTTTTTCTGCACTCTTTCAATCTTATTGCCATCTTTTCTGTAGGTAGGTGACCATAACTGCACACACTACTCCAAATTAGGCTTCACCAATGCCTTACACAACTTCAACATAACATCCCAACTCCTGCACACGGTAATTGATGGATAAAGGCCAATGTGCCAAAAGGTCTTCTTTATGACCCCATCTACTGCTTACGAGGAATTATGGATCTGTATTCCTGGATCCTTCTGTTCTACTTCATTCCTCAATGGCCTACTGTTCACTGTGCAAGTCCTACCCTGGTTGGCCCTCCCAAAGTTCAACACCTCACACTTGTCTGCATTAAATTCCATCTGCCCATTTTCAACTCATTTTTCCAGCTAGTCCAGAACCTTCTGCAAGCTTAGATAGCCTTCCTCACTGTCCACTGCACCTGAAATCTTGGTGTCATCCACAGATTTGCTGATCCAGATCATTGATGTAGGTGACAAACAACAATGGATCCAGCACCGATCCCTGTGGCACTCCACTAGTCATAGGCCTCCAGTCAGAGAGGCAACTGTCTACTATCACTCTGGCTTCTCCTGCAAAGCCAATATCTAATCCGGTATACTATCTCATCCTGAATGATGTGGCGGAAACCTCTTGACCAACCTCCCATGTCATCTCCCTTGTTAAAGGCCTTGCTAAAGTCCATGTAGACAACATTAATCCACTGCCTTTCCTTCATCAACTTTTCTGGTAACTTCCTCAAAAAATTTTATAAGATTGGTGAGATGTGACCTACCAGACGTGTTCACTAATGCTATCAGCTCCTGTCTATCTAAAGACTTGTATATTTAGCCCCTTAGAATACTTTACAATAACTTATGTCGGACTCCCCGGCCTATAATTTCTTGGCTTATTCTTAGAGACTACATTAAACAATGGAACATCATTAGCTATTCTCCAATTCTGCGGTGCTCACACATGGCTAAGGACATTTTAAATATCTCTGCTGGCTACCCTGCCATTTCTGCACTAGCCTCCCACAAAGTCCGAGGGAACACCTTGCCGGTCTCTGGGGATTTCTCCACTCTAATTTGCCTCAAGTCAGCAAACAGCTTTTCTCTTTAAAACAAACCTATCTGATCTATGAGGCATGATCTCAAAACCATGCTGACTCCTAGTGAGACCTTACCTTTCTAAGTGAACAGAGGTTCTTACATGAGAAACTCATCCAGAAGATTAAGATGCATGGGATCTACAGTGACGACAGTTTGGATTCAGAATTAGCACCCTCATGGATGACAGAGGGTAATGAAGAAGGGTCTCAGCCTAAAACGGCAATTATTTATTTCCATAGATGCTGTCTGACCTGCTGAGTTCCTCAAGCGTTCTGTGTGCATTGCAGAGGTAATGATTGATGGGACTTGTTCTGGCAGGAGATCACACCAGTGCTATTCTTCAGGGATCTATCGAGAACCTCTGTGTGTATATGTGTTAAAAACTGATGGAAATATATGTGAATAGATCATTAATTATGCAGATAATACAAAGACGGCACTGTTGATGGATACGAGTGGAGAAAAATGGCAGATGGACTTTAATTTGGCCAAATATGAGGTGTTGCCCTTTGGGAGATAAAACTTAAATGGAAAATACACAGTTAATGACAGGACCCTTATAGAATTAGAATACTCAGCCCATAGAGTCTGCTCCACTATTCTATCATTGCTGATTTATTATTCTCTCAACCCCATTCTCCTGCCTTCTCCCCATAAACTATGATGCCCTGATTAATCAAGAACCTATAAACCCCCACTTTAAATATATCCAATAACTTGGCCTCCTTATCTCTTTTCTAAATGGATTTCCTTCTATTCTGATGCTGCTGCCTCTGGTCCTAGACTCGCCCACTGGAGGATACATCCACTCTGTCTAGTCCTTTCAATATTTGATGAGATCTACTCTTCCATTCTTCAAAACTCCAGCGAGTACAGGCTCAGAGCCAGCTCCTCAAATGCTTACCCTTTCATTTCAAGAATAATTCTCATGAACCTCCTCTAGACCCTTTCCAATGCCAGCACCTTTTCTTAGAGGTGGGGTCCAAAACTGCTCACGATACTCTAAGTGCCGTCTGACCAGTGCCTTGTACAGCCTCAGCATTACATCCTGCTTTTATATTCTAGTTTTCTTGAAATGAATGCTAATATTGCATTTGCCTTTCTTACCACCAACTCAGCTTGCAAGTTAACCTTTAGGCAATCCTGCAAAAGGTCTCACAAGTCCATTTGCACCTCTGATTTTTGAATTTTCTCCCCATTTAGAAAATAGCCTAAACATTTATTCTTTCTATGGAAGTGCATGACCATACACTTCCCTACACTGTGTTCCACTTACCACTTTGCCCATTCTCCCAATCTGTCTAAGTCCTTCTGAAGACTTCCTGCCTTCTCAGCATACCTGCCCCTCCACCTATCTTCTTTTATCTGCCGCATACCTGGCCACAAAGCTATCAATTCCATCATTCAAATCTTTGACATTTAAAGAAGCATTTTAAAAGCTCTGAGACAGGTGCATGCTTGTGCAGAGAATGGAGGAATATGGAATATGCAGGCAGAAGTGATGAGGTGTCAATAGTTTTATTAGTTTGGCATAATGTGGGTTGAAGAGTCTGTTCCTGTTCTATATTGATTGGAAGCAGTTTGTAGAAGCATTGTTTAGAGAAGCATTGTGTGACTGCCAACTGGTAGACAGTAAATGTGGTGTTTGAGATTTTGGTCTTTACGTAGCCTATTACTATGAGATGGGTACTTTATCATCAATATCTACTTCTGCTGGGAGCTGGCTTCCTAGAAATGGAAAATGATCACTGTCGATGTGTGTCAGTGTGAAGCTTGATTGTTATATTATGGGGTTGTCATTGCCTTTCTTAATCCTATCTGTACGGGGTCTGGATTGGTTAGGTCTATCAATAATGTGCAACGTTCCATCTAATTTGTAATGACTAGCGTGCGCAAAAATCTTGTGCTGTGCAACTTTTTGCTCAATGATGACAACATGTGCGCACTGAATAACTTCTTCAATAAAAATAGTATAAATAAGACAGCTGTAAAACCTGCAGACAAATCATCACAAACTCTGTGTTGTCAACACCGTTCGCATCAGAAACCGGAAAAGGAATCAGTCCTCAGTACAATCGTGAAATATGCTTTACATGCCAATGACGTAGAGGGTGACAAACTCCTGTGCATAGTTTACATTCCTTTGTGTGCTAGTTGCAAAAGATGTGCATGTGCCAATACCTTAGAGGGTACATTGGTAATGTGTCAATTCTTAGGATGAGTACATTTGAAGGAGAAGCTCCACGGTCAGCTGATAAGTCAGTTTTGTGAGTCGACGAGGCTGTTGCTGAGGGTGGAGTTGCTGAGCTACCACGGAGATTTGTTGTGCTGTGAAGGTCATATCCACTTGGTCTTCAGTGCACAACAATTCCTTGGACAATGAGAAGGGGGCAACAACCTTCTCAGTGGCAGACTGCAGGGAGGTCCCTCTCATAGTTGAGCCTTTCTAGAAGACGTTCCCAATTCCAGTGTTCCTGAGCTGCCCTGAGATCACGAATCTGTCAGAGAAGTACTGTCCCACCATGTTTTAGCATTTCATAGAGATTTCAGCATCAAAGAGATGTGGAAGCAAATTCAAAATATTTTCAAAACTAGTTGGATAAATATGTGCAAAGGAAAAATAATTACCAAGGGAAGAATGGGCCATTGTCTAAGTGGACATAGTTAGAGTGGTGATCTTAAGGCTTTAGCTCTTCGAGGCTTCAGTGAAGAGAGGCTTCACTCAGAGAGAGCAAAGGAAAGAAAAGCTCAAGTTTGTTCCTTCTGTTCTTTATATCTGCTCATCTAGGTCGAAGTGACAGGCAGAATAGTGCAATACTCCTCTTGTGGGATGTGGGAAGGCAGGGAGACCTCCAGTATCCCCAACAACTACAACTGCAAGAAGTGCATCCGGTTGTAGCTTCTAACACTCCACATTAAGGACTTGGAGCTGGAACTGGATGAACTCTGGATCATTTAGGAGGCTGAAGAGATAGGACATAGAGAGAGGTAGTTACACCCACGGTGCAGTTCAAAGGTAACTGGGTGACAGTCAGGAAGGGGAACGGTGTTAAGGAACCAGTGCAGAGTACCCCTATGGCTATCCCCCTCAACAGCAGGTATAGCACTTTGGATACTGTCAGGGTTGAAGGAGGTTGACCTATCAAAGGAAAGTCACAGTGGTCAGTTCTCTGGCACTGGGTCTGCTCTGTGACTCAGAAGCAATGGGTGAAGAAGAGGCACGCTGTGGTAATGGGATTCATTAGGGGTTCTGTGAGCGAGAATAAGATTCCCGGATGGTATGTTGCCTTTCAGGTGCCAGGGTCCGAGACATCATTCTTAAGTGGGAGGGTGAACAGCCAGAGTTCATGGTCCATGTAGGTACCAATGACATGGGTAGGATGAGTGACGAGGTTCTGCAGAGGCAGTTCAGGGAGGTAGATGCTAAGTTAAAGGGCAGGACCTCTAGGGTTGTGATCTTGGGATTGCTGTGCTAGTGAGGCCAGAAATAGGAAGATTATACAGTTTGATACATGGCTAAGGAGTTGGTGTAGGAGGGAGGGTGGGCATGAGATGTTTGGATCATTGGGCTCTCTTCCAGGGAAGGTGGGACCTGTACAGAAGGGATAGTTTGCACTTGAACTGAGGGAGACTAATATCCTAGTGGGAAGATTTGTTAATGCTGCATGGTGGGGCTCCAACTGGAGCTGCAGGGGGATGGGAACCAGAGTGCCAGAACAATTAGTGGAGAGGTTGTGGAGGCAGATGTTGGTAAGACCTCAGACAAAGTTAGGAATCAAAAGGTTGAGCGACAAAATCAAAAAGGTGAATACAGGACTGAAAATGTTGTATCTGAATGAGCATGGTGCACAGAATAAGGTAGATTATCTTTGACACAGTTGCAGATTGGCAGGTATGATGTTGTAGGCATCACTGAATCATGGCTGAAAGATTATAGCTGGGACCTTAATGTCCAATGATACACTTGTATTGAAAGGACAGGCAGGAAGGCGGGTGGGGGGTGGGGGCACTGCTCTGTTGGTTAAGAAATGAAATGAAATCATTAGAAAGAAGTGACAGAGGGTCAGAAGGTGTTGAATCGTTGTGGATAGAGCTATGGAACTACAGGGTAAAAAAAATAACCTGATGGGAGTTGTATACAGACCCCCAAACAGTAATAAGGACGTGGCCTACAGATTAAAACAGGAGATAGAAAATGCACGCCCAAAAGGCAATGTTACAATAGTCATGGGGGACTTCAATATGCAGGTAGATTGGGAAAATCAGGTTGGTGCTGGATTACAGGAGGGGGAATTTTTAGAGTGTCTATGAGATGGCTTTTTAGAGCAGCTCGTGGTTGAGCCCACTAGGGGATCAGCTATTCTGGGTTGGGTGTTGTGCAGTGAACCAGAATTGATTAGAGAGCTGAAGGTTAAAGAACCCTCAGGGGAAAGTGATCATAATAGGATCGAATTCACCCTGAAATGTGAGAAGGAGAAGCTAAGGTCAGATAGATCAGTATTACAGTGGAGTGAAGGGAATTACAGAGGCATGAGAGAGGAGTTGGCCAGAATTGATTGGAAAAGAACACTAGCAGGGGTGATGGCAGAGCAGCAATAGCTGGAATTTCTGGAAGCAATTCAGAAGGTACAGGATATAAACATCCCAAAGAGGCAGAAGTATTCAAAAGCAGTGGTCCCCAACCACTGGGCCGCGGACCGGTGGTTGGGGACCACTGTTCTAAAGGAAAGCTGATGCAACCATGACTAACAAGAGAAGTGAAGGTCAAAATAAAAGCCAAAGAGAGGGCATATAATAGAGCAAAGATTAGTGGGAAGTTAGAGGATTGGGAAGCTTTTAAAAACAAACAGAAAGCAACTAAAGTCATTAAGATGGTAAAGATGGAAAACGAAAGTAAGTTAGCCAATGATATTAAAGATGAAACCAAAAGTTTCTTTTGATCCTAAAATGTAATAGAGAGGCAGGACTGGATATCAGACCGCTGGAAAATGATGCTGGAGAGGTAGTAATGAGGGACAACGAAACAGCAGGTAAATTGAATACGGTAAGTAGGCTGGGAATAAGTATCAAGGGAAAATATGCCTGACAAATCTATTGGAATTCTTTGAAGTAATAACAAGCAGGATAGACAATGGAGAATTGGTTGATGTTGTGTACTTTGATTTTATGAAGGCCTTTGACAAGGTGCCACACATGAGGAGACTTAACAAGCTACGAGCCCATGGTATTACAGGAAAGATTCTAGCATGGATAGAGCAGTGGCTGATTGGCAAGAGGCAAAGAGTGGGAATAAAGAGAGCCTTTTCTATCTGGCTGCCGGTGACTAGTGGTGTTCCACAGGGGTCCGTGTGGGACCGATTCTTTTTACATTATATGTCAATGATTTCAATGATGGAATTGATTACTTTGTTTCAAAGTTTGCAGATGATAATGGGTGGAGGGGCAAGTAGTTTTGAGTAAGTAGAGGCTACAGAAGGATTTAGACTAGGAGAATGGGCAAAGAAATAGGACGTGGAATACAGTACTGGGAAGTTTATGGTCATGAACTTTGTTAGAAGAAATGAAAGGGTTGACTGTTTTCTAAATGGAGAGGAAGTATCAAAAAAACTGAAGTGCAAAGGGACTTGAGAGTCCTTGTGTAGGATTCCTTGAAGGTTAATTTAAAGGTTGAGTCTGTGGTGAAATGGCAATGTTAACGTTCATTTCAAGAGGACTAAAATATAGAAGCAAGAATGTAACAGTGAAGCTTTTTAAAGCACTATTGAGGCCTCACTTGGAGTACTGTGAGCAGTTTTGGGCCCCTTATCTTAGAAAGGATGTGCTGACATTGGAGAGGATTCAATGGAGGTTCACGAAAATGATTCCAGCATTGAACGACTTGTCATATGAACAGCGTTTGATGGCTCTGGGCCTGTATTCACTAGAATTCAGAAGAATGAGGGGTCATCCCATTGAAACCTATCAAATGGTGAAAGGTCTTGATAGAGTGGATGTGGAGAGGATGTTTCCTATGGTGGGAGTGTCAAAGACCAGAGGACACAGCCTCAGAATGGAGGGGCATCCTTTTGGAACGGAGATGGGGAGGAATTTCTTTTGCCACAGGCAGCTGTGGAGGCCAAGTCTTTATGTACATTTAAGGTAGAAGTTGGTAGATTCTTGATTGGTCAGGACAGGAAGGGATACGGGGTGAAGGCAGCAGATTGGGGCTGAGAGGAAACCTGCATCAGCCATGGTGAAATGGCGGAGCAAACTCGACAGGCTCATTCTGCCCCTATATCTTACGGTCTGATGGAATGTTGGGTAAGACCCACCCCCCGCCCCCACAAGAGCCTTGTCTGTTTGGATCAAATATTATTGTTTTGTGCCATCTGACTCAGTGTTGGACAACCTGCTGCCCCATATAACCTGTGCCTATCTGTCTACATTATCTCTTGGGTAACTGATCTACACTGTGTCCTGAGTAAATCCCCATCACTGGGAAATTTCCTCCAGTTCTGCAAACGTTCAAGACCCCAGATTTAATTGCTGCAAAGATGCCGATGCCCTACAATTCTGATCTTTGATCCTTTAAAAGAAATGCCTTTGAATGAGCATTTTGACGCCCACCCCTGGTAACTTCCTTTTCACCTTTCCATAGAAGGATATGGAAATTTGTGCTGGGGCATCTTATGTAGCAATTAAAGATCAGCCAGACCACAGAGGCTGTCAGTGGGTTCTCAAATCACTTAAGATGCTGCTTTAAACAAATTAATAAATTAATAATGAAGTGATTGAATTTAAATTCCACAGCTACAGTGGAGAAGTTTGAATCTGCACCTCGGCCTAGAGCAGATCTTGGAATTAATCTTCCAGTTATGTGACCGCTGTAGGCTGGGAAGTGTTAACTGACTGGCTTGTAGATTTTGTCATCGAGCTGCTAACAAAAGCACGCTCCACCTGTCAGCACTGGAGATCAAAAATGAAAGTGCTGGAGGCTTTGAGCTGCCAGGAATGCACAGCTGTTTCAGTGCACGCCTAGGGAGACCTCCAGCCATCCCACCTTGCTCCGTCGGGCACTGCGCACTTGCCGTTCGAGGCAGCTGAAGTAGAAACCAGCCAGTCGCAGCAGACAGCTGTGTCTGGATGGGGGAAAAGTGGTCCCGCTAGTCTGTGCCGCTGGACGTGAGGTTTGGTCACAGCTCCTGGGATGCACGCAGTGATACAGGTTCTGATTGACGCTGTTTTGTCTGTTTAGCAATCACACATGCTTTCAGCTGATTTGGGTGAACTGTTTGTGGCGAGAGGAGAGGTTCCTACTGATTGCAGGTCCCCCAGGAAGCTGCAGGCTGTGAGCGAGATCCTCGTGCAGATGCAGGTCTCTGAGAGTGCTGTTGCTATGGTGATGGGAGCAGCAGGCCCAGGGTGGAGGCAGCCTTGTTTTTCTCAGATAAGGCCCTTCGTAAGGGTGGGGATTCCTCGTACAAGTTACTAACAGAATAATTTTAATGCAGTAACCTTTTTTTTCCCCCATGGATTGACGTCTGTAGCATACGTGACTTCTCAATGTCACTTATTTGCGTATTTGAGATGACGAGCCAGTATTGCAAGGAGGTCAGTACTGTTGGTGTATAAAGTTAGCAACAAATCAATCTAAAGAAGGGGACGTAAACTGTAAGTATCTATAAACTATGCATGTTTCTGATTATTGAATGGTTATTAAAAACTGTCTAGGAGCCCCACGTTTGGCTGTCCTGCTGACCCCGAGACTGGGCCTCAGAATGATCACAGCCATTTACAGCACAGTTCTTTGAAAGAGTAGGCTAATTAATACCATTCCCATCCCTGTTTTTTCTCTTTAGCATCATTTGGTCAGTTGTGGTTTAGACAGACCCAAAAGGGAAAGAATTCACAGTTCCTTTTCCTTAGTCCATACCTCCCTGCATGGAGATAGACTGGTAAAGAAGGGGTATAGAGTGCTTGCCAATGCAGCTATATAAAACTGGGAGTACTATATGCAGTTACATTACAGGTAGGATGTGGGGGCTAAGGAGAGAATACTGCCTGGTTTAGAGGGCATGTACTGTAAATGGGTTGTTTTCTCTGGAGACTGAAAGGAGACCCTAATAAAAGTTTATATGATTATGAGATGCATAGATAGAGTAAACATCCAATATTTTCCTCCCAAGGGTTGAATACCAGAGGGCATTAAGGTGAGAAGGGGAAAGTTTAAAATGCATGAGTGGGGTGAGTTTTTAACACAGAAAGTGGTAGGTGCCTGAAATTTGCTGCCTGGGGCGATAATGGAAGCACACCAGATTGTGATGTCCAAGACGCTTTTATTTAGGGGCACGAATATGAAGGGGATGGAGGAATATGGATTGTGTGTGGGTGGAAGGGTTTAGTTTAAGTTGGTATCATGCTCACCATGGGCTGAAGGGCCTGTTTCTGTTCTGTGTTCTTGGATGAAATGCAGAAAAGTTCACAAGGTTTCTCTGGGATGAAGGGATAGTCTTGTGAGGAAGAATTGTGCAGGTTGAGCCTAAATTCTGCGTGTTTGAGAAATGCGAGGTGACTTTGAGTGATTTGACAGAGTTGCTGGAGCTGTAATTTCACATTCTAAGTGAAGATATTTCTGCTCAGAATTTTGCTCAGACTCAAATTTAAGTCCCGAATGACTGGCCCTTATTCTCAAACTGTGACCTCTGGTTATAGACTGCTCAGTCAAGAGAAACATCCTGACTGGAGGCTGTCATATACTGTAAGAATTTTGTGTTGACGAGGTTCCTAAGCTTCAAAGAGCAGAGACCCAGCTGATTGAATCTTGCCCCACTTTGCCGCTCACTCTACCATGCCCTCATTCACTCCCTCCTTTGCATGAATGTCATTTAGTTAGGGAGACAAGTTTTGCATATGATGATGCAGGACTAATCTTGCCAAGGCCTTGTGTTATTGCAGTAAAACATATTTACTTACAGTCGGGCAGATGAAGTGCTGAAATGGACCCTTCAACTAACTGAGTCTCCACTGACCATCAGGCTACCATTTTAACACCAAACTTATTCCTAATTCATTTTTTCTCCTCATGCACCCATTAACTCTGCCAGATTCCACCACCTGTCTGCACACTAGTGACAACTAGTAGCCATTTAATGTACCAATACACACTTCCATGGGCTGTTTGAGGAAGCCATAGTCCCTTGAGAAAACACCATGTGGTCACCATGAGGAAATCCCCCCCCCCCCCCCCACAAACACACACCTGAGCACCTGAGGTCAGGACTGAACCCAAGTCACTGAGTTGTCCACCCATTGCATTCCTCCACCGTGCTCCTCAATGCAAGAATGCCTGATGTTTACACTTTGTGCTGCAAAGCCATTGACCCGTTTGGGAATGTGCCTTCAAAGGTGGTTAAGAAGGCATATGTGTCTTGGCCTTTGTTAGACAGGGGATTGAGTTCAAGAGCCACGAGGTAATGCTGCAGCTCTGTAAAACCCTGGTTAGACCACACTTGTGTTACATTCTGGTTGCCTCAGGTTGCAGAAGCTTTGTAGAAGGTGCAGAGGAGATTCACCAGGATGCTGCTTGTTCAGAGATCATGTCTTATGAGGATAGGTTGAGTGATCTAGGGCTTTTCTCTCTGGAGCAAAGAAGGTGACTTGATACAGGTGTACAGTTCGATAAGAAGCACAGGTCAGAGATTTTATTTCCCCAGAGTGGAAATGGCTAGTATGAAGGGGTATCATTTGAAAGTGATTGGAAGGAAGTATGGGGGAGATATCTGTGGTACATTTTTTACACAGAGAGTGGTATGTGTGGAATGCACTGCCATGGGCTGGTGGCAGATGCGTTAGGAGACATAAGAGTCTTGGATAGGCACATGGGTGATAGGAGAAAGGAGGGAAGGGTTAGATTCATCCTAGGTCAGCGTATGTTGGAGGGCCCGTACTGTGCTGTAGTTTTCTATGTTCTGTGTTCTAAGTCATGAAGATATGTTTTGTTATACTGACTACTCAGCCACACCCCTGTGTGTGGGAATTCTCTGCGCTGAAAGAGCTGGAATGTAGTTGCAGAGATACTTCAATTTCAAAGTTTCACTGAGCAACTATTTTCCAGGAAAACCCCTCCGCCATAAATCAAGCAATGATTGCACTCAAATCCTCTGGTAAGAGAGACAATTTACAATTTAGCTTCCTGAACTTGTGCACCTGCATGGTCTGTGAGCTGTGATCAAGGTCTCGCTGAACATCAGAATTCCTGAATCTGTCATCATTTAAGAATTAACCTGCAATACCGTCTTGTTTACCAATGTAGGCGACCTCACATTCTTCCACATATCGACTTGCCCACTGATTTAGATTTTCCATATCCCCTTTTTCCATTCACCTTCCCGTAATCCCACCTAGTTTTGTATTGACAGTATTGGTGCCCTCAGATCATTGATATAGAGTGGGGATCAAGCTGACTGAGGACTTCCTCGAGTGGTGACTTGTGTGGCAGCATTAAGCTTGTTGACTAATCTGTGTAGATTCATGTCAAAAGCCTTTTCTAAACACATCCCATCCACTGGTTCCCTTTGTTTACCTTCCAGTCACTCTTGAGTTTGTTGACTGCAATTGACCTGTTCAACATGATTTCCCTTCCATCACTGCATGCTCGGCCTTTGTTCTGTATTCTAGGTGTTTAATAACAATAAATTATTGTTCCCTAACATTCTGCAACACTGGTTTTGAACTGTTGAGATGTGGAAAGAAAGTATTTCTACTGGTTTAGGTTGAGAATTAACGAGAGAGTGTGTCAGCAAAAATTAACTGATGTCAGCAAAATGCCCCCAGCCAAAGAGAGGGATGAACAATGGGCTATCAAATCCTGTGTTAGAGTCCAGTCGATCAGCACAATACAGTGTGACTGGCACACACAACTGGGGGCCCCAGGCTGCTGTTTTCTAAGTGTGTTTAATAATTAAAGCGTGTTGCAAAGCTATAACCAAAGGGCAATATTTATCTGTCACGTGAATCGTTCCCAAAGCAGCTCTCGGAATAGCGAGGTACTTTCAGACAGGATAGTTCTCAATACAGAGGCCCCTCACTCCAGGCCCTTTGGCTGTGCTCCATATTGATGGTTGTGCTGGATGGCTTTACCTTCAGCTCTCCTTTCCCTGCCTCTGTGACTCCCCTTTGTCCAGTCTCATCTAGCACTTCAGCTACTTCTGTTTCTTCCGGCAGAGCACCACGTCTCGGTCATGGCTGGCAGCTGCTGAGTTAACTAGTGGGCTTTACCTACTCATAAGTGGGATGTGTCCGTCACCTCTGTGACTTTGCGATTTGAACCCCCACAGCACTGAGGTGTGGTCGGGCGACTGTCATGGCTGGTGGGTGTGAGAGGTCACCGCACAGGTTGTGAGGACACGCAGCAAAGAAACAATCCATCAGAGACCATCAGCTACCCACCTGTCTACTCATCCCATCTCCTGGCACGTGGTCTGTAGCCCTGTCTACCACGGCCATTCATATACTCACCGAGATGCTCCCTATTTAATGTGAGAGTCTTCAGGCGGTGTGTTCCAGATTGTAACCCAAAAAAAAATCTGTCAGATCCTCTCTAAACCTTTCTCTTCCCCCTAAACCTATGTTCTCAAGTATTAGATACCTCTGCCATAGGAAAAAGGTTTTTACTATCTACTTTAGTCTCTCATAACTTTCTGTGTCTCTGTCAGATCCCACTCAGCCTCTCCAGTCCCAGGCAACATCCTGGTGAATCACATTGTTCTTATTAACTCCGTCAGTACCACCCCTCCCACAGTGCAATGCTCCCTCAGACCCAGCCCTCCCACAGTGTGACCCTCTCTCCGTACTGTCCCTCCCACAGTGCAATGCTCCCTCAGTACCTTCCCTCCCACAGTGTGAGGCTCCCTCAGAACTATTCCTCCCACTGTGACTCTCCCTCAATAAAACCACTGCCCCAGTGTGGCACTTCCTCAATATCACCCATCCCTCAGTCTGGCTCAGTGCAAAGCTCCCTCAACACTGGCCAACCCACTGTACGACACAGCCCTCCCTCAGTACTGCCCCTCCCCCAGTGCGACGTTCCCTCAGTACCGCCCCTCCCTCGATACTGCCCCTCCCGTAATGTAACACTCTGTCTGGACTAGCTGGTGCCTCTGGTGTAGTAGCAGCTCCTTACCCAGGTGTGATTGCTGCCTCTGGGTCGCGATTGACAATTCAAGGTATTTTTGTCATTTGTACCAAGATACAGTGAAAGTCTTGCACCTTGTTCAGTTCGTTACACGGTGTATTGAACAAGGTAAAACAATTTACCAATGCTGAATCAAGTGTAAAAGCCACTGGAAAAAGTGCAGTGCAGGGAGAGTGATATAGTGGAAGGTGAGAATGTAGATTGTGACGCCGGGAGTCCATCTTATTGTACAAGGGGTCCAGTCAAGTGTCGGATAATAGTGGGATAGAAGTTGTCCTTGAGCCTGGCTTTTTTATCTTCTGCCCAATGGGAGAGGGGAGAAGACAAGGTCCAGAGTGGGTGGGGGGTCTTTGATTGTGCTGGTTACATTAACGAGGAAGTGAGAAGTGTAGGTAGAGTCCCTAAAGTGGGGGCTGATGCCTGCAATCTGCTGAGCTGTGTCCACAGTTCGTCGTTCCTTGTGGTCACGTGCAGAGCAGTTGCCATACCAAGTAGTTAAGCATTCAGTTAGGATGCTTTCTATGGTGAATTGGTAAGGATCGATGGGGACATGCCACATACCTTTAGTCAGCTGAGGAAGAAGAGATGTTAGTGAGCTTTCTTGCCCACAGCATCCGATGTAGATGTCTTTACTGTCCAGATGCTCCGGAGATGAATGCAGGGCCGGGGAGATGGTGTCCACTGTAGACCTATTTTGGCAATAGGCAAATTGGAGTGTGTTGTGGTTGTCTGGAAGGCTAGAATTAAAGTGCGTCATGATCAAAGCACTTCATGATAGTACATGTCAGAGCCACTGGGCGGTAGTCATTAAAGCACGTTATCTGATTTTTCTTGGGTACCGAGTTAATAATGGTCTTTTTAAAGCAAGAGTGAAACGAAACCTGAAATAAGGAGGCTAGCAAATTGGATTAGTATAAGGAATAGAGAAATACAAAGTTATGAGAGGGATAAGTAGGGTAGATAGGAATAATCCTTTTGCTGCAGTGGGGATGTCTTGGACAAGAGGGCAGAGGTTGAAGGTGAAAGGTTGAGAGTGGTACTGAAGGGGAATATTTTCTCTGTGAAGGTGGTGGGGGTTTGGACTGGGATGCCTGGGGTGGTGAAGGCAGCGTGGATGGAGTGTCTGTACAAGTAACTCATTTGCCAAGGCAGAGGAGGCTAGGCATCTAATGGTGGGCAGGTGGCCTGAAGGGCCTGTTTCTGTGCCTAAGACAAAATGACCTTCCACAGCCCTTTGGCCCATCTGCTCCATACTGACTGAGCTAGTCCCATTAGCCTGTATATGGCCCATATACCTCTAAACCTTTCCCATCTATACTTCCTCTCTCCTCTCCTTAAGCCCATCACTCCTACTGGGGTGTAGGCCACCGACAGCAGACCAGCCCTGTGACTTCCACTATTACCACCTGACCTCACACGATTTCTAGGAGAAGATCCTTCCTCTTTGGAGCCTCTGCTAGTATTCCTGTAACACTCGGTTTCTATGAGATGGGGTAGCTAGCACCATGCCCAACCCTCCTCCTTTTGCAGCCGGGCTTGGGGCTGTCCGTGTGCAGTTTTTCCCATTCGTGAACATGATTAAAGATGTTGTTCTTGTATGTGGCTGTATGTGCCTCTGGTAGCTCAGTCCTTCTGTCCTCTGTGTCAAAAACTTAACCCCTTAGGTCCCTTTTAAATCTTTCCCTTCTCGTGTTAAACCTATGCCCTCTGGTCTTGTATGCTGCCACCCTGGGAAAAAGACTATTACTATCTACTATGTCCACCATAATTTTAGAAACTCAGTTAGTCACCCCTCAGCCTCCTACACTCCAGTGAGAATAAACCCAGTGAGAATAAACATTTTTGTGAGTCTTTTCTGAGTCCTCTCTAACTCAATGTCATCCTACTGTAGGACGACCAGACATCCTGTACAACTGTAACATGGTGTCTCAACACAACATGCCGAATGCTTTCTTTGAAAGTTCAAAGTACTTTTATTAATGAAGTGTGTATGCAGCGTACGACCCAGGGATTCGTCTTCCCACAGACAGACAAGGAACAAAGAACCATGGAACCAACCCGATCAAAGAGAAACATCAACCACCCCCCACATGCGTTCATGCAAACGGCAACAAAAAAAAATCAAAAACACAGAATCTAAAACCCAAAAGGCATATTTCAGTACAGTTCAGCTCAGTGTTCATTACCTGCGGGCCACCTGACTCAAAAATTGCCCCCCAGTAGTAGTAACAATAAAAGAGCCAACAGAACTGGAACTAGAAATAGAACACATCGTCACATCCAGAAATCACTCCACCCTGTCACCAATTTCAAGGAATTATATACCTTCTTGCTTAAGTCTTTCTGTTCTACAACACTCCCCAGGTCCACCATTCACTGCGCATGTCCTCCCCTACTTTACCTTTTACACTTGTCTGAGTTGAATTCCATCTGCTATCCCTTTTCCCACTTTCCCTATTCATCTAGATCTTGTTGTGGCCTCAGACAACATTCTTTGCTGCCCACCACACCATTTTTGGTGTCATCCACAAACTTACTAAACATGCCAAGTAATTTTTATCCAGATCCTTTAAATAGATGACACACAACAGGGTCCTCAACAGTGATCCCTGAGGTACATCATTGGTCACAGGCCTCCAATCTGAAAAAAACTCTCTTCTCCCATCATCCTCTGACTCCATCCACCGAACCAATTGAACGAAATATAAATATTTATATTTACTTAGCAAGCTCACCCTGGATCTCATGTGACCTCACCTTCTAGACCAGTCCAGCATGTGGGATCTCGTTAAAGAGCTTGCACAAGTCCATGTAGACAACAGCTACCATCCTGCCCTCGTCAATTCTTTTGGTCACCTCTTCAAAAAAACTCTCGAGATTCAATGTGAGAAATATTCGTGAGACACTAATTCCTGTTGACAAATTCATTGGCTATCCTGGTAGCCTTCCCAAATACAGGTGGACCCTGTCTCTCAGAATCTTTCCCATTACTGATGTTATGCTCACTGGCCTGTAGTTCCTTGGCAAAACTTCTTAAATAAAGGCTCAACATTAGCAACCCCCCCCCCCCCCCACCACAGTCTTTTGATATCTCACCCATGGCCAAGGAAGATACAAAAACCTCTCACAGGGAGGCAGCCATTTCTTCCTTTGTACCCTACAGTGTCCTAGGATACACTTGGGTCAGACCTTGGGGATTTATCCACCTCAGTACTGCCAATGTCACCAGTTTCATAAAGTTGATGAGTTTAAGGACATCCCTGCTCTCTGCCCTGAGTCCCCTAGCTTCCATGACTTTCTCCATGGTAAATACAGACAAGAAGTATTCACTTAAGACCCTGCCCACTTCATTTGGCTGCACACCTAAATGCCCAAACTGTTCCTTAAGAGGATTATTCTCCTCCTATTTACCCCTTTGCTCTTAATGGACTTATAGAAACTCATAATTTTCCTTTACCTTATCTGCAAACAAGGCTGCCTCTGGTTTGTAACGACCAGTGTGTGCAAAAAAAATCTTGCGCTGCACCATTTTTTGCCCAGTGACAGCAACGTGTGTGCACTGCGTAATTTCTTCAATAAAAACAGTATAAAAAAGCTAGTTCCAAAATCTGCAGACAATTCATTGCAAACTCCACATTGTAAAGGAAATGAGATTATGTATGATCATGAAATATACTTAACATGCCAATGAAGCAGAGGGTGACAACCTTTTGTGCACAGTTTGAATTCTTTTGTGCAATAGTAGATGTGTGTGCACGAGCACACTTTAGGGGGAACGTTGCCAACAATATTCCAGTATTCTCTTTTTGGCCTCCCGGTTTCCTTCTAAAATGCACTTCATCCCTTCTACTCCCCAAGGGATTGTCTTGGTCCCAGCTGCCTGTACCTGATCCTTTTCTCCTTCCTTACCCTGAGGATCAATAGTCATCATCCAAGGCACCCTACTCCTGTCAGCCTCACCCTTAACTTGAAAGACTAGCAGAGCACGTGGGCGAAATGTGGTCAGATATTGACAAGAAAGTGGAGGTTAAAGCTGTGTTTGCACCCACAGGGAGGAAGGAATTGTTGAGCGCAGAATGAAGCAGGAAGATGGGGCTATGAGAATGCACTGATTTTGATCATCTAACCTGACACTGGTATGTGCAGAATTTTCAATGTTAATACTTTCTCCCTTGACACTGGCAACAGCCTTTTTCAATATTTTAATTTTATCTTTAAGTCACAATAATTCTGGTGGTTTGAAAAGGAGTGGCAGAGCCCAGTGCAGAGAGGTGACTCAGCAGACACAAGCGGATGTGTCATAATCTGTGAAAGTATCATTCCTGATGATCCCATTCTCTCTCTGCAGGCTCGACAGACAACCTGTTACAGGCAACATGCAAAAGGTATGTTTCTGCGAACTTTGTGGGCTTGCGGTTGTGAAATACTCAGGACAGGGAGTTTAGATTCTTCTGCCTTGTTTTACTCTGTGTTTTTGTGAAACCTCGGCTGAGGAGGTGGGCTCTTTTCATCCAACCATCCTCACACAGCTCAGTATCTCCAGAAGCAATTTGTTACTTGGCTGGTTGAAACCCACATAAGTGACAGTTTAACACTGTGCTGGGGTGTCGTCTGTCTGAAGGGGGTAGGCCCAGTGTAAATGCAGATGCGTGCTGGGGACCCACATGAAACAGTGCACGCACTGGGGGAGACCTGTGTAAACACAGGAATATGCCATGGGGACCTGTGTAAATACTGACACACCAGCGGGAAACTGGGTAACCAGATGCACACTGACTGGGACCTGAATTTTTTTTAAAAAACTAACAGATACCAGCCTGGACCCGTATGAACACGGACACGTGCCAGGAGGGACCCATGTTAAAACTAACGCACACCAGCCTAGATCCATTGAACACGGACATTTGTTGGCAGGGATACATGTCTGGAGGGACCCATGTTAAAACTAACACACACTGGCCTGGACCCGTATTAACACAGACACATGCCGACAGGGACACATGTCTGGAGGGACCCATGTTAAAACTAACACACATCAGCCTGGACCCGTATGAACACGGACACAAGCCAGCAGGGGCACACACCTACAGGGACCCATGTTAAAACTAATACACGCTGGTCTGGATCCATGTAAACATAGCCGCCCACCGGCAGGGTCTATTTAAACACTGAGACACTTGCATGAATGGCAAAGTCAAGTTCATTGTCACATGCACAAGTGCATGCATGCACAGGTGCAATGAAAAGCTTACTTGCTGCAGTTTTGCAGGCACGTTGCATCATGTAAGCAGCATTTACAAAGAAAACAAAAAGTAAACAAAAATCATACACTTTCTTTATCCCAAAAAAAACTTGTTTTAAAAAAGGAAGTCCATTTCAGTATAAAGTGATCGAAGTGCTGTGAAATTGCAGTGATTAGGATTGTGCCAGTTGGTTAAAGAGCTGAACGGTTAAAGGGATGCTTGAATTTCCAGCATCTGCAGATTTCCTTGTGTTTGCGGTTAAAGGGAAGTTCCTTTATGAATGTTAATCATATCAGGGACCCAGGCTGATATAATATTTATCACTTCTCCGTCTGGTCATCAGTAGGCGCTGGTTTTGACAATACTTATGGGAAGAGTAGGGTCCTGGTCAAAGGGCATAGGCAGTTTAAATGGTTTGGCATGGACTAGATGGGCCGAAGGACCTGTTTCTGTGCTGTACTTTTCTATGACCCTATCTCCATCAATACCAAACAGTGGGACTTGGCAAGAGGGGTAAGGGACGCAGAGGACCTGTTAACTGCAGTTCTTGCTCTTTCTTTGTCCTTTCCCTATGCTGCGGTCAGTGGGATAAGGACTACGTTGCTCAGGGTCCTGGGGACTGCTAATTAAGTTTTCTGGTCCTGGGCCCACAATGATACTGAGTATAGGCTGATGCTCAGCGGCAAAGCAGAATAAATCTGTAAAGAAACCTAAATGAGGAGAAGTACATCTTGTCTGTTTTTAAAAAGGCTAAAAGTAAGGTCTGTTCAGTTTTGTTGGAATACTGGCTGTGTGCTGCTGCTTCTCTCTGTCCTCACAATGCTCTCCCTGCACTCACACCACAGCAGCTCCAGGCTTCGATGGGGACCGTCTCCTCCAAGCAGACAGGCAGTGCTCCAGGATCACCGGCTTCGGCCATCCGTGTGAGTACCGAGAGCATTCCCGGGACCTTTCCCATATAAGCAGGTAGAATTGTAACAGCAGGTGGGCCTCGGGTCAGCTGCTGTCTCCCACTCCTTCTTGTTTCTGATGTCTCAGCACCTGCTACCCTCCTGTGTCGACTCAGGCAGCTTCTGAGAGCAACGAGGGGCAGGTCCTGGTTCCTCGGGCACGGCCGTGTCTCCCCTCCCAGGCCACTTCTGGTTCTGCGACCAGCACCGTCACCCCGTGGGTCAGAATTTGCCTTGATCCCTGGTGCTCAGCATCTCACGTATTCTGCACTCAGAGTGCATCCCATGCACGTGCAGCGGAGCCGGCCGCAGCATCGGGGCAGGGAGACTGGTAGTGTGGGGTCAGTGAGTGGGGTGAAGTCCGTGAGGGGGTGGGGAAGCAATAGTGAGGGATCAGGAAGGGCAGTGAGGGGAGTGGGTTGGGGCAGTGAGGTGTGCAGGAGAGGCAGGGTGATTTAAAGTGGAAAAGCATAACTTACTTTGAGAATAATAATTGAGTCATGTACAGAAGATGGAGGGAAGCTGCCCCTGTTGGTGTTCGACCATGGCAGTTAATGTGTGAAGATGACACTGTCAGGAAGACTTGACCTTGGAGATCCCTTCACCTTGGCTCTCCCACCAGATGAAGGAGAGCTTGTGCCCACTCAGGTTGTGTGGGTTCTGAGGCCAGTGTGGGAACTGTAGACATGGCAGGAGGTGAAGGATAGGTGGTTGGAGTGGGGGTGGAGTTAGTGAGCTGGTTCAGCCCCTGAAACATTTCCATCTCAACACCATTCTGGTCTGATCTGTGGTGGATCGGTGGGCTGAGGTGGGACTGCTCCTGGATATTGTATATGGAGCTGCTCACCCTGACTGGTGAAGAGTGTGGGGTCAGTAGGGGTAAAAATAATTACAGGGGCATGAGAAAGGAGTCTGCCAAAATTGATTGGAAAGGAACACAGGAACACTAGTAGAGATAACGGCAGAGCAACAATGGCTGGAATTTCTGGAAGCAATTTGGAAGGTGCAGATACATACAAAGAGGAAGAAGTATTCTAAAGGCAGAATGGCACAGCTTTAGCTGACACTAGAAGCCAGCATAAAAACCAAAGAGAACAAAAATTAGTGGGAAGTTAGAGGATTGGGAAGCTTTTCAAAACAAACTGAAGGCAACTAAAAATGTAATAAAGAAGGAAAAGATGGAAGACAAATGTAAGAGAGGTCAGAGTGGATATTGGACCACTGGAAAATGATGCTGGAGAGTTCATAATGGGGGACAAGGAGATGGTGGATGAGCTGAATAAGTATTTTGCATCAGACTTCACCTTGGAAGACACTAGCAGTATGCCAGAAGTTCAATAATGTCAGGTGCAGAATTGAATGCAGTTGCTATTACGAGGGAGAAGGTTCTTGGGAAAATGTAAGGTCTGAAGGTAGGTAAGTCACCTGGACCAGATGGTCTACACCCCTGGATTCTAAAAGAGGTAGCTGAAGAGGTTGTGGAAGCATTAGTAACGATCTTTTTGGAATCAATTGCTTCTGGCATTGTTCCAGAGGACTGGAAAATTGCAAATGTCACTCCACTCTTCAAGAGGGGAGAGAGGCAGAAGAAAGGAAATTATAGGCCAGTTAGTCTGACCTCAGTGGCTGGGAAGATGTTGGAGTCAATTGTTAAGGATGTAGTTTGGGGTACTTGGAGGCACAGGATAAAATAGGCCAAAGTCAGCATGGTTTCCATAAGGGAAAATTTTGCCTGTCGTATCTGTTGAAATTCTTTGAAGAAATAACAAGCAGGAGAGACAAAGGAGAATCAGTTAATGTTGTGTACTTGAATTTGCAGAAGGCCTTTGAGAAGGTGCCACACACGAGGCTGCTTAACAAGTTAAGATCCCATGGTATTAAAAGAAAGATACTAGCATGGATAAAGCAGTAGGCAAAGAGTGGGAATAAAGGGAGCCTTTTCTGATTGGCTGTCGGCAACTAGTGGTGTTCCGCAGGGCACTGTGTTGGGATAACTTCTTTTTACATTATATGTCAATGATTTAGATGATGGAAGAGATGGCTTTAGGCCAAATTTGCGGACGATACAAAGGTAGGTGGAGGGGCAGGTAGTTTTGAGGAAGTGGAGAGGGTACAAAAGGACTTAGACAGATTAGAAGAATGAGTGACAGATGAAATGCAATGTTGGGACGTGCATGGTCATACGCTTTGGTAGAAGAAATATAAGCACAGAGTATTTTCTAAACGGGGAGAAAATTCAAAAATCTCTGGTGCAAAGGGAATTGGGAATCCCTGTGCAGGATTCCTTAAAGGTTCATTTTGCAAGTTGAATCTGTGGTGAGGAAGGCAAATGTGATGTTAAGATTAATTTCAAGAGAAGTAGAATATTAAAGCAAGGATGTGATGTTGAGGCTTTATAAAGCACTCACTTGGAGTATTGTGAGCAGTTTTGGACTCCTTATCTAAGAAGCGATGTGCTGACATTGGAAAGGGTTCAAAGGAGATTCACGAAAATGATTTTGTGATTGAAAGGCTTGTCATATGAAGAATATTTGATGGCTCTGGGCTTCTACTCACTTGAATTCGGAAGAAAGAGGGGTGACTCATAGAAATCTGTCCAATTTTGAAAGGCCCCAATAGAGTGGATGTAGAGAGGATGTTTCCTCTGATGGGGGAGTCTAAGACCAGAGGACACAGCCTCAGAATAGAGGGGTGTCCTTTTAGAATGGAGGTGAGGAGGAATTTCATTCACCAGAGCGTGGTGAATCTGTAGAATTCATTGTCACAGGCAGCAGTGGGGGCCACAGGCAGAGGTTGATAGATTCTTGATTAGTCAGGGCCTGAAGGGATACAGGGCGGAGGCAGGAGATTGGGGCTGAGAGGGAAAATGGATCAGCCATGATGAAATGGCAGATCGGATTTGATGGGCAAATGACCTAATTCTGGTCCTATATCTTATAGTCTTACGGAATTTCAGGGAAGGCTTACCAGCCTGATCCCAGAGAAGGGGTTCAGCAGACTCGACCTGTTCTCTCTGGTTTAGAAGGATCAGAGGCGAACTCGTTGAGACATCAAAGATAAGGTAGTGAAGGACACCCGTTGGATACTTGCCTCCACCTTTTGAGACACAGAATCAAAGAGCAGGAATTTAGTCCAACCTCGGTTCACAGTACTGAGTACATTTCTGATCAGTGTGCTATAGGAAGGGCCTGTTTCTGTGCTGTACTTCTCTATGACTCTGTAATGTGATTACAGTGGAGAGGGTGGAGAAGGGATGGAGTGTCTCAGTTGTGAGGAGAGACTGGAGAGGCTGGGTCTCTTTTCACAGGAGTGGTAGAGACCGAAGGCAGACTTGACAGCGGTGAATATCACCGTGATGAATCGATATCAACAAAGCTTTCCCCGTGACGGGGGTATCTAACACTGGAATTCATAGGGTTAGGGTGAAGGGTGAGAAGTTTAGAAGGGGTCTAAGGAAGGACCTTTTGACTTGGGAGAGGGGAGGATTGTTGGAATCTGAAAGGCACTACTTGAGGGAGAGATGGAGGCAGGCACCCTTACAACATTTAAGAAATATCTGAATAAGCACTTGGGTCACCAAGGTGTGGAAGGCTAGAGACCGCATGCTGGTAAATGGAATTGGTATAGATGGGTACAATAGTCTGCATGGCCTTAGTGGGCTGGAGGGTCTGTTTCAGTGTTGTGTAAGTGGATGACATTAGATAGATAGATAGATACTTTATTCATCCCCATGGGGAAATTCCAACTTTTTTCCAATGTCCCATACACTTGTTGTAGCAAAACTAATTACATACAATACTTAACTCAGTAAAAAAATATGATGTGCATCTAAATCACTAACTCAAAAGCATTAATAATAGCTTTTAAAAAGTTCTTAAGTCCTGGCGGTAGAATTGTAAAGCCTAATGGCATTGGGGAGTATTGACCTCTTCATCCTGTCTGAGGAGCATTGCATCGATAGTAACCTGTCGCTGAAACTGCTTCTCTGTCTCTGGATGGTGCTATGTAGAGGATGTTCAGAGTTTTCCATAATTGACCGTAGCCTACTCAGCGCCCTTCGCTCAGCTACCGACGTTAAACTCTCCAGTACTTTGCCCACGACAGAGCCCGCCTTCCTTACCAGCTTATTAAGACGTGAGGCGTCCCTCTTCTTAATGCTTCCTCCCCAACACGCCACCACAAAGAAGAGGGCGCTCTCCACAACTGACCTATAGAACATCTTTGCCGTCCTCCCGGTCCGTTATCCTGTGGATACAGCTGGGAGCGAATGGTGGTGAGGAACCTGAAGGCGTGCGCTCAGCTGCCGAAGGACGACGTAATTTCAGTTAAACCAGCCGGCGAGGTGCTGTAATTGTCCTGTCCTTTTGATCTTCAGGCTAAATTGGACAAGCAGGCGCTGCCCTACAAGGAGCTGGCTGCAATTCCCAAAGACAAGGCGATTCTGGAGATTGAGCGCCCAGATCTGATGATCTTTGAGCCGCATTACAGCTACATGTATGCAGACAGGCCAGAGGTCCAGGGCTCTGCGGAGGTACTCCTTCAACCTCTCTATTTGGTAGAGCAGAATGAACTGGTTATTAGTTCCCCTGCTGTGTGAAGCTCAGGTTATTGGACTGGGGGCGGGGCGGGGGGGGCTGGTTCATGAGTCATTCTGTCCTAACACCAACAACAGCATGCGTTCCACCAGCCTCAAGCACAGGAAATTCTCAGAGCAGGAGTTCACTAATGAGTGGGATTACAGGTGGGAGAGACAAGTGTATGGGGGTTCTCACAAACAAATAGCAGGGAAAAATGAAACAGCATGTTGAAGTTGTGTAAGATATTGGTGAGGTCTAATTTGGGGTATTGTGTGCAGTTTTGGTCACCTACCTACAGGAAAGATGTAAGTAAGGTTGAAAGAGTGCAGAGAAAATTTACAAGGTTGTTGCCGGGTCTGAAGGACCTGAGTTATAAGGAAAGATTGAATAGGTTGGGACTTTATCCCTTGGAATGCAGACAATTGAGAGGAGATTTGATGAAGGTATACAAAATTATGAGGGGTAAAGTTAGGGTAAATGCAAGCAGACTTTTTCCACTGAGGTTGGGTGGGACTACAACTAAAGGTCATGGGTTAAGGGTGAAAGGTGAAAAGTTTAAGGGGAACACGAGGGGAAACTTCTTCACTCGGGGTTGTGAGAGTGTGGAATGAGCTGCCAGCACAAGTGGTGCATGCAAGCTTGGTTTCAACGTTTAAGAGAAGTTTGGATGGTAGAGGTATGGAGGGCTATGGTTCCGGTGCAGGTCAATGGGAGTAGGCAGTTTAAATGGCTTGGCATGGACTAGATGGGCCAAAGGGTGTGTTTCTGTTCTGTTCTTTTCTATAAACAGCATAAATCTAAGCGGACACATAGAATGTGTGAAGCAGAGGCCATTTGGCCCACAATATTGTGCTGATCTTGATGCCAATTTCTACTAAGTGTCCTTCTCCATATCCCTCCATTCATGTGTCTGTCTAGAAGCCTCTTAAACTCTACTAAACTGCCTGGTCCCATTACCATCCTAGTAACCCTGTTAGGACTAATTCCTGATGTGAGACAGTGCTTCTGGCTTCAGACTTCCAGCCAGGGAAGCATCCTCCTTGCATCCAGCCCGGCGAGCCAGTCGGAGAAGCCTAAAGGTAGAGTTAAGTCTCCAGGGGACAAGTGACCGGGGTCATCATTGCAAAAATTATATAATGTAGCCGCCTTTGAAGCATCATTTTGCCCCATTCAAGTGTTAGTAGTGATTTAGGGCCTTTGTTCCATGTGAGTTGTTTTATTTGTATGCGTCTTAATATTTTAATCATTTCTTTTGGCAGCGCCAACATTCTCCGCGACCAATGTCACCTCTCACCTACCCTGAGGTAAGATGATGAGTAGAGCGATTGACTGTGATGGAACTAATCAGCTTTCACAAACATGAGGGATGGAATCTAGATTACATCATTGCTCCCTTGAACCCGAGCCACAGGCCTTTAACGGTCATTGTCTTAACCGTTGGTGAGGCTACTTTGGAGTGTTGTGTGCAGTTCTGGTGACTTGCCTACAGGAAAGATATTAGTTAGTTTGAAAGAGTGCAGAGAAAATTTATAAGTCTGTTGCCGGGGCTTGAGGGCCTGACTTATATGTCACCATATGACTCATTTTCTTGCGGGCATTCACAGAAAATACAAGGGAATGCAACAGATAAACTGTATGCAACAAAGACAAACAACCAATGTGCAAAAGACAACAATCTGTGCAAATATGAAAAAATTAATAAATAATATTGAGAACATGAGTTGTAGAGTCTTGAAAGTCAGTCCAAAGGTTGTGGATCAGTTCCATGTTGGGGTGAGTGGGGTTATCTGCTCTGTTTCAAGCACTTGATGGTTGAGGGGTAATAACTATAGACAGAGTGGTGAGGGGATTTTTGGCACACTGGCCTTCATCAGTCAGGGCATTGGGTGTAAAAGTTGGGATGTTGAGTTGCCATTGTACAAGATATTGGTGAGTCTGCGTTTGGAATATTGTCTTCAGTTTTGGTCTTCCTGCTGTAGGAAAGGAATGTGGAGGAGACTTACAAGGATGTTGCTGGGGCAGAGTTATGGAGAGAAGTTGAACAGATTGAGACTGTTCTCATTGGGGCATCAGAGAATGAGGGGTGATCTTATATGGTATGCAAAATCAAGAGGGTGAAGATGGGGTGAATGCACACAAGTCTGTTTCTCAGGGTTATGGGAATCAGGCATAGTTGTAAGTTGAGAGACTGGAGAGATTTAATAGGAAACTTATTCAGAAAGGGAGTGGTCTGTGTTTGGAATGAGCTACCAGTGGAAATTGTTGGGAATGAGTTGCCGGTGGAAATTGTTGGGAGCGAGTTGCCAGTGGAATTGTTGGAGCGAGTTGCCAGTGGAATTGTTGGGAGCGAGCTGCTGGTGGAAGTGTTTGAGCCAGGTACATTAACAGCGTTTTATTCATTTAGAGATGCAGTGTGGAACAGGCCATTCAGTCCCAATGAGCCGCACCACCAGCAACCCACCAGTATTTAACGCTAGCCTAATCACAGGACAATATACAATAACTAATTAACCTACTTACTGGTACGTCTCTGAACTGTGGGAGGAAACCAGGGCACCCGGAGGAAATCCACACGGTCATGGGGAGAACATAAAAATGAGCTCCAACACCCTAAGCTGTAATAGTATTGCACTACCTGCTAATCTCTCCTGGCGCCCTTAAAGGTACTTGGGCAGGTAAGTGGATAGAAAAGGTTTTGGGGGTGGGATATGAGGTAAGTGCAGACACGTGGGCATCTTGGTTGGCATGGATCAGTTTTACCATTTCTGTGCTGTCTTACTCTGTGACTCTGTGGTCAGTTGCCATGGATTGACCCGCAGTGTGTCCACCGGCACAGCTTTCTCTCCAACAGTGGAGCAGAAAGTAAAGGTGCCCCTCTAACTCCACCCTCTTACCTTTCAGTATGTGATGTACAAGGAGTGTCGAGACTGGGCAGACTTCTCGTCTCCGGTGTCTTCGATGGGATCAGCATGCAGTCGCCGCAGTTACACGTCCACTGGGAGCCTACCACATCACTTCCACAGACCTGGTAGGGTCCTCATGTATCCACACCCTCATCTCACTACTTCATCATCAGCTTTTTACTGAGCTGTTGGGCTATATTTATCAATAAATCCAATGTACTTGATTTGCAATAAGTAAAGAACAATCAAGTATTGGAAAAAAGTATGTTACTGTGAGCTACAGTCTGGAAATCTGCTCCAATAAGGACTTTTTCTGTGTGTTTTTCGCTCTCCCACTCTCCTTCTGTTTTCCTCTCTTCAGTATTTTGTACTTTATTTAGAGGAGCCCTGGTGTTTCAGAAGTATATCTGACGTACAGTGGACAACGAGAAGGAGAAGGTTAAACAACTCAGAGCTCCAGCTTGCATTCCACAGCATATTTTCAAGCTGAGGAATGAATACTCATAGAATGACATCAAGTGTACTGTGACTTTCATATTTTTGGCAAAGACACAAAACACTGTGTAATAATGACTTGTATCTCTATAGCACCATCACAGTCTCAGTACAATCTGATGTGCTTTAGCATTCAGTGAAAAGCTATACCTCACCAGTATCGATTCCTGATTTAAGAGAAGATCTTCTCACACAAGAAAGCACCGCAACGAGTCGCCAGACTCATTCCTGGGTTGGTGATGTAACAGTGAACACATGGGAACAGGCTATTCAGCCCACACTGTCTGTTCTGTGCCAGTGGTGATGCTGAATGAGGAGAGATTGAGCAGACTGATGCTCTACCCAGCACGGATGGAAAGCACGCAAGGAACCGGCCGGATTCGAACCCGGGACCACTCGCCTCGAAGTGTGGTGCAGACGCCACTACTGCACCGGCTGGCAAACTTAGAATTAGTCCCATCATATTTTCTGCGGAGTAAAGTAATACTCTGGCCCATTATCCAAGTATTTGGAAATCCAGATGTTTCTGCATCTGGCTCTGTTGTAAGAGAGGAATGAAATAAAAGGTGTAGCTGCCCAGAATGATGCATTCTAAAAGACTCACTCCACTGATTGTCGCTGATATCCCTGAGTTCATCATCCACTTAGTGTGGATCTGGTTCCCGTGCTTCCTTTAAACTAAGAATTCACTGAAGAGGTTAATAACATACTGTGCAACACTTAAAGAAAAAAAAATTAAATATATGATAGGACATTCATGGAATTACATCCAATACTTCAGAATATCTAATAATCCATCACCAAATTCTCAAATGCATTTTACCATGCTTGTCTCATTTGCAATTGTTGGCATTCATTACCATTCCTTCAAGTGGCCAAGAGATGGCGATGGTGAGCTGATGCAGTTGGCACTCCTGTGAAGACCAGAAGACTCTGGAGCAGATTTGGGCCATTTGGCCCATCAAGTCTGCTCCATCATTCAATCATGACTGATTAATTTTTGCTCCCAATCCCATTTTCTTGTCTTCTCCCTGTAACTTTTGACACCCTTTTTAATCAAGAACCTAGCAACGTCTGTATTAAATAAACCCAATGACAGCCATCACACCACTCTATGCAGTGAATTCCACAGAGTCACCATGTCATATACTATCTTGAGATTCAATGGCTTGCAGGCATATACAGGGAAAAAAAGAAATACAACAGAATTTTACAGAAATCTGTATGTAAACAAAGACTAAGAAGCAACTGTGCAAAAGACAAACTTTGCAAATAAAAACAACACTGAGAATGAGTTGAAGCAATTCCTTGAAAATGAGTCTGGGGGTTGTAGAGTTAGCTCGGAGTTGTGGTGAGTAAAATCATCCACGCTGGTTCAGGAGCCTGATGCTTGTAGGGTAAAACTGCTGCTGAACCTGATGGTGTGAAATCTAAGACTTCTGTGCCCTCTACCCATGGGCATAGTCTGGACAGTGGGGTCCTTGGTGATGGATGGATGCTGCTTTCCGTGTAAGTGTACTCAATGGCAGGGAGGGCTTTGCCGGTGATGGACTGGATGATCACTTTCTGTGGTCTTTTCCATTCCTGACCATCGGTGTTTCCATTCCAGGCTAGTTGGGATACTCTCCACTGTGCCTCTATAGAAGTTTGTCAGAGATTTTGGTGGCATGCCAAAGCTATGCAAAACTTCTAAAAAAAGTAGTTTGTCTTCTTCACCGTTATCCTCATCAGTTGTGCTGAAGATTTCTCAGTATTCCTGCGCGGTTTATATAACTAGGGGAATTGATGGAATGTGTGACTGAGCAGAGGGAATGAGCTTCTAGCAGCAAGTTTGATGCCTTCACTTGTCCTTGCTCTGATTTGTTCCAGATATCGGCACCAACATGTACAGAAAGCGGCCGATCTACAAACAGAACGGTAATCTCCCTTTTGTTTCACACTAACTTCTCATTTGCTGTTTGTGTTGCTATCGTGCTCCGTGTCCTCACCATCCAGTGCAACCACGTCGAACTCTCCCCCTTGCTGGAGCACCTTACTACCCAGAGCTTTCGGCAAGGCTGGGCTGCAAAGCTGCAGTGAACTGGGTTCGAAATCACGTCAGGTGGGCGCCCACAATCCACCTCCACAGGTTTACCGTAACTGCCTTCGCCCTGGGACACAGGGTCCAGAGCTACAACACATTTCTTCCCCACTCTAGCACCATCGAATCACAGTCTGTCCCTTTGACCCAGAGAAATCTCCAGACAACCTGTCTTATGACAGCATGTATATGAATTGTTCAAAACCCAGTTAGTCTGTACTTGGAATATTGGCTCTTGCTGTCAGTGCTGAACACCTTGCACATATTTTCTACCAGAGCATCCCTTTGTGTCCTCTTTGGTGCAATGACATGGGTAATTGTGGTGGGTTCCACATGGCATCAAGTGTATCATCCGAGGAACCTATGCTTGAGAGAGAGAGTGAGATCCTGAACGTATCTGATCAGTTCAGGAGGTGAGGGTTTCAATCCCTTGAGCCTGTTGCCACCTTCCGTGTGGTCGTGGCTGATCCGTGTCTCATTTATACACAAGCACCCTTCACACCTTTCAGTAAACCTAATTTAAAATAAGTACCACACCCAACCTCAACTTAGTGAGTTAAAACATTCCCTACCCCCCTTTTCCTGATACAATTGTTTTGAAACCTTACTGTAAAATGCCTTTCATGGTAATTTCCCCCTGTTTCTGAGACCTCCCAAATTCAGCCAACAAAGACAATTTCTCTCTGCCATCCCAGTGTGCTCTGTTTATATCATTGGGCTTTTTAGTTAAGTGATGTTCTAAGCTTACCAGACTTAGAACGATAGAACCATAGAAAATAGGTGCAGGAGTAGGTCATTTGGCCCTTTGAGCCTGCACCGCCATTCAGTATGATCATGGCTGATCATCCAACTCAAAACCCTGTACCTGCTTTCTCTCCATACCCCCTGATCCCTTTAGCCACAAGGGCCATATCTAACTTCCTCTTAAATATAGCCAATGAACCGGCCTCAACTGTTTCCTGTGGCAGAGAATTCCACAGATTCACCACTCTCTGTGTGAAGAAGTTTTTCCTCATCTCGGTCCTAAAAGGCTTCCCCTTTATCCTTAAACTGTGACCCCTTGTTCTGTACTTCCCCAACATCGGAAACAATCTTCCTGCATCTAGCCTGTCCAATCCCTTTAGAATTTTATACGTTTCAATAAGATCCCCCCTCAATCTTCTAAATTCTTCTAAATTCCAGTGAGTAATTTCACTTGTGTTACCTCTCTCCCTCAATGAGCCCAGATGTTATTCCAGTCAGTAAGTACCATAACCTTTCCAAGATTTAAGGTCTCGTATCAGAGGCGTAGTGTCCAAAAGTGAGCACAACAATCCACATGTGGACTAACCAGACTCTGATCATGTGTGTGGACACATGCACATGGATCCCTCACTGAATGGCCATTTCCCATGGATCTGACCATCCTCTCTATCCATTGATGGCTCTTTTTAATATTTCCATCTGCACTGCAAACCATAATCTGTTTGCATCTGTGGAAATTTATCTAACAAATTTCAGTGGCTCACCATTGTCATTCATCGCCTCTTGGCTTCATTTTTTAACCAAACATCTCCCACGAGAGGCATTATCAAATGTTTGTGGAAGTGTACATTATATTATCTGTTCACTGGATTGATCACGTTGTCCTTCCTCCGTGGAGACCACACAGTCATAGAGTGATTACAGCATGGGAGTAGGCCATTTGGCCCATCAAGACTGCACCAGATTTGTGCAAGTCAATCCAGCTAGTTCCATTGCCCTGAAAATCCTTTCCTTCCAATGATGATCCAGTGTATCTGCCTCCACCACTACTCTTGGCAGAAATTTAAATCCCATCTCCTTAAGGAATCCAGTAAAATTGGCCAAATATAACCTTCCCTTAACAAATATATACATGCAGATCCTTAATCTGTTCCTTTCTAAATTATGTTCTCTTGGAAAGGATTCAAGGTATTAGCTTATCATCGTCATGTAACGAGCCAGCTAGTAATTAATTTGTATGTCCCTGCCTTCCATTTTACACACGGTGACACATTACCCAGTCCTCTTATCCTCTGACATTTGAAAACTGGGCAGAGCTTCTCCAGTTTTTTCCCCTAAATCCCAGATGTATTTCATCTAGTCTGATGATACGAGTATCGATTTCTCTTACTGGCAAAAAAAGTTCTTCCCTTTCTTCTGTTTCCCACACTGGCCTCTTACCTCTTCTCTCCTGTCCTTGGGTCCTGTCCTCCCTCCCTTTCTCCTATGGTCCACTCTCCTCCCCTTTCAGATTCCTTCCTCTCCGGCCCTTTGCTTTTCCTACCCACCCTGTTCCACCTAACAACTTCCAGCTCATTCCCCCTTCCCCTCCCCCCCACCTCTTTATTCTGGGATCTTCCCCTTTCCTTCCCAGTCCTGAACGAAGGCCCGGAACGTGGACTGTTTATTCATTTCCATAGGCGCTGCCTAACCTGCTGGATTTCTCCAGCATGTTGTATGTGTTGCTGGGGATTTATTCTTTATTTTTCTCCAAAGTTCATAAACCAAAGATCATTGCTTTAATACTGCTGCCTTTACTGCCACGGCTTCTTTTACGAAAACTCGCAGAACTTCATTCGGAATGTCTGCACACGTCACCATTCTGTCCCTGTTAGCCCCAGCTCCTCTGTTGCCCTTTTTGTACATAAAACATTTTGGATTTTTAAAACATTTTCTCTGCTAATATCTTTTCATAACCTCATTGTTTTCCTAATTTTTCTATTTCTATACCGAGATCTCTGCTGTATGTGGTCTGATGTGTGATTCTGTTTTTTTTCCCCTTGCCTCCTATACACTTGCAATCCAGGGGCTCCAGATTTGGCAGTTTTACCCTTTTACTTTGAGGAAACTCCTCGAATCTCCTCGTAGAATTGCCTGGTGTAACCTACCCCACAACGACACATATTGCAATAGATCAAGTTGTTTACTCACTCCTTAATACCGTAAGGTAAAACAGCAGTATAAGGCGACTTAATTCAATCATAGATGATATTTTTAAACCTCATTCCCTCGCCTCTTCCACGTAACCTGCTTACCAATCAAAAACCTATTAATCTATGCCTTTAATGCACCCAATAGCTTAGCTCCCACAACAGTCTGTGGCAACAGATTCCACAGATTCACCAGCCTGTGACTGAAGAAATTCCTCCTCAGCTCAGTTCTATAGGGGCGTCCCTTTATTCTGAGGCTGTGCCCTTTGATTCTAGACTCTCCTACTGATGGAAGTTCTGTCCTTAACAATTAATTCTCATTTAATAAGAAATGCTTACCAAGTAAGCTATTATTCCTTGTATTCCTTCTTTCCCTTTTCTTAACTTTGCAGTTACTTTTAATGTTTCACTTGAAAGGAACCTTTCCTGAATTAGGTTGCCTTCATAAAGGCCAATAGGGCATTTGCAATAATTGCTTGAACACCTGGGCTGGAAACAGTTTGATCCTCTGAGGGTCTCTTTCCTGGATGTCACCCTGTTCCATGTTAATTATTGAGGATGAACAAGAAATTCTGCAGGTGCTGGAAATCTTGAGCAACACACACACACACACACTCTCACACACACATACACACTCTCACACACACACACACACACTCTCTCTCACACACACACACTCTCTCTCTCACACACACACACTCTCTCTCTCTCACACACACACTCTCTCTCTCTCACACACACACACACACACACACACACACACACACACACACACTCTCTCTCTCACACACACACTCTCTCTCTCTCACACACACTCTCTCTCTCTCTCTCTCTCTCACACACACACACACACACACACACACACACACACACACACACACACACACACACAATGCTAGCGGAGCTCAGCAGGTCGGGTAGCACCTATGGAGGGGAAGTGAGCATTTTTGGGCTGAGACCCTTCATCAGAGCTGGAAAGTAATGGGGGCAGAAACCATAGTAAAAAGGTGGAGGTAGGGGATAAACCATTCCTGTTCAAAAATATGTTTAATTGGCTTAACCAGTCAGCTGTCCTTCCTCTGCACTGTAACCAGAGGTGCAAAGTAATGATTTAAAAGACCCATTTTTCCGCTCAATTCCTTTTATACTGTAATTTTATTTTGTGTCTGTCTACATGGAAGAACCCGCCAGGTCTAGAGTGAAAGTGGAGCTAAAACAATTTGCATTCGTTGAATGACAGTATTGGAGGAGTTAATGTTCCTGACAGGTGCAGACTTGGCGAACTTTATCCCAAGGCCTTGAATGAGCTGCAGGTGAAGATGGTGGATTCACCTTCCAAAGGTCTGCAGGATGGAAGGTGACTAGCATAGCCTGTGCCAGATCCCATTGTTCAGAAATCCCAATTGCTCAGGGTCAAGTATTGGTAAAAATGGTTAGCATGGGTGTGGTGAACTGAAAGGCCTGTTTCTGTCCAGTGTGGAACTATCAGTTTGGTAGAAAATAAAAGAAGCAAAGTCATTTTCTAACTGGTGAGTAATCGGAAATATTTGGTACTCAGAGGCGTCTGAATGGCCTTGTATAGGCTCAACAGGAAGATAGAGCAAGCAACCAGGACTTCACTGACTGAGGTTTTGTATTGCCCCGGTGATACTGCATCAGGAGTATCATGTACAGTTCTGGTCCACCAGGATATGTGTGCAAGGAAGTTAACGAGGGATCAGGTTGTACCGCATTTGAAAATGGATAATGAGGCAGTTAAATGGCCACAGATAAAAGACCACCCACCTTGGGTGGTAGTGATCGTAGGAAGGTGGAATTCTGAGTTGATTTTGAGAGAGAGAAATTTGGTTCAAAAACTCCTGTGTTTATCTTAAATCAAGGGAATTGCAATGTAACGAGGAAAGAGTGGGTGGGGCAGACAGATTAGAGGGAGTGGCAGTTGGCGAGCAGTGACACACTTTGGAGGTGCTTAACCACACGGCATGATGGGCGTGAGTGAAGAGGAAACCTTCTTTGGGGGTTGGATGTGAGGCAACCGTGGCTGACCAAGGAACTCACTTGAAAGGAAGAGGAGTCAGCATTGGAGCCAAAGTTTGGGGGTCGCTTCGGAATCCAGTGACGGAGGACAAAAGGGAGGAAATAAGCTCAGGGGGCAAGCTGTCATGAACATAAAAGCAGACATTTAGAATTCCTGCTAAGTATTTGAAAACGAAGGTTGAGGTCTAAGTGAACATAGACCAGTGGGGGATGAACTGAGGGGATAGTTCTGGGGAAGGATGGGCAAGAGAAGTGATGGAGGGGTCACACTGAGGATAGACAACAAACAGCCCTTCAATACTGAGAATGCCGCTGAAGAATTACAGTAAGTACTGTGGCTGGCATGGACTGGTTGAGCTGAAGGGCTTGTGACCCTGCTGTCTTGCTCTCTGACTCTCACACCAGGTGCCACCACCACTGCTAGAGCTACAGATACCAGTGCAGCCAACGTTGATAAGTCCTCCTCTGCTCAGATAGCTTTCAGCCTAGAATTCTACTGAGATGGTGGATGCGTTGAGTACAATGTAGGACTTTGTGACTAAGACATGCGAGAGCCATGGCCCTTCCATTACGACGTAAATGCGTCACATCATCCCTTAAAATGAACACACCAATTCAATGACTGTCTTTGTGAATTATGTAGAACAATTTCTACTATGAACAATGTGTGTCATCTGTCACCCATTACAATAGCCTTCCAAAAGTAACACAAAATTCCTTTCACTTTCCTTCACCCACCTTCATTCCGTTTGGGAGTTCACTGGAGTCTTATCCGATACCTCTCTCCTCCTGCTGTCAGCGGCCTGTTCCACCAGTGTAGTGCGTGCTGTAGGACTCATTCCATCGGCTGTTCTGTTCTCTTCTTGCAGAGCCGTTAGCTGCACTTCCACAGAGCAAATATATTGAGGACATCATCATCGAATCGTCGAAGTTCCCAGCAGCTCAGCCTCCTGATCCCAACGCTCCAGCTAAGATCGAGACAGAGTACTGGCCGTGCCCTCCGTCGCTCGCTGTCGTGGGTAAGGTCGCCACTACACTCACACGGTCTTCTTCACTGAGCTTCCACTTCGGCCTCCCCACAGCCCCTGCCGACGGCGTTCTGCACAGATGCTGCTACGGAGGCAGATTTCATCCCAGCATCTTTGCGAGGGGTTTCTCACGTTTCTGTCACACGCAGGCACTGATATGTGCTCGTACACCCCAACACATACACATGCACGCACACGCACACCTGCACACTCATACAGCAGTCGGTGGTGTGTTATGAGGAAATTACACCGCGGCATCTCCTCCCATTTTGTACACCCTCAGTTACTGAAACCAAGTGTAGTCTTTCACTTAGGGATGGTCCTCACTGCCCTATTGTTCCTCTCATTCATTTTACTATGAGGTTGTTCAGGCAGGTTACTCCTTCTGCCCAGGTCAGAGAGAGGGGTATTACCCTCATCTCTCCACCAACTATTAAGGTGGAGTTTCCATGGATACAATCAAAGGCCAAAGAAGGATGCCCCCCCCCCCCATCACACAGAGCTAGACCAGGAGGTGGATGGCTGAACATTACCAGAATGATCAAGGAGTTGGATGCACTCAGGTACATTTGGGAGGCTGAAGATATTATAGACGAGACTTTTGAAGAGGTGGTCACGACCAGGAGAGGCAAGTACGGGTTCCCTTGTGGCCTTACCCCTCAGCAACAGGTATACCCCTTTGGACAGTCCAATGAGAGGAGGATTTAGTCAAGAAGAAAAGGGAAAAGTATTTAAAGCTTCAGAAGTCAGGATCAAACGAAGCACATGAGGAGGATAAAGAAACTAGAAAAGACCTAAAGAAGGGAATTAGCAAAACCAAGAAGGGCCATGAAAAGTCCTTGGCAGATAGGATTAAGGTGAATTCCGAGGCATTCTACACATACATCAAGAGCAAGAGGATAACCGGGAGAGGGTGGGACCACTCAGGGATAAAGGGGGGAACATATGCTTGGATGCAGAGAACATGAGTGAGGTACATAATGAGTACTTTGCTTCATTATTTACCAAGGAAAGGATATGGAGGACCAGGGATCAGTGCTGTGTGTAAATACGTTAGGGCATTTAGAGGACAAGGAGGAGAAAGTGTTGGATTCCTAAGGAGTATTAAGGTGGATGTCACCAGGGCCCGAGGGAATTTACTCCAGATTATCGAAGGAGGCAAGAGTCCAGATTGCTGGGCCCTTGACCAGTACCTTTGTGTCCTCTCTAACCACAAGCATGGTCCCGGAGGACTGACAGAGTGACTAATGCTGTACCTCTAACAAGGAATAATCTTGGGAACTATAGACTGGGTGAGTCTCACATCAGTTGTAGGAAAGTTGTTGGAGAAAATCGTTAGGGATAGGATAGATGAGCATTTGGAAACCCATGGCCTGTTAGGGAGAGCCAGCGTGGCTTTGTGCGTGGCAAGAGGTGCCTTATAAGGTTGATTGAGTTTTTTGACAAGGTGACGAGAGATTGATGAGGGTAGGGCAGTGGATGTTGTCTGTATGGATTTTAGTAAGGCGTTTGACGAAGTCCCTCATTGGAGGCTAATCCAGAAGATTAAGATGCACGGGATGTTTGGATTCAGAGCTGGCTTGTGTGTAGAAGACAGGGTAGTGGTTGAAGGGACTTATTCGAGCTGGAGGTCTGTAACTAGTGGAGTTCCGCAACGTTCTCTGCTGTGACCTCTGCTGTATATAAATGACCTGGATGAAAATGTAGATAGGTGGGTCAGAAAGTTTGCAGATGATACCAAGATTGGTGGAGATGTGGACAGTGTAGAAGACTGGCAAAGAATACAGCACAATATGGATCAGTTATAGGTGTGGGCAGAAGAATGACAGATGGAGTTTAACCCAGATAAATATGAGGTGTTGCACCTCGGTAAGGCAAATGCAAGGAGACAATACACTGTTAAGGGCAAGATCCTTAGCAGTGTTGCTGAGCAGAGGGAGCTTGGGATCCAAGTTCATATCTCCTTGAAAGTGGCTACACAGGTCGATAAGGTGGTCAAGTAGTCAGGAGGTAATGTTGCAACTTTATAAAACTCTGGTCAGACCGCATCTGGAGTATTGCGTACAGTTCTGGTCACCTCACTATAGGAAGGATGTTGAGGCTTTGGAGAGGGTGCAGAAGGGTTTACCAGGATGCTGCCTGGTTTAGAGGGCATGTCCTACCATGAGGAACTTGGATTGTTTCCACTGTGTTGAGGGCTGAGGGGAGATCTGGTAGAGGTATACAAGTTTATGAGAAGCACAGACAGGGTGGGAAGAGAGTATCTGTTTACCAGGGTTGAAATGTCTCATACTAGAGGGTGAGAGTCAATACGTTCAAGATAAATTGAAGTTGAGAGGGGGTAGGTTCAAGGTGAATGTGAGGGGTAAGTTTTTTATTCAGAGTTGTAGTTGCCTGGAATGCACTGCCTGATGTGATGGTAGAGGCAAATATGAAGGTGATTGATAAGTTTGTGGCCTAAGGAAGAAAGAGTCAATTTTAGAAAACCTAGCACATTTATTTTTCAACATAGTCCCCTCCTACATTTACACACTTAGTCCAGCGGTCGTGGAGCATATGGATCTTGGACCTCCAGAAAGTGTCCACAGCAGGGGTGATTGGTAAGTTCATGGCCTAATGTAGAAGGAGATGAGTTATACAGCTCTCGTTACATGCACATGCAGTTCAACTCTTTGAGTGATTATGCAGAAAGTTTGACGTTAATAACTCATCTCCTTCTACCTTAGGCCACGAACTTATCAATCACCCCTGCTGTGGACACTTTCTGGAGGTCCAAGATCCTTACGCTCCACGACCGCTGGACTAAGTGTAAACATAGGAGGGGACTATGTTAAAAACTAAATGTGCTAAGTTTTCTAAGATTGACTCCTTCTACCTTAGGCCACAGACTTATCAATCACCCCTTGTAAAAGAAAGGCTTTTAAGAGTCGTTTGGATAGGCACGTTGAAGTGAATTGACTTTATTACTTATATCCTTCACATACACAAAGAGTAAAAAATCTTTACGTTACATCTCCGTCGAAATGTGCAATGTGCAATTTATAGTAATTTGATTAGCACATGGATGTAAGGAAGGGTCTGGCCTGGAGGGATATGGACACTGTATAGATAGGAGGGATTAGTGTTTGGGTGTTTTTGATTTGCTTTTTAGCTGGTTCAGCACAACATTGTGGGCCGAATGGCCTGTTCCTGTGCTGCACTGTTCTAGTTCAAACTTCCATTAGTGTCCATGGGGAATCTGTTAGAGGGCTGTGGAGCATTGTAACGGCAAAGAAAGCAAATGCCCTTCTCTCTCAGAACTCTAGTACAGACCTGTCAATATGGGCAGAATGTACTTCCTAGGCTCCTTACCTAGGACAGAAGTTCACACATTCAGATCTTGTACTAAGTGGTAGACCTGCATTTCATTCCTCTGCCCATCTACTTCAGCATCCTCCCCCTACCCTTGTCAGAACCTTCCTGCAGACAATTTCCACACAGGAGTAACTGTAATCCCACGGTCAGCATGCATATTCCTCATGCCCATAATTTCAGACAAAATAGAAACAGAAACTGATGGAAATGCTCAATGAGTCAATTAGCAGCCGTGGAGCAACATTCGGGGTTGATCACAAGTTTCAGAGAAGGCAGTTGAGTGGGGAACCGGGGAGCTGTGTGAGGCGTCTGACTGAAGACTCCAGATAGTTAGTGGCAAATTGATGTCATTCCTTCCAGAGAAAGAATGGAGGAGAAGGATTGCGTCAAAAGCTGATGAAGAGGATGACGAGGAGGAAGATGATGAAACCGATGAAATGAAAAAACTGCGGGAGATTCAGAGGAAGGAGCTGAACAAGGTGAGCCAGTGTTACACGTTTAAGAGGAATGTTCTTTAGAACCAAAGAAAGTGTATGATAAAGAAGGAGGCCTTTTTTTTCAGCTCATCATGGCTTGCTGGGGAGAAAAGACCTTCTCACTCTAGCTCTGGTATTGGGGTTCACAAGGAAAACCGGGGTTAGAGAATGCCACTCGGCCCTCAAGGCTGCCACACTATTCCATTTGTTAGTGGCAGAACTGCCCCAGTCCTTGACTCCACTCTGTGCCATTTTCGATAGCAGTCAATCCCCTGAGATCTCAAGTAGTTATCTCCTCTGCTCTAAGTACCTTCAATGATCCAACTCCACCACCTTGCAGAGTAAAATGTTCCAGAGCTTCACTACCTTCCGTGAGAAGAGATTCTTACATGATTCAGTTGTCACTGATTGCTCCTTGTAAATGTGACTCCACATTCAATACTCGCTGTCTTGTGGAAACATCTTAACGTCTCCCCTTCATTCCTGCTTCATGGTTCATTACCATTGATCTTTCAAGCTCTTAGGGAGACAGATGGAACATTTTTAGCTTTCTGTTGTAGGATAGTCCTCTAATCTGTACTGCCTCTCTTCAGTTCTTAAATCAGGGATCCAAAACTGTACACCATACTCCAAAGTACTAAAGCTGCTCAATGTCAAAATCGTTTTTTATTTCTTGATTCCCAACGCTCTTGCAGCAAAGGCCAATGTGCTGTCTGCTTTCCCAGTGAATTGCTGCTCCAGCCTTCTAACTTGCTGTTTCATCCCAGAAAATCCTGCCACCACACTGTACTCAGCTCATTTGCAGTTCTTCATTTTGATTTGCCTTTTGATTGCTTTGATTAAATTCCATCTGCCGTTTCTGTGCCCAGAACTGTCACTAATCTGTATCCAGCTGTATAATTTGACAAACTTCTTCACTCTCCACAACCTCAGCAAATTTTAAGTTACAAACGAGACCAACTTCCAACTTTCATATCGGTGTCTGTCTTGAAACTTTCTGCTGTTTCTTGAGTATCACAGCTTTGTGTGGGGTGGATCCTGGATCCCTATTACCTTAGTGTGAAGGAGAATGCAACGACGGGCCAGATGTCACCTGCCAGTTCAGAATCAGAATCAGATTTATTATCACCGGCATGTGTGGTGAAATTCGTTAACTTAGCAGCAACAGTTCAATGCAATACTAACTAACTAAATAAATCAATCGATTACAGAATTAAAAATAGTGCCAAAATAGAAATAGTAATACATTTTTTAAAAAAGTGAGATAGTGTTCGTTGGTTGTAACCCCATTTGTTAATTCCTGTCCTCCAAAGCTTCGATTTCTCTCAACATCTTAATGATCTGCTTTGGTTAACCTCATCTATTATATGTTAGGTAATACAGGTTTCCTGTTATAATATTTCTAGGTATCATTCTGGTGACTCTGCACTACCTTCTGTCCAAGGTCCTCCCCAAAATGCAGAGCTGAGGACCGACTGAGCAGTCAGAAGCAGCTGAGAACACAAATACATACGGTTATATTAAAACACTTATTCCCATGCAACACAGCCAAATTCATGCATCTAACATACAGATCTACACACTCACTCACTCACACAGCACCTCACACGTGCAAACCCCATGCATGCACATTCCTTGACCATGGCTGTTAATGAACAGACACACCCTTTAAACTCTCCTGCTTGTTGAAGCGTCTGTGCACTGAGCCGCCGTATTGACTATGTTCTAGATCCAGTCTGGCCTTGGGAAGTTGATACTGAAAGAGGAGCTGGAGAAGTCGAAACCCCGGGGAAGGAAATCTCGATCGTTACCAGACAGAACCACCAGGAGTTTCTGTAAGTCTCTAAACTCAAAACGCTGTTTAATTTGCCTTTGTGGTTTCTCGGGATTTGGGAACAGAAAAGCTGCTGGGTGTAGCATGAGTCATCGCTGTGCTGTGCAGTCCAGGACAGCATCTGCAGCCTGCAGTGGGTGGGATATCCCTTCGGACACGGTGCACAGCTGGCAAACTGGTAAGCAGGGAAAGCAGAACTGTTGGAGGTGCAGTGTGGGCCTCCAGTGGAAGGGGCTGAAAGGGAATGGAAATACAGTCCCACCAGAGCACATTGATAGGTTGTGTCTCCAATGAGAGATGGTTTATCGAAGGATGATCTCTGTTGTTAGACAGTATCAGCTTTGCCTAATGGTAATCAGTACATGCCAACTTTTGATTAACGTTTTAAAAAGTCAATACGTGGCACAGAACAGTACCTCTAAATGTTTCTAAAGATGCGGCAGTAAACCAGTGTTGTGCGTGACCTCTAAGAGAACGGCTGAGTGGCGTCATGGTAGCATAGCAGTTAGCGTAATGTTTATTTAGGAGTGGGGTATCAGCTTTATAATGAACTTATTTATGGTAATATTTTGGATTATGTGCTGTGTGTGATATATGTTTTGTGGGTGCAGCGTGGTCTGGGGGAAACGCTGGTTTGTTTGTTCGTTAGTGTATATGTACAGCCAGATGCCAATAAACTTGAATTTGAGCTCAGAGTTCAGTTCCGACTCCCTCTGTAAGCAAGTTCCTTCCTGTGTGTGTGAGTTTCCTCCGAGTGCCCCAGTTTCCTCCCGCAGTCCAAAGACGTACCGGTTAGTAGATTAATTGGTTGTTGTAAATTGTCCCTTGATTAGGTTAGGGTTAAGTTGCTGGGTTGCTAAACGGCTCGGCTCAAAGGGACAGGAGGGCCTCTTTCGCGCTGTATCTCTAAAGTTAGGGGGACACCTGTCTTTCCCTTTATTAGGAGAGAGATCCTGAGGCATGTCGAATTGTCAGGTGAACAAATAGTTTCTGTTGGACTGCAGGTCCTGGCCTTTCTTGGGGACTTTGCTGTTGCTCGCTTGGTGGGTGGAGGGTGCTTTCGTTTTTGCAGAAGTGGGTGGGGAAAGGTCAGTACTTTGCTGCTTGTGAGTGGGCAGGGGGAGTGGGGGGCTTTGGGGTGTTAACGTTTTTACTGTCACTCATTCTTTGGGGTACTCTTCTGTTTTTATGGATGTCTGTGAAGAACAAGAATATTGGGATGTATATTGTATACATTTCTCTGATATTAAGTAGATAGATAGATAGATAGATACTTTATTCATCCCCATGGGGAAATTCAACTTTTTTTCCAATGTCCCATACACTTGTTGTAGCAAAACTAATAACATACAATACTTAACTCAGTAAAAAAATATGATATGCATCTAAATCACTATCTCAAAAAGCATTAATAATAGCTTTTAAAAAGTTCTTAAGTCCTGGCGGTTGAATTGTAAAGCCTAATGGCATTGGGGAGTATTGACCTCTTCATCCTGTCTGAGGAGCATTGCATCGACAGTAACCTGTCGCTGAAACTGCTTCTCTGTCTCTGGATGGTGCTATGTAGAGGATGTTCAGAGTTTTCCATAATTGACCGTAGCCTACTCAGCGCCCTTCGCTCAGCTACCGATGTTAAACTCTCCAGTACTTTGCCCACGACAGAGCCCGCCTTCCTTACCAGCTTATTAAGACGTGAGGCGTCCCTCTTCTTAATGCTTCCTCCCCAACACGCCACCACAAAGAAGAGGGCGCTCTCCACAACTGACCTATAGAACATCTTCAGCATCTCACTACAGACATTGAATGACGCCAACCTTCTTAGGAAGTACAGTCGCCTCTGTGCCTTCCTGCACAAGGCACCTGTGTTGGCAGTCCAGTCTAGCTTCTCGTCTAGACGAGAAATGCAACAATTGAAATGAAATAAAAATAAAATTCCCAAGCCTGTGGTTCTGCAGCAGAAAGGAGTCAGGCTTCGTCAGTCTGGTAGCCCTCAGGGCGAGGAAGGAGATCTCAAGGTAATGATGCAGTCTGTTACTTCAGAAACAATTTACATCCTGCAAACTAGCCCTGAGAACAGTGAGGTAGTGATCACATGATCCGGATTTGATCTTGTGATCAGTTTCCGAAGGAATATCCCAGCGCAAACTGTGCTTACTTCAAGCTCAAACCGAGCCTTAATTTTAAATCAAAGGTTTCTAATGACACCTCCACATTCTCGGCCTCCCCCCCCCGCACTACCCCGGGTGAATGAGAGTGAGAATTCCAGGGGTGGATGGGACAAGGTGAGAGAATGCCAGCCTTGGATAAGGGTTGGGTTGAAAGATCCTATTCCTATCCTGTATGTTTGCCTGCCTTGAGTTAGCCACTGAGGTATTTCAATAAAATGTTTGCAAGAAGTGATGAATGAAGTGTTTAGATATGTTTCCGTACTGAGAGGCAGAAACTTTATCCACCTTAATCTGTCATTTTCACTAAATCATATGAATTATAGATTTGCCGGAGACGATTCTAATGTTTTTTGTTTCCACAGCCCCACAGGAATCAGCTCCCAAGTCGCCCTCACTTCCCACCCACGGCAGGAACGGGCTCAACAGGGTGAGCAATGCTCTGTCTCTAAATAATGCACAAATGAAGTTTTGCCGCCCTGTTGTTTCAGGCCTGCATCAGGTCAAAGCATTGTACAGGGGGTCAGTTGCGTGTTCCAGACTGCAGAATTGATCAGGCTGAGTGTTGAGATGAAGTTTGGACTAAAGCTAGTGTTGGAATTGCTCAGATTGTTGAAATTGCCTCCAGCATTCTGCAGAGTTTGACATCTTCTAAGAGGAGATTGGTGTCGAAAGAGAGAGGTAGAAGCCAGGGAAGTGATCTGTTGTGGAATATGTTCGTGAGCTTCAGGCAAAACTTAAATTCTAAGAAAACTGGCGGGGGGGGGGGGGGGTCGATGAGTAATAGGAAGAGAATATTCCCTGATGAACAGACAGTGATTGTCCTGAGCCACTGTTGGCACACCAGCTGATGGGCTTGGGAAGTGGCTAAGAATATACTGGTACAGGTACAACTGATGCCAGTGATCAAGTTCAGATACAACTAGCGCCAGTAATCGAGTTCAGTGGCACTGACACAGTACCCGTTTGCTCAACCCTGATTCCTACCACGTATTTCACTGTAGAGGAATTGTAGAGGGTTCTCCAACTCCTCCGTGTCTTCAGTTGCTCTCAGGTTTTGGAATTGCCCTCCAGATCTCTCTGTCTCTTTCCCCAGAGAGATGCTCCCTAAACCCACCTCTTTGAAGAAGAAACTCACCTGTCTTAATATTGTATATTTCAGACTCTATCTGAAACCACTCCTGTGGTTATAAGGTCTCAGCATGAGGGCTCGGTAATGCGGCGCCCTCTAAATGTCGTGTGTGTTACTGCTGTAATTGCTGCAATAATTTCTAGAAGTTGGTGAATATTGATGGAAGTGTTCTCCCTTGTAGCTGCAGTCTGCTGAATTTGCCACGCCTCATCGACCGTACAAGAGGAGCAGTGCAGGTAAGAAGCATCGCTAATGTGGACAGAACAGAACCCATTTCACAACCCACCAACCCAAGGACTGGTGTCTCTGCACACTGCCCTTTCTCCATTTGCTTTCTACTCAGTACCACATGGGTGTCAGCCGGGTAAACTGCAGACAAATCACCACAGTTCTTTGCCTGATAGTTTCATCAGTGGCTGAAACACTTTATACTTGAGACACTTAACGTTTTTACTTGTGAAGGCTGATATACTGGACACTCTTTCCTGCAGGGTGGAGGAGGGAGGTCTCCTGGTGTGCATTTGGATAGAATAAATAGTAGACCGGGGATCTCAACAGTGCTGGAATTTGGGGAGGCGTTTGGTCAAGAAAGGATTGTTGATATTATGTAAGAGGTTTAAGCACAAAATGATCAGCAGTAGAAGCAGAGATCACTCTCTGAGCTGTAGGCAGAATGAGGAATAGCTAAATCCCAACAGAACGTTGTTTGCTCCCAGAGGTTTGTAGTACCCCCAACTCGACGTCACCACCACCTCCCTCCCCTCCCAGCTATGTCACCACCTCCCACCCTCCCCACCCAACTCTACATCACCAACTCCCTCCCCACCCAACTCTACGTCACCACCATCACCCAGCTCAACATCTATCCCTTTGCCACTCCATATTTGTCCACTCTCTTGTTATATCTCATGTACTGTCATCCAGATAACATCCTGGAAACCTAATCTGCACCCTCTCCAAAGCCTCTTCTGTCCTTCCTGTAATGTGGCGGCCAGCAGTTTGTACAGTTCTTCAGTTGCACCCTAAGCCGAGTTTTATAAAACTGCAACATAGCTTCCTTACTTTTGATCTCAATGTCTCGGCTAATAAAGGCAAGCATATGCCATATGCCTTCTAAATCACCCTATCAGCCTGCTTAGCCACTTTCAGGGAGTTATGAATTTGGACTCCATTTCCTCTGCTCACCCACACTGTTAACGGTCTTGCCCTTAACTGTGTACGGTGTCTTTACATTTAACCTATCAAGGTGTAACACTTCATATTTGGCAGTTTTAAATTCCATCTGCTATTCCTTCGCCTATATCTGCAACTGATCTATAACCCGTTATAATCTTTGCCACTCTTCTGTGCTATCCACAGTACAACCAATTTCATTTCCTCTACATTTTCATCCAGGTCATTGATATGCACCACAGACTGCAGAGGTCTCAGTATAGGTCCCTGCGGAACACCACTATTTGCAGACCTCCAGCTAAATAAGTCCCTTCGACCGCTACCTTCTTTTTTCCATGGGCATGCCAGCTTTGAATCGAAGCGACCTATTCATGGATCCCATATATCTTAAATTTCTTGATGAGCCTTCCATGAGCGACCTTGTCAAACACCTTACTGAAATCCACGTAGACACAGCTATGCCTACGTCAATCACCCTTGTCACCTCATTAAAAGCTCAATCAATTTAGTAAGACATAACTTGCTCCTCATGCTGGTTGCCTCCTAATTAGGTTTTCCAAATGCTCATATATCCTATCCCTAAGAATTCTCTCCAGTAACTTTCCTCCACTGACATGAGATTTACCAGTCTATCGTTTCCAGAATTATTCCTGGTTCCCTCCGTGAATAATGGAACAACATTAGCTACTCGCCAGTCCTCTGGAACATTGCCTGTGGCTAAAGAGGAGATGAGGAATTTGGTCAAGTCCCCAGCCATCTCTTGTCTTTCTCAATTAGCTGGAGTACATTCCATTTGGCCCTGATATCCACCCAACACTAGCTCCTCCTTTTCCTCAAAATGCTGATCCCCCTCTCCTCCATATCCTTCTCCTTTGTAAATACTGATGTAAAGTATTCATTAAAGACCTCACCCACATCCTCCACATCCAAGCAAACGTTTCCTCCTTATCCTTGAGTGGTCCTACCCTTTCTCTAGTTCTCCTCTTGCTCTTGATGTATGAATAGAATGCCTTGGGATTCTCTTTAATCCTACTTGCCAAGGACTTCTCATGGCTCCTCCTGATTTTCCTAATTCCTTTCCTGAATTCTTTTCAGGTTTTGTTATAATATCCTCAATGACTCTGTTTGATTCTAGTTTCCTAAATTTTGCATGCTTTTCCCTTATTCTGACTGTAACTGTTCTGTCCTGTACTCTGTGCAACTGGTCTTTAAACACCCTCCAAATGTTGGATATGGACTCACCCATAAACAGCTGTTCCCTAGTTCCTGCCTAATACTCTCGTAAATTGCCCTGTTCCAATTTAATACTCTCCCGCAAGGCCTATACTTATCCTTTTATAGGTATCTTAAATCTTAAGGAGACATGATCACTGTTCCCTAACTGGTCACCAGCTGAAAGGTCAGTCATCTGGCCAGGCTCATTACCCAACACCAGGTCCAATACAGCTCCTTCTCTTGTTGGATAATCTACAGATTGATTTAAGAAACCTTTCTGGGTGCACCTAACAAATTCTGCCCCATCTAAACCTCTTGCAGTAGGGAGGTTCCAGTTTAAATTAGGAAAGTCCCCCATGGCAATGACCCTATTGTTTTTACACCTTTTCTTAATCAGCCTGCATATCTGTTCCTCAATGTCCCGGTGACTGTTGGGGGACTGTAGTACAATAACATCAGAGTGATTGTACCTTCCTATTGTGAGTTCTACCCATGTAGACTTGGTGAAAGAGCCTTTCAGTATGTTTCATCCAAGTGCAGCTGTGATATTGCCCTTGATTAGCAGTGCAACTCCCCCACCTCTTTTAACTCCCACTCTATGTGAAAATTCCAGGCGATTATCAGTTTCTGAGATACTCAAACCACCCCATCTGGCACCAGCAATCATTCCACAATTAAAGCCACTTGGATCACATTTCTTTCCTATACTGATGTTTGGCCTGAACAACAACTGAACCCTTTGACCATGTCTGAGTGTATTTATGCATTGAGTTGCTGTCACATGCTTGGCAAATTAGATATTTGCATTAACAAGCAGATGTACCTACTAGAGTGGCAACTGCATGTATTCTTCTGCCTTATCACAGACGCCTTTCCGATACTTCCTCTTCCCTACAACTTAAAATATGTTAAATTTATGATTAAAGGCTATTAACTGCTTCTCTCTCCACAGTGGCTGCATGAGCTGCATGAATTTTATTCATAGTTTGATCATCCTGCCTTCATGTAATAAGGCCTTTAGTTCTGAAATTCACTAAAAAAGAATTTTGCCCGTTGTTCTTCCTTTAAGCTGTTACCAATATTCCCTCTAATTTGTAATGACCAATGTGCACAAAAATCTTGCGCTGTTCAATTTATTTGCCCAATTACAACAACATGTACGCACTGAATAATTTCTTCAATTAAAAACAATATAAATAAGCCAGTTCTAAAATCTACAGACAACTCATCGCAAACTCCACGTTGTCAGCACCATCCGCATCAGAAACTGAAAAAGGAAATGAGATTGTGTACAATTGTGAAATATACATAAAATATCAACAGGGGGTGACAACCTTCTGTACAGAGGCTAAATTCCTTTGCACCATAGATGTGTGTGTGCACATATGCACAATCTTAGAGGGAACATGACTTAAAACCTCCCTCTATGACCATCTCCTCTGATGTTGTCAAATTTCTCTCTGTTTTCTGTGTTTGATTGATAATGTTCCTGCAGGATGCCTTAGAGCATTGCATGGTGCATAAAACGATGTGATTTTGTTGAAAACATTTACAGTAAAGTTATTCATTCCACTGAGTGGATAAGTATTGTACAATAGCAAGTTCTTCCGTTTATTAAAAATGTACAGTGAATACTGCACCTGGGTTTATCTTCCCTTTATCCTTAAGTTTAACCTTTTAATAGTTAGCTAATTTCCTAACCACATTACTTGCCTTCCTTTCTTACTGAATTTAGCTAGAAAGTTTATCACAATTTTCTAAGAGGTCATACAAGTAACATTATTGCCGGCACTTTAGCGCCCTCTACCAGCTTGTCAGCAAAACTTCACCTTTATTAAGTTCATGCTGGTTCCTTCTGAGCGGAGCGAAGTGATGGAAGTGTTCAGTCACTGTTGTTACAGAGTCTTGTAATTCCCCAACAGCATTAGGCTAACTGTCCTATAACTGCTTGCTTTCTCCTCTCATCTTTCTTAAATAACAGGCAAGTGCAAATTTGTGATCTAAGGAAACAGTTCTCAAATTAAAAGGACTTCGGAAAACTACAGCTAACTTGTCTATAATGTCACCTTAGTTCTTTTAAAACATTGGGTTTGAAGGTTTGAAGTTCTGGCAGAATATCTCTCCATCATACCAGTATTTTAATTACTACTGATACATACATTAATATGGGGCACCATGGTAGCTTATCGGTTAGCACAATGCTATTGCAAATTGGAATTTGGAAATCAGTTCTGGGGTATTGTCCGTAAGGACGTTATCTCTGTGACCGTGTGGGTTTCCTCCGGTGCTCTGGTTTCCTCCCACAGTCCAAAGACATAAGGGTCAGTAGGTTAATTGGTCATTGTAAATTGACCTGCGACTAGGCTGGGGTGACATTCGGAGGGCTGCTGGGTGGCGAGACCCACTGGGCTGGAAGGGCCTGTTCAACGTCCTATCTCTAAATAAATAGAAACATGTAAATATTGAAGTCACTGTGTCACATAGCACTAAAACAGGCCCAGTGCCACCACCCCACGTCCATCAGCACTGAACCCATTTCCCTGCACTTGTTGCATGACTTCCTCTGCCTTTGCAATTCAAGTGCTCCTACAGATACTTCCCTAAACGATATAGATTCACAGAGTTGTGCAGCATAGAGACAAGCCCTCCAACTCACTATATCTATACCTTTTTGCCCGTCTACACCAATCAGAGGTGCCCCCACTAGGTCCATATCCTTCTATGCATTGCATATTTAACAGCCTGTCTAAATGCTTCTTAAATGTAGTAATCGTATCTGATTCACTATGCCTCTGGCACTGTGCTCCACTCTTTAAATAAAATAAACTTTCTCCTTCCTAATACTCTAAATGTCTCCCTCTTAACAGGGTAATAAAGAAGCCATGATGGAATGGCAGAGGAGATTCAGTGGGCCAAATTACCTAATTCTGCTCCTATCCCTTTTTGTCTCTTGTTTTTGATAGCCTTATCATTGGTGAAGATTCTGGTCCTCTTCCCCCACCCCCCCCCCCCCCCCCATCTATGCTTTTTATAATCTCATACACTTCTCTCAGGTCACGCCTCAGCAACCTTCACTCCAGGGAAGTCAAGCCTAGTTAATCCAGTCTCAACACAAGACATAGGAGCAGAATTAGGCCATTTGGCCCATCGAGTCTGTTCCGCCATTTCATCATGGCTGATCCAGTTTTCCTCTTGGCCCCAACCTCCTGCCTTCTCCCCGTATCCCTTTCATGTCCTGACCAATCAAGAATCTATCAATCTCTGCCTTAAATATACATAAAGACTTGGCCTCCAGAGCTGCCTGTGGCAAAGAATTCCACAGATTCACCACTCTCCGGCTAAAGAAATTTATCCTCATCTCCATTCTAAAAGGACACAACTCTATTCTGAGGCTGTGTCCTCTGGTCTTAGACTCTCCCACGTTAGGAAACATCTTCTCCACATCCACTCTATCAAGGCCTTTCACCAGTCGATAGGTTTCAATGAGGTATCCTCTCATTCTTCTGAATTCAAGTGAATACAGACACAGAACTATCAAACGCTCTTCATATGACAAGCCATTCAATTCTAGAATCATTTTTGTGAACCTCCTTTGAACCCTCTCCAGTTTCAGCACATCCTTTCTCAGATAAGGGGCCCAAAACTGCTGACAATAATGCATAATCAACATTCTCCAATCTCTTCTGCACTTCCTCCAGTGCACCACTTAATATAACTCTGACATGGGAAAAAGTTTCCTACTATTTACTCTATCAATGGCCCTTAATTTTAAATACTGCTATTAGGTCCCTCTATTAGCCTCCTCCACTGCAAGGAAAACTAACATGTACTTTGGACAAATTATTGCTTCCATTTCTTGGTATTGGTTCCAACGTAAGCAATGATATACTGGTGGAAAAGTGAACTTTTGCTCATTTGTGGCTATAAGAGGCCAAAGTTTTGGCACAACCAGATCTGGATAATTTGGGTTCGTTCAAGATCCTTCCACCCTTCAAAGGTTCAATTCTCAGATTGTCTAGTCTTTTTCTCTTCTTGTTCATGAACAAATTCAATGAAGTGTCTTTTCTGTAACATGCACATTTGTCTCTCAAATTTTGGCCTCCTGCAGAGAGGGTGATTTTTATTGGGAATGTTCAGACTGAGAATAAAATCTCAGTATTTTTGAAACCACCTGTTCTTATCATTCTTCTCCTGTTCTTACAGATATTCAGGTAAGTGCTCGATACATGCTCTGGAATGTGTCCTGTACAAGAGGTGAGAATTAACATTTAATGTCCAATGTCAAAGGTAGGAACTCTGCTGGAAGCAAAGAAGGTGATAGAAATACACAGCATATAGGTGCCCAAGCACTGTATTTGTCAATGTGGAGCGGAGAGCAAGTTTGTAAATCTGGCGGGAGCAAAGTATGTTGGGAATGGCGAGGGTCGAGCACCGTGGGAGGAGTGTGAGACAGGTAGGTGGCAGAGGAGGATTGGTTGGCAGGGGCAGGGCAGTTGGCATGGGTGCAGGCACACCCAGCCCTGAGACACCAGGCAAGGTCATTTGATTCCAAACAATTGGTTTATTGGTTATTACAGAACGTCTCCCTGGTGCTTCCTGCATTCTCCCTTCCCCAACCATGATTCCCCTCTTCCTGTCCCCTTCCCACACTTGGTCCACAATAGAGACCCATATCAGAATCAGGTTTTCATCACTCACATATGTCTTGAAATTGTTTTTTTCTTGTGCTAGCAGTGCAGTACATAAAGTTACAACGGTACTATGCAAAAGTCGTAGGCACTCCAGTATATATACGTGCCTAAGACTTCTGCACAGTACTGTGTTTTGCACCTTGATCCCCAAGGAACACTGTTTTGTTTAGCTGTATACATAAACTGAACATGAACTGGAAATGAAGAGAGTTGATGACAGAGAGTAAAAATCCAGGGTTATGCCCTTGGATTTATTTTCAGCACTTCCTGTCATTACTCTGAAACGTGGCTTACATATAAACAAAGCACTTGGTGCAAGACAGTCTTAATTAATATCATTGTGAAGACAGGTGATAGGGCAATATTGCAGTCAGTGGGATGGGTTGCAGTGGAAAAGGGGGACAAAACTGAAAAGGGTGACAAATATAGGCTGGAGGTGTTATACTTGAATGCATGCAATATACAAAATGAGGTAGATGATCTTGTAGCACAGTTAGAGATTGGCAGACATGACGTTCTGGGTATCACAGAATTATGGCTGAAAGACGATTGTAGTTGGGAGCTTAATATCCAAGGATGCGCAATCTGTCGAAGGAACAGGCAGGTGGGCAGAAAAGGAGGAGTGGCTCTGCTGGTAAAAAATGAAATAAAATCTTTAGCTAGAGTGACGTAGGATCGGAAGATGTCGAATCCTTGTTAAGAGTTAAGAAACTGCAATGATAAGAGGACCCTGATGGGAGTTATATACAGACCTTCAAACGGTAGCTAGCATGTGGTTTACAATTTACAGCAGGAGATTGAAAAAAATCATTTCAAAAAGGTGTTGTTATATTAGTCATGGGGGACTTCAATATCCAGATAGATTGGGAAATCAAATTAATGCTGGATCACAAAAAAGAAAATTTCCAGAATGCATCCAAGATGGATTTATGGAGCAGCTTGCTGTTGAGCCCACTAGGGGATTGGCAATTCTGGATTGGGTGTTGTGTATTGAACTGGATATGATTATGGAGCTTAAGGTAAAGGAACCCTTAGGAGACAGTGATCATAATACGATAGAATTCACCTTGTAATTTGAGAGGATGAAACTAAAGTCAGATGTAGTGGCATTACAGTGGAGTAAATGGAATTACAGAGGCATGAGGGAGGAGCTGGCCAGAGTTCAATGGAAGGGGTCAGTAGTGTGGATGACAGCAGTGCAGACATGGCTGGAGTTTCTGGGAGCAATTCAGGAGGTGCAGGATAGATTCATCCCAAAGTATTCTAAAGAAAAGACGACACTATTCCAGCTGCTACCATCCGGGAAGCGGTACTGCAGCATAAAAGCCAGGACCAACAGACTTTTCCACCAGGCCATCAGACTGATTAATGACACTGATTTGAGTGTATTTCTATGTTACATTGACTGTTCTATTTATTATAAATTACTATGATTGCACACGGCACATTTAGACGGAAACGTAACATAAAGACTTTTACTCCTCATGTATGTGAAAGATGTAAGTAATAAAGTCAATTCAATTCAAAATTCACAACCGTGGCTGACAAGGGAAGACAAAGCCAACATAAAAGCAAAAGAGAGCGTGTGTAATAGAGCAAAGCTTAGCGGGTCATTAGAGGATTGGAAAACTTTTAAAAACAACAGAAGGCAATTTTAAAAACCATAAGGAGGGGGAGCTGAAATATGAAGGTAATTTGGTGCCCTGAGCGATCCAAGCTCGCTCCCAGAGCTTTGGAACTACACTTGTATCAATTCATCCCCCAAGCTCAGCTCGCCATCTTCACTGTTTACCTGGGTAATTTACCTCAGGAAAGGTATTTTTTTAGTGATGTTTTTACTCGGATGACTACCAGGAGCTGTCACACACGTTTGGTAGTCCCATTTTAACAGTGGATGCAGACTACCCACGGCTAGAGCACCTGGTACTGATCACCACACCACGTGATGGACAGTCGCTGTTCTCTTCACTCCCTAGTATCACCCCACATCCCCCTGTCCAACAGTCCCTGGGGGTTGCCCGTCCCTTCGGTGTCTTTAGTGTGTCCTTTGTGTAGTGGGTAAGGGGAGTTGGGGTATAAGTGGTAGTAAGGAGGGTAGTTGGGTAAGAGGTTTAGGAGGTGTAAGGGGTGTAGCGGGTGTAGGATGCGTGGTGGTGTAAGGTAGATGCGGGCGCGCGGCGCTGGGGCAGAAGGTGGGTGCAGTGGCGTGGTGGTGTAAGGTATGGGTACAAGAGCATTGGGGGTGGGTTTAGGTGGGTAAGGGGTGAGGCCTGTCTCCGTGGGGCCGAGCTGATAACACCGGTGATGTTGGGACCCTGTGCTGCAGTGTGGATTTGTTGCCTCTGAATTTATCGTTACAGAATGGGGTGACCCTGACGGCCAGGATGGACCGAGGCTCCTCCTTACCCACTATGTTGGAACAGAAGGTCAGACTTTGCCTTGAGCCTTGGGGTTCGGCTCCTTGGAGTCATTACAGTCACAGAGTGGAAAGGCAGAGAAACACGCCTTTCGGCCCATCTCCTTCATGCTGCCAAATTTGCCCGTCTGCACTAATCCCAGTAGGATCATATCCTTTTGTGCTTTGCTCATTCAGGTGTCTGAGCAAACACCTCCGAAACGTAGTGACTGTTTCCAATCCCCTCACCTTTTCTAGCAACACATTCCGAATATCAGACCCTCTTCATACATAATTATTTCCCCAAAAGTCCCATTTATAATTCCTTACTTTCACTTTGCACATATTTCCTACTATTTTTGCTATCACCTAACCATTGGGAAAAGATTCATCCTATATTCATCCTTCTCATAATTTTATATATCTTTATTAGGTCGTCCCTCAGCCTCCTTCATTCCAGGGAAAGCAAGCCTATCCAGTCTCTCCCCCATAACTGCAGTCCAGACAACATCCTGGCGAATATCCTCTGCACTCTCCCTAGTGTAATCACACCCTTCTCATAGTCTGGCGACCAAAACTACACATAGTGCTCCCAAGGGGCTGTCCAACAGGCATTTTATAAATTGGGTCATAATATTCCAACCCTTATGTTCTATTCCCCAACCTATGAATTGTGAATGCCTTCTACACTACTTCATGCCTGTGTTACTACGGTCCAGAAGCGATAGAATCAGGCCTATGGTTCGTTCTGTTTGGTGACCTTTCTTAGTGCCTTACCAGTCTACTTGACTTCCTGAAGTGTGTCACCTCACACTTCTTGGATTCAATGCCATCTGCCAAAGCCCTGCCCATCCTCCCATCTGACCCTCCTCACTATCCAGAGCACCACCAGCGTTCCTGTCATCCACAAACACACTTCTACGTTCACATTTAAATTGATATATACCACAACCAGCAAGGGTCCCTGGGATGCCAGTAGTCACAGACTTCCAATCGTAAAGATATCCCTCCACCATTACCCTCTGCTTCCTAGCCAATTCTACATCCAATTAGCCAGCTTGCCTTGGATCCCATGTACTGTGATTTTCTACCAGGCAAGACCTTACTAAAGTCCACGTAGACTTACCTGAAGACCCTGTCTTCGTCACTCTCCCTGGTTACCTCCTCAAAAGAACTCTATCAACTTTGTGAGGCAGGATTACCTGTATAGAAAGCCACACGGACATTTCCTGAGCAGACCCTGCCTTTCCAAGTGTACATAGATCCTATCTGTGTTGGCGTGTGGCCAAGTGGTTAAGGCGTTCGCCTAGTGATCTGAAGGTTGCTAGTTCGAGCCTTGACTGAGGAAGCACGTTGTGTCCTTGAGCAAGGCACTTAACCACACATTGCTCTGCGATGACACCGGTGGGTCCTAATGCCCCTCCCTTGGACAACATCGGCGGTGTGGAGAGGGGAGACTCACAGCTTGGGCAACTGCCTGTCTTCCATTAAAAAAAAACCCTGCCCAGGCTTGTGCCCTGGAAACTTTCCGAGGCGCAAATCCATGGTCTATCGAGACTAACAGAGGCCTACACTACACATCCTATCTCTTTAGATTTTCTCCTATGATTTCCCACCACTGTCATTTTTGATTGAGCTATTTCTCAAAATAAATCATGTTTCACAAGTACGTTCCTGCTTGCTAGTGTTCACTTTGAGGATGTAGGTTTTTCCTCCTGCAAAGAGGAGAGTTAATGGGAGTGAGTCGTGGGCTTGGCTTCTGTTCCCCCCACAGTAGGTGGTTCTGGAGTTCACCGATCGGGCTGCTGATTGTACTGTCCTGTCGCAAACAGGTAGTACTGGAGTTAATTGAACAGGCTGCAAGGGAGCAGGCAGAGGGACAACCCAGCCTCTGCAGTCTTCACAGCAGGGAAAGGACAGGCTCTGCCCCTTGACCTGGAAGGGTGGGGAGGGTAAAGGTCATTGTGGCAGAGAATGCCTGTCTTGTTAGTAGAGAGTGCACCAGTGTAAGTCAGGAGTGGATACTTGAATTGCAATGAATTTTGTTCCATGCACTACCTACACAGATTTACCCCTATGAGTTACTGAAGGCTTGCAGCAGCAGGAGCATCAATCTGCCTCAGGGAATGGACAGGCCACGGCTGGAGGTAAGGATGAGAGTTAACAAACTGCGCTCACCAAAGTACTGGGATTAAGGAGCAGTGGCCCAAAGACAGGAGGTTCTGGGTTTTAATGAAGAGAGCTGTCCAGAACTGACAGGAGATGTGTGACAGGTGTTTACTGTCTAATAGTGATGTTACATAAAGCAGCAGTTCAAGTTGCAGTCCGTTTGAAGGGTCTCAGCCCGAAACTTTGACTCTTTACTCAGAGGTTGACAGATTCTTGATTGGCCAGGGCATGGAGGGACACGGGGAGAAGGCAGGAGATAGGGGCTGAGAGGAAAATTGGACCAGCTATGATGAAATGTCAGAGGAAACTCTGTGAACCAAATGGCTTAATTCTGCTCCTAGATCTTACAGTCTTACGGTCTTTTCCATAGATGCTGCCTGCCCTGCTGAGTTCCTCCAGCACTTTGTGTGTGTTGCTTGGACTTCCAGCATTTGCAGACTTTCTGTTGTTTGGAGTTCAGTTTACAAAACAAATGGGGAATGGTAGGAAGGAGACTGAGAGTAATGGGTGGCTGACAGTAGTGCTGATTCCCTTTGGTAGCAAGGTTAAGAAAAAATAACATAAACTTAATTTTAAAAAAGAATGTAGGAAGAGTTACTTAATATAAGACTATAAAGGTGGCTGACAAGTGGAGAAGGCTGTTAAAGTAGAATCCTTGCTTAATAGATGAGTATTGAATAAACAAGTGTGGAAGTTGTTCTTTTTCAATCATTGGTTTGGCCTTGAGTGTGGAACAGTGTGTTTGTCTCTGGCTCTAAGTGTGTTAATGGCTTGGGAAGGTCAGAAGGAGAAGGGACAAGGGGCAAGGGAGCAGTTATATGAAGGACAACACAAGCTATGGTGTTCTCCTTTGGGCAGAGAAGATTTAGCCATGTTTGACGAGGCCTTAGTTATCAGGGAGAAGCTGTGCCCAGTGGCAGAAGCGCTGTCCATCAGTGGACTAAGGATGTTGGAGGAATCCAGTGGGTCAAACAGCGTCCAGGGAGACAAATGGACAGCTGATGTTTTGGATTGAGATACTTCAGCTGGAGGTGGACCCTACATCTGGGACAAATTAAGATGGCTGATGAAAAACCTAGAAGTGATGTGTAGAAACTAGTGAGCTTGTGGCCTACAGTGTTCTGCCACCTAAAAATGGAAATCAGATTCAACATTAACTTCCAACGGTGAATTGTGAAATGTAAATTTTAAGAGCATGGGAGGGCTGTCTGAATTTTTCCAAATGAAATCTCTCATCTTAAGGACGATGATGTAGATTTAAATACTGCTACATATGCAATTCTCAGTGAAAACAATGGTGCCTGCTGGTCCAACCATGCTGATGCCATGATCAAGAAAGCTCACTAGTGCCTGTACTTCCTCAGGAGGCTACAGAAATTTGGCATGTCCCCAATGACTCGTACCGATTTTTATCACAGTACCACTAAACACGTCCTATCCGGACGCACCATTGCTTGGCATGGCAGCTGCTCTGTATGTGACCGCAAGAAGCTGCAGAGATTTGTGGACACAGCTCAGCACGTTATGGAAACCAGACTCTCCTCTATAAACTCCTTTCATCTCTTGCTGCCTCAGTTTAGCAGCCAGAATAATCCTCCCCACCCACTTCGGACATCCTCTCTCTCTCCCCTCTTCCATTAGGCAGAAGATACAAAAGCCTGAAAGCACTCATCCCTTGGCTCAAAATCAGCTTCTATCTCACTGTTATAAGACTATTGAATGGTTCTTTAGTACGACAAAATGAATTCTTGACCCCACACTCTACTGTACCTTGCTATGATCTTTCCACCCTAATGTTTTCCACTGTTGTCTGCAATCTGCTGTTTTCTTATCTTGTTCTGCCTCAATACACTGTGTAATGAATTGATATCAATTTGTCGATCTTTGTGTGTAGTTTTTCATTGGTTCCCGTTATATTTCTTTGTTTTGCTGTGAATGGTTACAAGAAAATGAATCTTAAGGTAGCATATGGAGACATAAATTTAATTTGAACTATGAATGTAGGAACAGTGTGCAAGATGAGCTTCCCACTGTACCCCAATACATGTCACAATAATAACTAATTCCAATTCCAAACCTCAAACAAAACTGCTTCCAGATAAACTCAGCAGGTCAGCTAGTAATTGTGGAAAGAGAATCTTTGTAAGTATGTGCCTCTTTACCAAAATTGGGAAAGCAAGAGATAGAAGCAGACACTTCAGCCAACTGGTCCATGGCAACCAAGCATTCGACCCATATTCCTCCAAACCTTTCCTATTCTATTCTCAACCTGTAAGTGTCCTTTAGATGTGGTTAATGTATCCGCCTCAACCTCTCTAGCTGGCAGCTCGTCCCATACGTGGACCGCCCTCTGGGTGAAGAAGTTGTCCGTCGGGTTCCTATTATACCTCTTCCCTCTCACTTTGAAACGATGCCTTCCAGTTCTTGATTCCCTAAACCTGGGAAAAGGACCATGCACATTGACCCTGTCGATGTCCCTCAAGATATAATGCTCTTCTGAATGACCACCCCATATTCTCGTATACTCCACTGAATAAAGAACCAACCTGCTCAACTTTGAGTCCTGGCAATAGCTTTGTAAAGCTCCTCTGCACTCCACCCAGCTTAATGGCATTTTCCAATAACAGTGACCAAACTAACGCAATATTCAAAGTGCAGCCTCTTCAAACTCTTGTACGACTGCAACATAACATCCCAACTTCTATATTCAGTGTCCTATATTCAGCCAGCATTCCAAAAGCCTTCTTCACCACACTTGTACAGGGAGCCGTGTACCTGTAATCCTAGGTACCTCTGTTCTACAACACTCCCCAGGACCCTACATTTTACTCTGATTGTCTTATCCCTGTATGCCTTCCCAAAGTCAACACCTCACACTTTTCTGAATTTATCTCCATTTTTCCATTCCTTAGGCCCACTTACCCAGCTGATCAAGGGCTCTCTGTAAATCTTGATAACCATTTTCATCGTCTACGACTAGAAAGTTTGCAGATGAAACCAAATAAGATCTAGTTTGGTATAATCCGCAAACTTTCCCATCCAAATCATTGATTCAGATGGCAAATAGCAATGGGCTCAGTACTGATTCCCGAGGAACACTATTAGTTAAGGGCCTCCACTTTAAAAAAGAACAACCTTCCACCATTGTCCCCTGCTTCCTACCATCAAGACAATTAGTTCTTCATGGATTCCATGTGATCTAACCTTCCATGGCAGCCTACCATATGGAACCTTATTAAAGGTCTTACTGAAGTCCATCTTCACTACGTCTACTACTCTGACCTCACCGACCTTCCTGGTTATTTCTTCAAAATCTCAATCAAATCCTCATATCTATCTTTACATTGGCAGCATAGCAGTGGAAACCATGAGCAATTTCTAACTCCTGGGATGACACATCTTGCACAACCTCTCATGGTCCCAGAACACAATCAAGAAAGCTCACGAACGCTCTACATTCTGAGGAGGCTAAAGAAAGCTTGACTATGCACATCAATATACATGACCTTCTACAGAGGACATCTTCCAAACATACTAGCTTCACTACATAGTATGGAAAGTTCACTGTGGCAGACAGAAAGATACAAAGGGCAGTCGAAATTGCCCAACGCATCACTTGCACCAGCCTACCCACCAATATATACAGAAAGGTGCTGAAAAAGGCCATCATTATCATGAAGGGTCCCACCCACCCTGCTCATGGACTGCTTGTCCCACTCCCGTCAGGGAGGAGGCTACGTAGCATCCACATCAGGACCACCAGACTCAAAAATAGTTACTTTCCCCAAGCAGTAAGGCTGATCGAAACTTCCACTACTACTTTCTCGTTTCCTGCCTCTCATCTTATGTACAGACTTCCTGGACCTAGCATCACTTTATGTACATACAATCAAGCTATGCATATAAGCTATCCCATGTATTTATATTTATAGTTTTTTTATTAGTGTGTTCTTTATCTTACTGTAATTTTCTGTGCTGCATCAGATCTGGTGTAACATTATATACTGGAAATGACATTAAACAATTTTGAATCTTGAATCAAATTCATGAGACATTATCTCCCATGCACAAAGTGCTGACAATCCCTAATCAACCTCTCCTTGCAAATTTGTTTTTCTAGTTCTCTTTGGCTATGAGAGGGCCTACAGTAGAAACCCATCAAGGTGACCATCCTTTGCAAGAGGGCTTTCAGTAAAGTGAGGGGGTGGTTGTACAGAATAGATGTGTTTGAACGGTTGAGCTGTATTATCATCACCTTACACCTCGTGGTCTGTGTAATGCTCAGTACTTGGCCTTGGGTTGCCTTGTCAATAGTGATGTCAGACTGATGTTTATCAGTGTTCAACACAATCAAGCCCTCAGTTCTAGTCAAAAAGCTCCAAAGCCTGGATCACTGTACCTCCCTCTGCAACTGGATCCTTGGCTTCCCCACCTCGAGTCTACAGTCTGAGCGGATCTCCTCACCGACGATCAATACTGGTGCACCTCAAGGATGCGTGCTTAGCCCACTGCTCAACTCTCTACACTCACGACTGTGAGGCTAGGCACAGCCCAAACGCTATTGATAACGCTGATGACACCGCTATTGTTGGTGTAATTTCAGATGGTGATGAAGTTTACAGGAGTGAGAGATCAGCTGATTGAGTGATGTTGCAGCAACAACTTTGCACAATATCAGTATGACCAAGGCATTGATTGTGGACTTCAGCAAGGGGAAATTGAGAGAACATACACCAGTCCTCAACAAGAGATCAGAAGTGGAAGGGTGAGCACTTTCAAGTTCCTGGCTGTTAACATCTCTGAGGATCTCTCCTGGGCCCAACATGTTGATGCAACTACAAAGAAGGCTCGACAGCAACTGTATTTCGTTAGAAGTTTGAGGAGAATTGATATGTCACCAAAGACACTCGCAAGTTTCTACAGATGTACCGTGGAGAGCATTCTAACTGGTTGCATCACCGTCTGGTGTGAAGGGGCCGCCGCACAGGATTGGAAAAACCTTCGGGGAGTTGTAAACTCAGCCAGCCCATCATGAGCACTAGCCCCCCCACCCCCAGCATCCAGGCCAACCTCAAAAGGCAATGCCTCATAAACGTGGCACTCATCATTAAGGACCCCAGTCACCCAGGACGTGCCCTTTTCTAATTGATACCATCAAAGAGAAGAAACAGGAACCTCAAATGTTTCAGGAAGAGCTTCTTCCTCTCTGTCATCTGATTTCTGAATGGACAATGGACCCACGAACAGTTCCTCAGTATTTTCCCCTTCTTTTTGCACTACTTATTTATCTTTTATACTTACTGTAATTTATAGTTTTTATTGCCCTGTGTTACAATGTATTGCTGCCGTAAAACAACAAATTCCACAACATATGCTGGCTATATTAATTCTGATTCTGAGGTGAAGTACCTTTGCCAGCACTGAGAGAGAGAGAAGTGAGTTAGGCTGGGTAGCAGTGAAATGTGAATGAAAACGTGGCTGGTGGTATAAGATTACTGCTATATATTAATAAGATTGTTGTGGTGATTCCAGCAAACACAGCCATGCCCAGCCAGGTTGATTGTACATAGAGACGCACAGAGAAAGGATGACAGGCAGAACTTGTTCCATTTCATCTCTTCCATCCACACTGCTCTCCATTTCTCTCTTCCCACCCACCTTGCCACAACTCATCCTCCCCGCCCCCCCATCCCTTCAGCAAGTGGCTTATCTTCTCTAGGCTCTTCTTGAGTGGTGGGGAGAGCAGTGACAATATGTGAACATGAAGAGGGAGAGGAATGGTATTTGCATGGTTCTTGCTCCCATGTGCGAAGCAGGAGATGGCTGAGGTAGAAGAAGGTAAAGTAATAAAATGAAGTGTGAAAATTACAGAGACAATGTAGTTCAGGTAGATAATAAAGTGCAGGGTAGATTGTGAGGTCAAGAGTCCATCTTGTTGTGCAAGAGACCTGTCCAAGGGTCTGATTACTGTTGGACAGAAGCTGTCCTTGAGCCTGGTGGTGTAAGCGTTCACGCTTTTGTATCCTCTGGCTAATACGAGAGGAGAGAAGAGAGAACGCCTGAGATGGGTGAGGTCTTTGATCATGCTAGCTGCTTTGCTGAGGCAGTGAGGAGTATAGGCATAGTTCTTGGAGGATGGTTTCTGTTATGTGCTGAGCTGCATCCACAAGTCTGTGTAGTTTCTTGCAGTCATACAGTATGTAAAGAAATTACCATACCAATGACCTGCACTCAATCTCAGCAAGACCAAATAGTTGATTACGGACTTCAGGAAGGGGTGTCAAGAGAACACCAATTCCCATCGAGAGGTCAGCAGTGGAAAGGGTGAGTGGTTTAAAATTCCTGCATGTCAAGATCTCTGAAATCTGTCCTGAGCCAGACGTATTGATGCAATTACAAAGAAGGCATGCCAGTGGATATATTGCATTAGGGATTTGAGATGATTGATACACCACCAAGGACTTCAGTGAAAGTCTACTGGTATAGAGAACATTCAAATTTGTTGCATCACCATCTGGTATGGGGGGGGGGTGGAAGCACAGAGGGTTGTAAACTCGGTCAGCTCCATCATGGGCACTAGCTTGCCCAACATCGTGGGCATCCTCAGAAGGCGATGCCTCAAGGTGACAACATCCATCATTAAGAACCCCAACTACCCAGGACAATACCCTCTTTTCATTACCTCCATCAGGGAGGAGGTGCAGGAGCCTGAAGACACAGTGTTTTAGAGGGAAAGAAGCTATTCCTGTCATCAGACTTCTGAGCAGTCCATTAACATACCTCACTATTTTCTCTCTTTTTCCACTACATATTTATTTCTTATTGTAACTTATATTTTATGTATTGCACTGTACTGCTGCCACAAAACAAGAAGGTTCATGCCTACGCCGGTGATAGTTAACCTGATGTGACTCTAATTCCAAGCTGTGGTGCATCTGGGCAGAATGCTTTCCATGGTGTATTGATAAAAATCGGTAAAGGTCAATGGGGACATGTCAAACTTCTTCATCCTCCTGAGGAAGTAAAAGTGTTGTGAGCTTCTTTGGCCATGAGGAGCTCTTTGAAATGGAACAGAGAAATAAGCCAACTGCTTGGGGTAAATCAGTTGGGGCATTGACCTGATGATGGATTTGTTATTTCCGGAGCTTGATCAGTGTTTATTCCTTTTTGTTTTAACAGAGGCATCTGTCTCCCGAGGAGTTCCAAGAGGTTTTTGGGATGACGATAAAGGAATTTGATAAGTTGCCCCAGTGGAGGAGGACTGAGCTCAAGAAGAAGGCTTGCCTCTTTTAATGTGAGGGGGGAATCCTTCCAGGAACTCTCCTGATGAGACGCTTTCTCTTTACAGGTGGCTGACTTCCTCTCTGCTGGATGTCATTCCTACAACGTATCATTAGCGTCAGTGATTGCCTAACTTTTAATTTTTTTCCCTTCTATTTTATGAAATCCATTCTTTATATCCTGGAGTGGAACACAGGTGATCTTATGGTTTAAGCTGAGTGTGCTCACTGCTCCCACCGAATCACAGGCAGAAATACTGCCACTTTAACAGCTGACAGGCCTGCTTGTAGTTCTGGAGCCTCTTCGTACATAGACAATGCCAAATAGTTTATTATCCCAGATGTTGCTCTGTGGTTGCAGAGTAGTTTCATATGTGATCAGCACAGCATTCTTTGTGGCCTTTCTGGTGAGGCCAGCTAAATAATCAGCTTTTGTTCCAATGCTTTGTCAGTAGCATTTCCCCTTAATAAAGAACAGGGCATGAGATCCCACTGGGTGCCCTGCACATTCCCTTGGCTTGCCATCCACCATTCGTCCACAGATCTAGAATAAATCTGTTTCTTCTTCCAAACGTTCTCTGTATTCTTCATTAAAATTTCTGGGATAAGATTGCTTAAAAAAAACATTAAACCTGAGGCAACAATCTTCCAATGCAGTGGCTAACACAAAACAATAAGGCACTGTGTGGAGTGACTACTGGTAGATGCAAGTTGGCCCAAGTCCTGACCTAATCTCTGTGCTGTCAGAACCCGGCATGCAGTTAGCTGTATGTAAATGGAAGAGCGCGGTATATACTCTGTACAGTGTGACTGAAATCTCTCTGTTACTGGCACTGGAAGGCAAAATAATATGTATTCTGCAAACGCAAAGAAGGCAGATGCTAGACTGGAGTGAAAAGATGCTAGAGGAACTCAGTAAGTTAGGCAACGAAGTGAAATGAACGTTGACATTGCGATCCGAGTCTCTTCATCAGGACTGGAAAGGAAGAGGGCAGAATCCAAGGGTGGGGGTGTGGGAAACTAGTGGGTAGGTAGGTGCAGGGTTGGGTGGGAGAGGAGGGGTGAGAGAGAGGGGAAGAAGCAGTAATGATGTGGGAAGAGGATAAGTGGAGGAGGCAATGGACTGAAAAAGATGAGTCCAATAGGAGAGGACATAGACCATGGAATAAAGGGAAAAAGGTGGGGAACCCGAAGGGGGAAGGTGTGGGTCATGGGCACATTGTGAAGGTGTTGGAGTGGGAAGAGAAAGGATCATTGGACCCGAGGGATAAGGGAAAACAAAGTGGGGGGAGGCAGAAGGCAGTGGTTATCGGACATTAGGGGAATTAATGCTGACTCTGTCAGGTTGGAGACTACCAAGACAGAATATGGGGTGTTGCTTCTTTAATCTGTGTCTGGCCTCAATGTGGCAGGAGAAGAGACAATGTCACTGTGGCAATACAAAGTTTAATTAAACTGGGCCGCCTTTGAGATGTCCTGGTAGTTACAACGGACAGAACAAAGATACTCAATGAAGTTCCCCCCCCCCCCACCAATCTGCATCTGATTCATCAGTGTGGAGGGGGCAACACCAGAGATAATAAATAACACTGGTGGATTCACCTGTGAAGTACTGTTTACGGCCCGGAGTGGTGTTGAGGGTAGGGCAGGGCTTACATTTGGGAAGGTTGCAAGAAGGGGACTGATGGGGATGGATAAGTGGACAATCTCATTTTCACAGAAAGACTTCACAGCAAGGGCCAGATCTTAAAAGTTCCTGCCTCGCTTTCCTCTGCAGTTCCACTGACACCGAGTGCTGCCTGATCAACCTTCTCGTGATTCTCTGACAATTTTGTACTTGGTGCTACACCAAACAATCAGTTGTATGTAAAAGTCTGCTTCAGATTCCACAGCTTGTCGGGCTCCATTGCTCCAGTTGAAGAACTAGTTCTCAAGATAATGGTGTTTGAGCTCAAAGAAGCTTATGGATGACCTAAGGAACAGATGGATTAAAACCAACCATGGGCGTTCCTGCCTCCTACATCCACACAAATGATAATGTTACTTTGCTATCGTTCCAGTGAGCATCCGTTATTTTTTGTCCAGAGAATAAACCAATGCTTTACAATATGGCTTCTTTCCCATCTGGCATTGATCGGAGACGTTCTGATCTGCTGGTGTCCAGTCCTCTGGAATTTGGTTCTGTGAGGCTGCAATAAGTGTGTTGCCATTAGGTGGGAATTCAGAGGATTATTAAAAACTGAGGTGGGAATATTGGAATCTGTACTGAAGAATAAATATTAGTGCTGTGAAATTATTCTATGAAAATGTATTCTTTTGCCTTATATTAATTATATATATATTTTGCTCTGGATCAGGGACCCCCAACCTTTTTTTAGGCCATGGACCCCTAGCATTAACCGAGGGGTCCGTGGACCCCAGGCTGGGAACCCCTGCGCAGTGATGTTCAAACCTGAAATAAGGTTTTCAGCAACCACAAACTGATCAGCTCCACGCCACCGGATGTGAGGGCTGTGGCATCTGAATGGGCTAACACATCACAGAGTAAATCTACCTGCTGTAAGCAATCCTGTCCGTACTGTGCCAGCCAGTTACCATGATAACAGTACAGTGACTGCGCAAACGTGTAATCCAGGGATTTAGTGGACTAGCTGCCCAAATTTGTAGATGTGTTATTAATTTATAGTGAAGCAAAACTCTCAAAGGGAAATGAATCTTGGTTTAACCTATATCTAGGTGTGAAATAGAGATGTGGAGAGGAGATCTATCCATGGGGTCATCACCTATTCTCTGGCTTTGGATCGAGTTTCCTCTCAACCCCACTTTCCCTTGCTCTTTCTCTCTCTGTGTGTCTCATTCCTCTCACCTCTCTCTGTCTAATGCTCTCTCCCTTTCTCAGCTCACCTCTCATCCTCTCTTTAATGTCCCTCTTTCTCTCTGTCACTCTCTCATTCTCTTTCGCTTTGTTTACTGTCCTTCTCACCCAATGTTTCTGTTTAATTTTATTTATTGAGCCTCAGCATGGAGAAGCCCCTTCCAGCCCTTTGACCCATATATCCCCTGATTTAATCCCAGCCTAATCACAGAACAATTTACAATGAGCAATTAACCCACCAGCCGGTATGTCTCTGGACTGTGGGAGGAAACCGGAGCACCCGGAGGAAAGCCACACAGTTGTGGGGAGAACGTACAGACTCCTTACAAACAGTGACAGGAATTGAACCCAGGTCACCTGCACTGTAAAGCTTTGTGCTAACCATTACACTACTGTGCCAGCCCAACGTTCTGGGTAACTGAGTAATGTTCTGTTACTCCACTCGTACTCCCCCACTCTCCCACTCAATCAATCTCTCTCTCTCTCTTAATCCCTCCCTCTCCTCTCTCTGTCCCATTTTCCCAGTCCCTCTCTCATTTCGTCTTTAACCCTCCCATCTCTCCTCTCCATTGACATCCTTTCCTTTTCCTCATGTTCTCTGTGTCTCTATCTAACTCTTGTAATCTTTCTCATGTTATAACAATTCAGAGAATCTGGTGTAGGGTAAATCAGGCCACCCTGAAAGTTGTGTGTAAGCACCACGTCCTCTGCTCATCCTCTTCCTGTCTCTCTAGCTTCTGTCCCATCATGGCCTCTGTCCTGTGCCGACAGTCCAGCAGGCTGAGTTTTTGTTTGATGTGTTTTTTAGTCCTTGGGAGTTTTCAGATTTCTTTTAGCCCATTCTGTTGTGCAGATCAACAAACTGAAAGGAGTTAAACACAGGAGATGGGTTTAGTGCTGTTGGGTGTGTGAAGGAGGGCCAATGGTTTCTGTGATAATGGGTGAACTTGGTGAACTGTCATCCTTAAGCAATTTTACACCTTTGACGTTCTAGTGTGCAAAGCCCCTAACGTTGATGAGGCTAAATTAGGAGACTATGATCAACTAAACGTATGGCCCAGTAACCTAGGTCCTTCGGCCCACAATGTTGTCCCAAACTAACTAATCTAGTAATTGAATGCCTGACCAAACTAATTCCTTCTGTTGACACAATATCCATATCCCCCCATTCTCTACACATTCATGTGCCTGTCTAAGAGTCCCTTAAGTGCCACTGTTCTGTTTGCCTCCACCACTGCCTATGGCAATTCATTCTAGGCACCCGCTACTCACTGTAAAACATCCCCCTCTCACAATAAATGCATGCCCTAAATGTATTAGACATTTTGAGGCTGGGGAAAATATAATAACTGTGCACTATCCCTGTGCTACTCAACATCCACAAAACCTCTCCTCAGCCTCTTCTGCTCCAGACTCAATAACCCAAGTCTGGCCAATCACTCTTCATAACACATGCTCTCTAATCCAGGTAGCATTCTGGTCGCCCACTTCTGCGTCCTTCCCAAAGCCTCCACATCCTTCCTCTAATGGGGTGACCAAAACTAAATACAATGCAGCCTGATGTTTTAATGCAGGTTGGGTAATCAGATCAAGTTCAACAGAGACATAGAAAAGTACAGCATAGGAACGGGCCCTTTGGCCCAGTTGTCCATTCTGAACCATTTAAACTACCTACTCCCAGCGGCCTACACCGGGACCATAGCCCTCCATACCTCTACCATCCATGTACCCATCCAAACTTCTCTTAAATATTGAAATCGAGCTCGCATGCACCACTTGAGCTGGGGGCTCAGTCCACACTCTCATGACCCTCTGAGTGAAGAAGTTTCCCCTCATGTTCCCCTTAAACTTTTCACCTTTCACCCTTAGCCAATGGCCTTTGGTTGTAGTCCCACCCAACCTCAGTGGAAAAAGTCAGCTTTCATTTACCCTAACTATACCCCTCATAATTTTGTATACCTTCATCAAATCTCCCCTAAATCTTCTACATTTCAAGGAATAAAGTCCTAACCTATTCAACCTTTCCCTATAACTCAGGTCCTATAGAGCTGGCAACATCCTTGTAGATTTTCTCTGGACTCTTTCAACCTTACTTACATCTTTCCTGTAGGTAGGTGACCAAAACTGCACACAATACTCCAAATTAGGCCATTAGGCCTCAACAATGTCTTATACAACTTCAACGTGACATCCCATCTCCTGTACTCAATATTTTGATTTATGAAGGCCAATGTGCCAAAAGCTCTCTTTATGACCCTATCAACCAGGGATGCCACTCTCAATGAATTATGAACCTGCATACCCAGCTCCCTTTGTTCTACCACTCTCTGACCCCGCCTCCTACCAAAGTGCAACACCTCACACTTGTCTGCATTAACTTTCATCTGCTATTTTTCAGCTGGTCTAGATCGTGCTGCAAGCCATGATAGCTTTCCTCGCTGTTCACTATACCCCAAATCTTGATGTCATCCGCAGATTTGCTGATTCAGTTAGCCACGTTGTTATCCAGATCACTGATAATAGATGACAAAAAAAAACCAAGGACCCAGCACCGTATCCCTACGGCACTCCACTAGTCTCAGGCCACCAGTCAGAGAGGCAACCATCTACTACCACTCTCTCTCTGGCTTCTCCCACAAAGCCAATGTCTAATCCAATTTTCTACCACATCTTGAATGCCGAGCGACTGAACCTTCTTGACCAACTTCCCATGCAAAGTCATTCCATGTAGACAACATCCACTGCCTTGCCTTCATCCACTTTCCTGGTAACTTCCTTGGAAAAACTCTATAAGATTGGTTAAACATGGCCATCCATGCATGAGTCCAAGCTGACTATCCTCAATCAGTCCATGTCTATCCAAACACTTATATAACTGGTCGCTTAGAAATACATTCCCACTACTGGCATCACGCTCACCAGCCTATAATTTCCTGCAGCATCTACTGCCTGGCCTGCTGTGTTCCACCAGCATTTTGTTGTGTTGTTTGAATTTCCAGCATCTGCAGATTTCCTCGTGTTTGCTCTATAATTTCCTGGTTTGTTTTTAGAACCTTTCTTAAACAGTGGAACAACATTGGCTATCCTCCAATCCTTTGGTACCTCAGCTTTCCCTGAGGATGATTTAAATACTTCAGCTAGGACCCGACAATTCTTGCAGGGTCTGAGGGAGCACCTTGTCAGGCCCTGGGGATTTATCCACTCTGATCTACCTCACGACAAAAACACCTCCTCCTCTGGAATCTGTACAGGGTCCACGAAGTTGACCCTTCCTGATGAAGGATCTCGGCCCGAAACGTTGGCTACTCTTTTTTCACGGATGCTGCCTGGCCTGCTGAGTTCTTCCAGCGTTGTGTACGTATTCCATGAAGTTGATGCTGCTTTGCCTCACTTCTATAGACTCTGTGTAAATACAGATGCAAAAAAATAATTTAAGGTCTTCCCCCATCTCTTTTGGCTCCACACGTGGATTACCATTCTGATCTTCCCGAAGACCAGTTTTGCTCTTAACATATCTGTAGAACCCCTTAGGATTCTCCTTCATCTCATCTGCCAGGGCAACCTCATGCTTTCTTTTAGCCCTCCTGATTTCTTTCTTAAGTGTTCTCCCGTATTTCTTATACTCCATAAGCACCTCATTTGTTCCTACTTGCTTAAACTTGCTATGTTCTTCCTTTTTTTCTCTTAATCAGGGCCTCAATATCTCTTGAACACCAAGGTTCCCTACACCTGTTATCCTTTAGACATAGAAATCTATAGCCCACAATATTGCGCCAACCATGTAACCTACTCTAGAAACTGCCTAGAATTTCCCTAGTGCATTGCCCTCTATTTTCCTGAACTCCACGTACCTATCTAAAAGTCTCTTAAAAGGCCCTATTGTATCCGCTTCCACCACCATCGCTGGCAGTGCATTCCACGCACCCACCACTTAAAACTATGTCCCCTTGTGTTAGCCATCTCAGCCCTGGGGAAAGCCTCTGGCTATCCACATGATAAATGCCTCTCATCATCTTATACACCTCTATCAGGTCACCTCTCATCCTCCGTTGTTCCAAGGAGAAAAAGCCAAGTTCACTCTACCTATTCTCATAAGGCATGCTCCCCAATCCAGGCAACATCCTTGTAAATCTCCTCTGCACTCTCTCTATAGTATCCACATCCTTTTTGTAGTGAGGTGACTGGAATCGAACACAGTACTTCAGCTGGGGTCTAACCAAGGTCTTACCTCATGACTCTTGATCTCAGTCTCATGGATGATGAATGCCAACATGCCATACGCCTTCTTAAAAACATTATCAACCTGTGCAGCAGCTTTGAGTGTCCTCTGGACACGGACCCCAAGATCTCGCCAGTCCTCCACACTGCCAAGAATCTTACCATTAATATTATATTCTGTCTTCAAATTCGACCTACTGAATTGAACCACTTCACACTTACCTGGGTTGAACTCCACCTGCTACTTCTCAGCCCAGTTCTGCATCCTATCAATGCTGCGCTGTATCCTCCGACAGCCCTCCACAACATTCCCAACTTATGTGTTGTCAGCAGACTTACTAACCCACTCTTCTACTTCCTCATCCAGGTCATTTATAAAATCACAAAGAGGAGGCGTCCCAGAATAGATCCCTGTGGAATACCGCTGGTCACCGTCCTCCATACAGAACATGAACCATCCACAACCACCCTTGGCGTTCTGTGGACAAGCCAATACTGGATCCACAAGGCAAGGTCTCCTTGGATCCCATGCTTCATTACTTTCTGAATGAGCCTTGCATGGGGAACCTTATCAAATGCCTTACTGAAATCCATATACACTACATCCACTGCTCTACCTTCCTCAATGTGTTTTGTTACAACCTCAAAGAATCCAATCAGGTTCGTAAGGTGTGACCTACCCTTGACAAGGCCATGCTGGCTATCCCTAATCAGATTATAAACGCTCATAAATCCTGTCTCTCAGGATCTTCCCCAACAACTTGCCCACCAATGAAGTAAGACTCAGTGGTCTATAATTTCCTGGGTTATCTCTACTCCCTTTCTTGAACAAGGGAACAACATTTGCAACCCTCCAATCCTCTGGTACTTCTCCCGTTCCTATTGATGATGCAAAGGTCATCGCCAGAGGCTCAGAAATCTCCTCCCTCTCTTCCCACAGTAGCCTGGGGTATATTTCATCCTGTCCCGGCAACTTATCTAACTTAATATCTTTCAAAAGTTCCAGCACATCCTCTTTCTTAATGTCTATAACTCAAGCGTTGCAGTCCACTGTAAGTCATTCCCACAATTGCCAAGGTCTTTTTTGTTGGTGAATACTGAAGCAAAGTATTCGTTAAGTAACTCTGCTACCTAGTTTAGCTCCATGCATACGTTTCCACTCTCGCTCCTGATTGGTCCTGTTCTCACACGGCTTATCCTCTTGCTCTTCGCATACTTATAGAATGCCTTGGGGTTTTCCTTAATCCTGCTTGCCAAGGCCTTCTCATGGCCCCTTCTAGCTTTCCTAATTTCATTAAGTTCCTTCCTAGCACCCTTGTAATTTTCTAGAGCTCTAACAGCATGTTACGGACTCCTCATTCCAGTTATTTCCTTCTCCCCCTGTTCTGTTGGGCACCGCGATTAGGGCACCTGATCTTCATTTCAAACTGGCAGCATAAAAGGCTCCGGGTTACAGCTACTCAGTGCTGGACCGTCATCAGAAGCTTGTGACCGGTAACCAGTCACCGGAAGCCAGTCATCTCAGCAAGGCGGCTATGCTTGTCTCGGGGCCGTCGGGAATCGTGGACTCTAAGTTGCTTCAGTGCTGTGGCCGCTTAGTGAATTCAGTCGTTTTCGTGACCAGCTGAGTTGCCGGTCGTTTTGCCGCTGCTCCAAGTAAGATACGAATCCTGTCATTTTCATGGCCGGCTGAGACTGGGTCGAGTCAAGAGCCTGTCGTCCGCAGTTCCTGGGTCGAGTCGAGAGCTTGCTGTCCTAGTCCTCCCAGCTGAGTAGGTCCGGCCGTTGGCCGCTACTCCGAGTTGGGTAATCTGTCTCCTTGTTATCCTTGTCCTTCAAGTCCAAGCTCCAAGCCGTGTTCCAGTTCCAGGCTCCGAGTCCAGGCTGAGTCCAGGCTGAGTCCAAGTCCACGTCAAGATCCAAGTTCTGGGTCCGAGTCCAAGTCCTTGTCCAGGTTTTACCGGTTTGTTATCCAACGTTTACGTCCATGTTGACGTTTTTGTCCTCGCTTCCTGGCCTTCCTAGTAACTATCAATAAACTCTGATCAGTTTATACTACCCCTGTGTTTGTGTCCTGCAATTGGGTCTGCTCCCAACGCCCCCATGCGCTCCGTGTAACACTGTACCTAGTTTTTTGAACCTTTCATAAGCTTTTCTTCTTAATTAGATTTTCTACATCCTTTGTACATCATGGTTCTTTTACCCTACATCAATGTTGAATCAAAATTCAATCAGGCTCATAAGGCACGACCTGCCTTTGACAAAGCCATGCTGACTATTCCAAATCATATTATGCCTCTCCAAATGTTCATAAATCCTGTCTCTCAGGATCTTCTCCATCAACTTACCAACCTCTGAAGTAAGACTCACTGGTCTATAATTTCCTGGGCTATCTCTACTCCCTTTCTTGAATAAGGGAACAACATCTGCAGCCCTTCAATCCTCAGGAACCTCTCCTGTTCCCACTGATGATGCTAAAATCATTGCCTCAGCTCAGCAATCTCCTCCCTTGCTTCCCACAGTAGCCTGGGGTATATCTTGTCGGTCCCAGCGACTTATCCAACTTGATGCTTTCCAAAAGCTCCAGCACATCCTCTTTCTTAATGTCTATTTGCTCAAGCTTTTCAGTCTGCTGTAAGTCATCCCTATAATCGCCAAGGTCCTTTTTCATAGTGAATACTGAAGCAAAGTATTCATTAAGTACCCCTGCTATTTCCTCCGGTTCCATACACATTTTTCCACTGTCACATTTGATTGGTCATATTCTCGCATGTCTTATCCTCTTGCTCTTCATGTACCTGTAAAATGCCTTGGGGTTTTCCTTAATCCTGCTCATCAAGCCCTTCTCATGGCCCCTTCTGGCTCTCCTAATTTCATTCTTAAACTCCTTCCTGCTAGCCTCAATTTTCTAGATCTCTATCATTACTTAGTTTTTTGAACCTTTTGTAAGCTTTTCTTTTCTTCTCGACTAGATTTTCAACTGCCTTTGTACACCGCTGTTCCTGTACCCTCCCATCCTTTCCCTGTCTCATTGGAACGTACCTGTGCAGAACACCACACAAATATCTCCTGAACATTTGCCACATTTCTGCTGTGTGTTTCCCTGAGAACATCTGCTCCCGATTTATGCTTCCAAGTTCCTGCCTGGTAGCTACATATTTTCCCTTACTCCAGTTAAACACTTTCCCAACTTGTCTGATCCTATCTCTCTCCAATGCCATGGTAAAGGAGATAGAATTGTGATCACTATCTCCAAAATGCTCTCCCACTGAGAGACCTGACACCGGACCAGTTTCATTTCCCAATACCAGATCAAGTACAGCCTCTCCTCTTGTAGGCTTATCTACATACTCTGTCAGGAAACCTTCCTGTACACAACAAACTCCACCCCCATCTAAACCCTTTTCTCTAGGGGGATGCCAATTAATTAAAATCCTCCATCACGACAACCCTGTTATTACTGCACCGTTCCAGAATCTGACTCCCTATCTGCTCCTTGATGTCTCTGTTACTATTGGGTGGTCAATAAAAAACATCCAGTAGGGTTTTGACCCCTTCCTGTTTCTAACTTCCACCCACAGAGACACCACAGACAACCCCTGCATCACTTCCTCCTTTTCAGCAGCCGTGACACTATCTCTGATCAGCTGTGCCATGCCCCCACCTCTTTTGCCTCCCTCCCTGTCCTTTCTGAAACATCTAAAGCCTGGCAGTCTCAGTAGCCATTCCTGCCCCTGAGCCATCCAAGTCTCTGTAATGGCCACAACATCATAGCTCCAAGTGCTGATCCACGCTCTAAGCTCATCCGCTTTGTTCATGATGCTTCTTACATTAAAATAGACGCATCTGAAACTATCGGTCTGAGTGCATCCCTTCTCTATCACCTGCCTATCCTCCCTCTCACACTGCCTACAAGCTTTCTCTATTTGTGAGCCCACCATCCTTTCCTCCGTCTCTTCAGTTCGGTTCCCATTTCTAGTTTTAACTCTCTGCAATAGCCTTAGCAAACCTCCCTGCCGGGATATTGATCCCCCTCGGATTCAAGTGAGTCCTTTCTGTACAGATCACAACTGGTCCCAATGATCCAGAAATCTAAATTTCTGCACTCTGCTCCAATCCCTCACCCATGCATTTATCCTCCACCTCACTCTATTCCTATACTCTCTGTCGCGTGGCACAGGCAGTAATCCCGAGATTACTACCTGCGAGGTCCTGCTTCTCGGCTTCTTTTCTAACTCCCTGCAGTCTGTTCTCAGGACCTCCTCCCTTTTCCTACCTATGTCGTTGTTACCAATATGTACCACGACCTCTGGCTGTAGGGTTAGTCAATAGGATTTGTCCTGCAAGCACTTGAGAGAGAGTGTGGGAAAAAGAACAGGGAGCCATTTTTTTAAGGAGAGGCTGGGATGGAAGAAGGAGAATTGAAACAGACAATTAACATAATATGGTGAAAGGCTCACAGAGCCCACCTGGAAGGACAGATAACCGCAGTCAGAAAATCCACATGCAGACACTGGTATCACAGAAAGTGTGCAGATTACCCTTAGTTAGCCAGCTAGCGCACAGCATTGGAGAAAGTTCGACGCCTCTTTCCTTGGACGTGGCTTGATTGTTTATGTTTCACTTGGACTGGGTTTTCAGGCAAAGCCGTTTCAGTACTGTGAGTAAACGGAGTGAAGCAAACTGGATTGATTATGCAACAATCAGCTCCAGTGATGATTATGTGTGTGTGTATATACACACACACACACACATGGCTATATGTATATATATGTATGTGTGTGTGTGTGTGTGTGTGTGTGTGTGTGTGTGTGTGTGTGTGTGTGTGTGTGTGTGTGTGTGTGTGTGTGTGTGTGCGTGTATAAACACAACCATAAAAGTTTGAATGAACCTTCTAAAGGAAAACAAAAGGAATTACTTGTATGAACACTGACACACCCATGTAAATTTACCGTTCGCCGGGAAGCATTAACTTAACTCACACCCATATAAACTTAGATCGAAAATGTATTGGCAAAATATTCTAAAATGTGTGTATAAAGCTCATATAAAATGGGCTTTTTCTTTATTTTGTATTATTCTGTTTCTTATAGCTTAGAATATTTTGCCAATACATTTTTGATCTAAGTTTATACGGGTGTGAGTTAAGTTGATGCTTCCCGGCGAACGGTAAATTTACATGGGTGTGTCAGTGTTCATACAAGTAATTCCTTTTGTTTTCCTTTAGAAGGTTCATTCAAACTTTTATGGTTGTGTTTACCCGAATCATATTTACCCTGGACACGTTTATTTAATAAAAATGACCCCTCTCTTTCACTATTTTATCATTACATTTATTCTTTGTAATTTTCTAAAAATTTAATAAATAAATAAATAAAAATAAAAATGACCTTATTCCCGAGCACTGTTGAGGTACCTTGCTGTTAGCAGTGATCATTAACTCTTTATGCGCCTACAGTGAGAGGGTTAAGTGCATAATGTCTCAGAGAATCTCCTTCCATGGGTTATGAAGAGCAAGAAGGCAGTGGTCAAGGTGAGTTGAGATTCTGTTGGGATTGTACAGAGCCATTGGGAGAGAGGGAAACTGGGTTTTGATGCTCCAGTGAATGACAACGTCAGTCTCTTTATGATCTCGCAGAGTTGTGCCTTCTGCAAGCTGACAGATCAGCATTCCGACATTCCCCTCCACGTTGCTGATATACGCCACAAACAGCACTGGCCCATCTCTGTGGTACAAGCATCCGATCTCCCAGCGGGAACATTAGCTCTGTTTCTCTTCCTGCCGAGGCAGCCCGTGGTATTGCCAGCAGTTTCTGCTTGTATCCTCCTTCTTTGTGAGTCCGAATTTGGCAGGCTGGGCTGGGCTGAGCTGAATGGCCTGTTTGTGTCAAAAACTTCCTAACGTTCTATCACCCAGCCAATGAACCGGCTCGTCCGGCATCACCGTGTGCCTCAACCTCTGGGGCAACCTAACCTGCGGCTCAAATGTCTCACCGAGACGATGTCGACAGCCCGGCCACTGGATCTGGGCAGCGCCAAGGGTGACGGTTACCAAGACTTAGACCCAGTGGTTACCATGGAGTGCCGGTGGTGAAGGCTCCCTGGCAGCGAAGGCTGAGGATTTGGGAGGCTCTGGCGGTGTACAATATGCTCTGATGATTGGCGTTTAATTTATTCATTGACCTGGCTGGTTATTGGTCAAGGTGGGCCAGCAACAAGGGTGACGGTGCTCTGCTCTGGGTAGGGTCTGGGACCCTGACTCAGCCCTGAGCAGATTGATCATCCAGTCCGCCTGCGGACAGTTTTAATCACATCTTAACCTCTTTTGAGAGAAACAGAAAATTACTGGAAATACTCAGCAGGTCGGGCAGCTTCTGCCCAACCCACTGAGTTTCTAGCATCCTTGTTTTTATCTCAGGTTTGGGGCATCTGCCTTAGTTGCTTTCGTTCTGTGAATCTTTATTTCGTTAGCTGAAACGTATCAATCACTCTGTTGACATCTCTCCACGTGTGTTACCCGTCCTGCGTGTTCTTTTCTCATCTTTCTCATCATCACGCTGCCTTTGGGAAAGCTTCCCCGAGTTTGTTTGTTTTTTCCCGAGAGAACACTCCACTCGCATTCTCGGCGAGAAAGACGGCGAAAGCTGGACGACTCCTGCCCCTGACCAGTGACAGCCTCCCAGGGCAGTAGATGGTGCTCTGTTGGGAGTTGGACCGCGGCCGAATCCTTGTTTCCTTTAATAACCGCTGTAACTGCCGGAGACAGAAGACCGGGATTGTATCTGAGCAGAGGAGCAGTGAGCGCGGCTCGGCGCCGAGACAAAGGGATCGGTGGCAGCGATGGGAGGCTGCTTACGCCGGTAACATCCGATCACCCACGATGGACCTGGACAAAGGTAAAAGATGCTTTTTCGCTGCCACCTCCCCCTTTAAGTCGCCGCACAGTGTTTTCAGCGGGATGCAAACTTTGCTAAAACTTTTTAAATGAGATTGCAGTCATTGGGGCTGGCATTTTCCTTTCGCACTGCCCCAGCCACAGAGAGTATCGTCACTTTGTCCCGTTTTAGCCAGTCGGAAGTAATTCAGAAACCGAGGAAAATTCGGACACTGTGAAATAATAATAAAAATCACTACACCCCCTCCACACCCCCAAGCTTCCTTCGTCAGAGCAGTTGAGGAAACTAATGTTGCGGACGATGATGGACAACACTTGGAAACAGGAACATGTTACCGGCGGTCTGGTGATTCTGGAGGCTGCCGGTGTTCTGGTGAATTAGGGTGAAGAGGCAGAAAGCTGGAAACACTCGGCTGGTCGGGCAGCGCCTGCGGGGGTGGGGGTTACAGACAGAGATGGGCAATGTTCCTCGCCTCTCAGAGCGGGACGCAGGTTTGCAGTGCCAACCTTTCCCATTTCAGTCCCTGTCCATCGGTGTTCAAAGCGCACGGGCTCCGCGCCTCGCAGCACGGGGGGAGTGCAGGATTTCCCCTTTAATAGAGGAGTGAGTGAGGGGGGCAGAGAGATCGCAGGTCAGACGAGGTGTCGGGGCTGTTTCCAGCTACTCGCGATGTACGTTGTATTCGTTGTGGGGCCACGGCAGTTGGCCTTGAGTTTGGTCCCTGAGTGTGTGGGGGTGGGCGGTGCCTCAGGGCTTAGTTTGAATTGCCTTTATACGATCTGGCTAATTACCCCTGGAAACTGAGAGGCTTGCAAGGCCATTTCACAAGCGTTTATGAGTCAATCACAGTGGGGTTTTGGAGTCACTAGACTAATGACGACTGATTCCTTCCCCCAGTGAAAGAGATGGGTTACTGGGTGTTCTCCTAATTTCCTGGTCATCTGTACAGATGATCGGATGTTGTAATTCCAGATGAGCGATCTGAATTTGGTGACGAGATTTTAATGATCGCAGAATTATTATCTCAGGCTTCAGAGTGACTCCAGCCAACCCAACTGTTGGCAACACCATCATATCGGTGTGCGTGTGCCTGTCACTCTGTGTGTGTGTGTGTGTGTGTGTGTGTGTGTGTGTGTGTGTGTATGCCTGTCACTGTGTGAATATGCCTGTCACTCTGTGTGTGTGTGTGTGTGTGTGTGTGTGTGTGTGTGTATGCCTGTCACTGTGTGAATATGCCTGTCACTCTGTGTGTGTGTGTGTGTGTGTGTGTCTGTCTATCTGTCACTGTGTATGTGTGTGTGTGTGTGTGTGTGTGTATGTGTGTGTGTGTGTGTGTATGTGTGTGTGTGTGTGTGTGTGCCTGTCACTCTGTGTGTGTGTGTGTGTGTGTGTGCGTGTGCCTGTCACTCTGTGTGTGTGTGTGTGTGTGTGTGTGTGTGTATGTGTGTGTGTGCCTGTCACTGTGTGAATATGCCTGTCACTGTGTGAGTGTGTGTGTGTGTGTGCCTGTCACTGTGTGAATATGCCTGTCACTGTGTGAGTGTGTGTGTGTGTGTGTGTGTGTGTGTGTCTGTCTGTCTGTCTGTCTATCTGTCACTGTGTGTGTGTGTGTGTGTGTGTGTGTGTGTGTGTGTGTGTGTGTCTGTCTGTCTGTCTATCTGTCACTGTGTGTGTGTGTGTGTGTGTGTGTGTGTGATTGGGTGTCTGAGGGGAAAGGGGAAAGAGGCTGTGTTTAACTCTACTCATCCTCTTCCCCCTCCCTTTCTTTTGTTTCTTCCCCTCCTACTCCCCCACCCTCTCACTCGACCTCCCTTCCCCACGTTGTGTCCCTGCTGCTCCTCCCAACTCCCTCTCCCTCATCCACCCCGGACAGTACATAATGGTTCAGTGGTCGGAAATGTTGTGCCATCTCCCATTCCCCCGGGAGCGGTACAGTCTGTTTATTGAAGATCTGAGGAATGAATAGCCTGATAACGATCTCTGAAACGCCCAGAGCTGGAACTGGAGAGGAATAAATTGCTTTTAGTGACCCAAAACCCCATGGTCTGGGCCTCTCCCCCCTCACAATCTGTAGCAATGAGGCTGAGACCCTCCATTAGTCGCTGCAGTCAGCACGCCCCGGTGTAACGCTGAGAGAGCTACAGAGCCGTGGGTTATCTTAACAATATTTCCCTAGCACTACTTACAGCTAGATTAGCAAATCGAGAGTTCACTACACAGTTCAGAGCAGCTGGGAAGCCCAGGAGACTGCAGATGCAGAAATCCGGAGCAATCGAGAGGTCAGACTGCAGCACGTGTCGGTTTGTGAGCCATTTGTTAGGCCATGGGGCCAAATGTTCGAATGGAAGTGCAAGTCTGAAGGAGCACTTTAAAAGACAAGGGGTGGTAGGGTAAGAACATACGACATAGGAACTGGAGTCGGCCATCTGGCCCGTCGAAAATGCTCCGCCGGTCAATAAGATCATGGCTGATCTGGCCATAGACTCATCTCCACCTACCTGGCTTTCCCTATAACTCTTAATCCTGGGAGTGAGGGAAGTCATTCCACAGCCGGGGCCTTGTCTGTCAACTGCCCCTGGTTGAGCGACTACAGTGGGGAGTGAAGAGGCTGACAGGGAGTAATAGACGGATACTGTGTGACGTTTGATGCGGGTGTTGGCAGAGCTCGGACAAAGGCAAACCAGGTAATAGTAGCAATCGCAGGGTCTCATTTCCCTTCAAATGGAGGTTTTCATTCACTGATCAGCAGAGCCATTCAGGAAACAAACTGCAGCAAATACTGGAAAACTGAAATTAAACCACGTGCCCCCTCCCAGAACACCTTACAGTGGGCGTTCCGGGATCAACCAGTCAGGAGCCAGTACCAGCGCACTGCCACATCAGCAAGGTCTGCGTGGGAGGAGAGAGCGAGGGTCCGCGTGGGAGGAGAGAGCGAGGGTCCGCGTGGGAGAAGAGAGCGAGGGTCCGCGTGGGAGGGGAGAGACAGGGTCCACATGAGAGGAGAGAGCCAGGGTCCGTGTGGGAGGAGAAAGGGTCCACGTGGGAGGAGAGAGCGAGGGTCCGCATGGGAGGAGAGAGCGAGGGTCCGCATGGGAGGAGAGAGCGAGGGTCCGTGCGTGGGAGCAGAGAGCGAGGGTCCGCGTGGGAGGAGAGAGCGAGGGTCCGTGTGGGAGGAGAGAGCGAGGGTCCGCATGGGAGGAGAGAGCGAGAGTCTGCATGAGAGGAGAGAGCGAGGGTCCGCGTGGGAGGAGAGAGCGAGGGTCCGCGTGGGAGGAGAGAGCGAGGGTCCGCGTGGGAAGAGAGAGCGAGGGTCCGCGTGGGAGCAGGCAGCGAGGGTCCGCGTGGGAGCAGGCAGCGAGGGTCCGCGTGGGAGGAGAGAGCAAGGGTCCGCATGGGAGGAGAGAGCGAGAGTCTGCATGAGAGGAGAGAGCGAGGGTCCGCGTGGGAGGAGAGAGCGAGGGTCCGCATGGGAGGAGAGAGCGAGAGTCTGCATGAGAGGAGAGAGCGAGAGTCTGCATGAGAGGAGAGAGCGAGGGTCCGCGTGGGAGGAGAGAGCGAGGGTCCGCGTGGGAGGAGAGAGCGAGGGTCCGCGTGGGAGCAGGCAGCGAGGGTCCGCGTGGGAGCAGGCAGCGAGGGTCCGCGTGGGAGGAGAGAGCGAGGGTCTGCATGGGAGGAGAGAGCGAGAGTCTGCATGAGAGGAGAGAGCGAGGGTCCGCGTGGGAGGAGAGAGCGAGGGTCCGCGTGGGAGCAGACAGCCAGGGTCCACGTGAGAGGAGAGAGCGAGGGTCCACATGAGAGGAGAGAGCGAGGGTCCGCGTGGGAGGAGAGAGCGAGGGTCCGCGTGGGAGGAGAGAGCGAGGGTCCGCGTGGGAGGAGAGAGCGAGGGTCCGCGTGGGAGCAGGCAGCGAGGGTCCGCGTGGGAGCAGGCAGCGAGGGTCCGCGTGGGAGGAGAGAGCGAGGGTCCGCATGGGAGGAGAGAGCGAGAGTCCGCATGAGAGGAGAGAGCGAGGGTCCGCGTGGGAGGAGAGAGCGAGGGTCCACGTGGGAGCAGACAGCCAGGGTCCACATGAGAGGAGAGAGCGAGGGTCCGCATGGGAGGAGAGAGCGAGGGTCCGTGCGTGGGAGCAGAGAGCGAGGGTCCGCATGGGAGGAGAGAGCGAGGGTCCGCGTGGGAGGAGAGAGCGAGGGTCCGCGTGGGAGGAGAGAGCGAGGGTCCGCGTGGGAGCAGGCAGCGAGGGTCCGCGTGGGAGGAGAGAGCGAGGGTCCGCGTGGGAGGAGAGAGCGAGGGTCCGCGTGGGAGCAGGCAGCGAGGGTCCGCGTGGGAGCAGGCAGCGAGGGTCCGCGTGGGAGGAGAGAGCGAGGGTCCGCGTGGGAGGAGAGAGCGAGGGTCCGCGTTGGAGCAGGCAGCGAGGGTCCGTGCGTGGGAGGAGAGAGCGAGGGTCCGCGTGGGAGCAGGCAGCGAGGGTCCGCGTGGGAGGAGAGAGCGAGGGTCCGCGTGGGAGCAGGCAGCGAGGGTCTGCGTGGGAGCAGGCAGCGAGGGTCCGCGTGGGAGGAGAGAGCGAGGGTCCGCGTGGGGGGAGAGAGCGAGGGACGGCGTGGGAGGAGAGAGCGAGGGTCCGCGTGGGAGCAGGCAGCGAGGGTCCGCGTGGGAGGAGAGAGCGAGGGTCCGCGTGGGAGCAGGCAGCGAGGGTCCGTGCGTGGGAGGGGAGAGCGAGGGTCCGCGTGGCAGCAGGCAGCGAGGGTCCGCGTGGGAGGAGAGAGCGAGGGTCCGCGTGGGAGCAGGCAGCGAGGGTCCGCATGGGAGGGGAGAGCGAGGGTCCGCGTGGGAGGAGAGAGCGAGGGTCCGCGTGGGAGCAGGCAGCGAGGGTCCGCGTGGGAGGAGAGAGCGAGGGTCCGCGTGGGAGGAGAGAGCGAGGGTCCGCATGGGAGGAGAGAGCGAGGGTCCGCGTGGGAGCAGGCAGCGAGGGTCCGCATGGGAGCAGGCAGCGAGGGTCCACATGGGAGGAGAGAGCGAGGGTCCGCGTGGGAGCAGGCAGCGAGGGTCCGCGTGGGAGGAGAGAGCGAGGGTCCACTTGGGAGCAGGCAGCAAGGGTCCGTGCGTGGGAGGAGAGAGCGAGGGTCCACGTGGGAGCAGGCAGCGGGGGTCCGCGTGGGAGGAGAGAGCGAGGGCCCGCATTCGAGCAGGCAGCGAGGGTCCGCATGGGAGCAGGCAGCGAGGATCCGTGTGGGAGCAGGCAGCGAGGGTCCGCGTGGGAGCAGGCAGCGAGGGTCCGCGTGGGAGGAGAGAGCGAGGGTCCACATGGGAGGAGAGAACGAGGGTCCACTTGGGAGGAGAGAGCGAGGGTCCGCGTGGGAGCAGGCAGCGAGGGTCCACGTGGGAGGAGAGAGCGGGGGTCCGCGTGGGAGGAGAGAGCGAGGATCCGCGTGGGAGCAGGCAGCGAGGGTCCGCATGGGAGGAGAGAGCGAGGGTCCGCGTGGGAGGAGAGACCGAGGGTCCGCGTGGGAGCAGGCAGCGAGGGTCCGCATGGGAGGAGAGAGCGAGGGTCCGCGTGGGAGGGGAGAGCGAGGGTCCGCTTGGGAGGAGAGAGCGAGGGTCCGCGTGGGAGGAGAGAGCGAGGATCCGCGTGGGAGCAGGCAGCGAGGGTCCGCGTGGGAGGAGAGAGCGAGGGTCCGCGTGGGAGGAGAGAGCGAGGGTCCACGTTGGAGGAGTGAGCGAGGGTCCGCGTGGGAGGAGAGAGCGAGGGTCCGCGTGGGTGGAGAGAGCGAGGGTCCGCGTGGGAGGAGAGAGCGAAGGTCCGCGTGGGAGGAGAAAGCGAGGGTCCGAGTGGGAGGAGAGAGCGAGGGTCCGCGTGGGAGGAGAGAGCGAGGGTCCGCGTGGGAGGAGAGAGCGAAGGTCCGCATGGGAGGAGAGAGCGAGGGTCCGCGTAGGAGGAGAGAGCGAGGGTCCACGTTGGAGGAGTGAGCGAGGGTCCGTGTGGGAGGAGAGAGCGAGAGTCCGAGTGGGAGGAGAGAGCGAGGGTCCGCGTGGGAGGAGAGAGCGAGGATCCGCGTGGGAGGAGAGAGCGAGGTTCCGCGTGGGAGCAGGCAGCGAGGGTCCGCTTGGGAGGAGAGGGCGAGGGTCCGCGTGGGAGGAGAGAGCGAGGGTCCGCGCGGGAGGAGAGAGCGAGGGTCCGCGCGGGAGCAGAGAGAGTGAGTCCGCGCGGGAGAGCAGAGAGCGTGGGTCCGCGCGAGAGAGCAGAGAGCGTGGGTCCACGCGCGGGAGAGCAGAGAGCGTGGGTCCACGCGCGGGAGAGCAGAGAGAGTGGGTCCGCGCGAGAGAGCAGAGAGCGTGGGTCCGCGCGCGGGAGCAGGCAGCGAGGGTCCGAGTGAGAGCAGAGAGCGTGGGTCCGCACGGGAGAGCAGAGAGCGTGGGTCCGCGCGCGGGAGCAGGCAGCGAGGGTCCGAGTGAGAGCAGAGAGCGTGGGTCCGCACGGGAGAGCAGATGGGGTTCAGTATCAGTGCAGATGGGGTTCAGTATCAGTGGGGATGGGGTTCAGTAACAGTGAGGATGGAGTTCAGTAACAGTGAGGATGGGGTTCAGTATCAGTGAGGATGGGGTTCAGTATCAGTGAGAATGGGGTTCAGTATCAGTGTGGATGGGGTACAGTATCAGTGAGGGTGGGGTTCAGTATCAGTGAGGATGGGGTTCAGTAACAGTGAGGGTGGGGTTCAGTATCAGAGAAGGTGGGGTTCAGTAACAGTGAGGATGGAGTTAAGTAGCAGTGAGGGTGGGGTTCAGTAACAGTGAGGATGGGGTTCAGTATCAGTGAGGGTGGGGTTCAGTAACAGTGAGGATGGGGTTCAGTAACAGTGAGGGTGGGGTTCAGTATCAGTGAGGGTGGGGTTCAGTAACAGTGAGGATGGGGTTCAGTAACAGTGAGGGTGGGGTTCAGTATCAGTGAGGGTGGGGTTCAGTATCAGTGAGGATGGAGTTCAGTAACAGTGAGGATGGGGTTCAGTATCAGTGCGGATGGGGTTCAGTAACAGTGAGGATGGAGTTCCGTAACAGTGAGGATGGGGTTCAGTAACAGTGAGGATGGAGTTCAGTAACAGTGAGGATGGGGTTCAGTATCAGTGCAGATGGGGTTCAGTAACAGTGAGGATGGAGTTCCGTAACAGTGAGGATGGGGTTCAGTAACAGTGAGGATGGAGTTCAGTAACAGTGAGGATGGGGTTCAGTATCAGTGAGGATGGGGTTCAGTAACAGTGAGGATGGAGTTCAGTATCAGTGAGGATGGGGTTCAGTATCAGTGAGGATGGGGTTCAGTATCAGTGCCGATGGGGTTCAGTAACAGTGAGGATGGAGTTCAGTATCAGTGAGGGTGGGGTTCAGTATCAGTGAGGATGGAGTTCAGTAACAGTGAGGATGGAGTTCAGTAACAGTGAGGATGGGGTTCAGTATCAGTGAGGGTGGGGTTCAGTAACAGTGAGGATGGGGCTTAGTATCAGTGAGGATGGGGTTCAGTATCAGTGAGGATGGAGTTCAGTAACTGTGAGGATGGGGTTCAGTAACAGTGAGGATGGAGTTCAGTAACAGTGAGGATGGAGTTCAGTAACAGTGAGGATGGGGTTCAGTATCAGTGAGGGTGGGGTTCAGTAACAGTGAGGATGGGGCTTAGTATCAGTGAGGATGGGGTTCAGTATCAGTGAGGATGGAGTTCAGTAACTGTGAGGATGGGGTTCAGTAACAGTGAGGATGGAGTTCAGTAACAGTGAGGATGGAGTTCAGTAACAGTGAGGATGGGGTTCAGTATCAGTGAGGATGGAGTTAAGTGACAGTGAGGATGGGGTTCAGTATCAGTGAGGATGGGGTTCCGTAACAGTGAGGATGGGGTTCAGTATCAGTGAGGATGGGGTTCAGTAACAGTGAGGATGGAGTTCAGTATCAGTGAGGGTGGGGTTCAGTATCAGTGAGGATGGGGTTCAGTAACAGTGAGGATGGAGTTCAGTATCAGTGAGGGTGGGGTTCAGTATCAGTGAGGATGGGGTTCAGTAACAGTGAGGATGGGGTTCAGTATCAGTGAGGATGGGGTTGAGTATCAGTGCCGATGGGGTTCAGTAACAGTGAGGATGGGGTTTAGTATCAGTGCCGATGGGGTTCAGTAACAGTGAGGATGGGGTTCAGTAACTGTGAGGATGGGGTTCAGTAACAGTGAGGATGGAGTTCAGTAACAGTGAGGATGGAGTTCAGTAACAGTGAGGATGGGGTTCAGTATCAGTAAGGGTGGGGTTCAGTAACAGTGAGGATGGGGCTTAGTATCAGTGAGGATGGGGTTCAGTATCAGTGAGGATGGAGTTCAGTAACTGTGAGGATGGGGTTCAGTAACAGTGAGGATGGAGTTCAGTAACAGTGAGGATGGAGTTCAGTAACAGTGAGGATGGGGTTCAGTATCAGTGAGGATGGGGTTCAGTAACAGTGAGGATGGAGTTAAGTAACAGTGAGGATGGGGTTCAGTAACAGTGAGGATGGAGTTAAGTGACAGTGAGGATGGGGTTCAGTATCAGTGAGGATGGTGTTCCGTAACAGTGAGGATGGGGTTCAGTATCAGTGAGGATGGGGTTCAGTAACAGTGAGGATGGAGTTCAGTATCAGTGAGGGTGGGGTTCAGTATCAGTGAGGATGGGGTTCAGTAACAGTGAGGATGGAGTTCAGTATCAGTGAGGGTGGGGTTCAGTATCAGTGAGGATGGGGTTCAGTAACAGTGAGGATGGGGTTCAGTATCAGTGAGGATGGGGTTTAGTATCAGTGCCGATGGGGTTCAGTAACAGTGAGGATGGGGTTTAGTATCAGTGCCGATGGGGTTCAGTAACAGTGAGGATGGGGTTCAGTAACTGTGAGGATGGGGTTCAGTAACAGTGAGGATGGGGTTCAGTATCAGTGAGGATGGGGTTCAGTAACAGTGAGGATGGAGTTAAGTAACAGTGAGGGTGGGGTTCAGTATCAGTGAGGATGGAGTTAAGTGACAGTGAGGATGGGGTTCAGTATCAGTGAGGATGGGGTTCCGTAACAGTGAGGATGGGGTTCAGTATCAATGAGGATGGGGTTCAGTAACAGTGAGGATGGAGTTAAGTAACAGTGAGGGTGGGGTTCAGTATCAGTGAGGATGGAGTTAAGTGACAGTGAGGATGGGGTTCAGTATCAGTGAGGATGGGGTTCAGTAACAGTGAGGATGGAGTTCAGTATCAGTGAGGGTGGGGTTCAGTATCAGTGAGGATGGGGTTCAGTAACAGTGAGGATGGGGTTCAGTATCAGTGAGGATGGGGTTTAGTATCAGTGCCGATGGGGTTCAGTAACAGTGAGGATGGGGTTTAGTATCAGTGCCGATGGGGTTCAGTAACAGTGAGGATGGGGTTCAGTAACTGTGAGGATGGGGTTCAGTAACAGTGAGGATGGGGTTCAGTAACAGTGAGGATGGAGTTCAGTATCAGTGAGGGTGGGGTTCAGTATCAGTGAGTATGGGGTTCAGTAACAGTGAGGATGGAGTTCAGTATCAGTGAGGGTGGGGTTCAGTATCAGTGAGGATGGTGTTCAGTAACAGTGAGGATGGGGATCAGTATCTGTGCGGATGGAGTTCAGTATCAGTGAGTATGGGGTTCAGTAACAGTGAGGATGGAGTTCAGTATCAGTGAGGGTGGGGTTCAGTATCAGTGAGGATGGGGTTCAGTAACAGTGAGGATGGGGTTCAGTAACAGTGAGGATGGGGTTTAGTATCAGTGCCGATGGGGTTCAGTAACAGTGAGGATGGGGTTCAGTATCAGTGAGGATGGGGTTTAGTATCAGTGAGGGTGGGGTTCAGTATCAGTGAGGATGGGGATCAGTATCAGTGAGGGTGGGTTTCAGTATCAGTGAGGGTGGGGTTCAGTATCAGTGAGGATGGGGTTCAGTATCAGTGAGGGTGGGGTTCAGTATCAGTGAGGATGGAGTTCAGTAACAGTAAGGGTGGGGTTCAGTAACAGTGCAGATGGGGTTCAGTTTCATTGCAGGTGGCCATTAAGTGAATGCATTTTCAAGGATTCAGTAGTAGTAATGGCAGGGTTTTCGAAACTGTTGATTAGGTTTCTGTGAAGTTCTCGTAGGTTTCATTGATGGTTTGGATGTTGTATCGGTAACTGTGGGCGTGCTTTCTTTACACTGGGGTGGGTTTCAGTGAAGTCGTGGCTGGTGAATCAATATGTTACGTTGTGGGAGGGGTCTCAGTGACAGTGTGGGTGGGGTTTTCAGTGACAGTGTGGGAGGGGTTTTCAGTGACAGTGTGGGAGGGGTTTTCAGTGACAGTGTGGGCGGGTTTTCAGTGACAGTGTGGGAGGGGTTTTCAGTGACAGTGTGGGCGGGGTTTTCAGTGACAGTGTGGGAGGGGTTTTCAGTGACAGTGTGGGAGGGGTTTTCAGTGACAGTGTGGGAGGGGTTTTCAGTGACAGTGTAGGCGGGTTTTCAGTGACAGTGTGGGAGGGGTTTTAGTAACAGTGTCCGAGGGGTTTTCAGTGACAGTGTAGGCGGGTTTTCAGTGACAGTGTGGGAGGGGTTTTCAGTGACAGTGTGGGAGGGGTTTTCAGTGACAGTGTGGGCGGGGTTTTAGTAACAGTGTCCGAGGGGTTTCAGTGACAGTGTGGGAGGTGTTTTCAGTAACAGTGTGGGAGGGGTTTCAGTGACAGTGTGGGAGGGGTTTTCAGTGACAGTGTGGGAGGGGTTTCAGTGACAGTGTGGGAGGGGTTTTCAGTGACAGTGTGGGAGGGGTTTCAGTGACAGTGTGGGAGGGGTTTTCAGTGACAGTGTGGGAGGGGTTTCAGTGACAGTGTGGGAGGGGTTTTCAGTGACAGTGTGGGAGGGGTTTTCAGTAACAGTGTGGGAGGGGTTTCAGTGACAGTGTGGGAGGGGTTTTCAGTGACAGTGTGGGAGGGGTTTTAGTAACAGTGTCCGAGGGGTTTCAGTGACAGTGTGGGAGGGGTTTTCAGTAACAGTGTGGGAGGGGTTTCAGTGACAGTGTGGGAGGGGTTTTCAGTGACAGTGTGGGCGGGGTTTCAGTAACAGTGTCCGAGGGGTTTCAGTGACAGTGTGGGAGGGGTTTTCAGTAACAGTGTGGGAGGGGTTTCAGTGACAGTGTGGGAGGGGTTTTCAGTAACAGTGTGGGAGGGGTTTCAGTGACAGTGTGGGAGGGGTTTCAGTGACAGTGTGGGAGGGGTCTCAGTGGAGGTGTGGGCGGGGTTTCTGTGTCAGTGTAGGAGGGGTCCCAGTGATGGTGTGGGTTGGATTCAGTTAACAGTGTGGGCGGGGTTTCAGTGACAGTGTGGGAGGGGTTTCAGTGACAGTGTGGGAGGGGTCTCAGTGGAGGTGTGGGCGGGGTTTCAGTGACAGTGTGGGAGGGGTTTTAGTAACGGTCTCCAAGGGGTTTCAGTGACAGTGTGGGCGGGGTTTCAGTAACAGTGAGGATGGAGTTCCGTAACAGTGAGGATGGGGTTCAGTAACAGTGAGGATGGAGTTCAGTAACAGTGAGGATGGGGTTCAGTATCAGTGAGGATGGGGTTCAGTAACAGTGAGGATGGAGTTCAGTATCAGTGAGGATGGGGTTCAGTATCAGTGAGGATGGGGTTCAGTATCAGTGCCGATGGGGTTCAGTAACAGTGAGGATGGAGTTCAGTATCAGTGAGGGTGGGGTTCAGTATCAGTGAGGATGGAGTTCAGTAACAGTGAGGATGGAGTTCAGTAACAGTGAGGATGGGGTTCAGTATCAGTGAGGGTGGGGTTCAGTAACAGTGAGGATGGGGCTTAGTATCAGTGAGGATGGGGTTCAGTATCAGTGAGGATGGAGTTCAGTAACTGTGAGGATGGGGTTCAGTAACTGAGGATGGAGTTCAGTAACAGTGAGGATGGAGTTCAGTAACAGTGAGGATGGGGTTCAGTATCAGTGAGGGTGGGGTTCAGTAACAGTGAGGATGGGGCTTAGTATCAGTGAGGATGGGGTTCAGTATCAGTGAGGATGGAGTTCAGTAACTGTGAGGATGGGGTTCAGTAACAGTGAGGATGGAGTTCAGTAACAGTGAGGATGGAGTTCAGTAACAGTGAGGATGGGGTTCAGTATCAGTGAGGATGGGGTTCAGTAACAGTGAGGATGGAGTTAAGTAACAGTGAGGGTGGGGTTCAGTATCAGTGAGGATGGAGTTAAGTGACAGTGAGGATGGGGTTCAGTATCAGTGAGGATGGGGTTCCGTAACAGTGAGGATGGGGTTCAGTATCAGTGAGGATGGGGTTCAGTAACAGTGAGGATGGAGTTAAGTATCAGTGAGGATGGGGTTCAGTAACAGTGAGGATGGAGTTCAGTATCAGTGAGGGTGGGGTTCAGTATCAGTGAGGATGGGGTTCAGTAACAGTGAGGATGGAGTTCAGTATCAGTGAGGGTGGGGTTCAGTATCAGTGAGGATGGGGTTCAGTAACAGTGAGGATGGGGTTCAGTATCAGTGAGGATGGGGTTTAGTATCAGTGCCGATGGGGTTCAGTAACAGTGAGGATGGGGTTTAGTATCAGTGCCGATGGGGTTCAGTAACAGTGAGGATGGGGTTCAGTAACTGTGAGGATGGGGTTCAGTAACAGTGAGGATGGGGTTCAGTATCAGTGAGGATGGGGTTCAGTAACAGTGAGGATGGAGTTAAGTAACAGTGAGGGTGGGGTTCAGTATCAGTGAGGATGGAGTTAAGTGACAGTGAGGATGGGGTTCAGTATCAGTGAGGATGGGGTTCCGTAACAGTGAGGATGGGGTTCAGTATCAGTGAGGATGGGGTTCAGTAACAGTGAGGATGGAGTTAAGTAACAGTGAGGGTGGGGTTCAGTATCAGTGAGGATGGAGTTAAGTGACAGTGAGGATGGGGTTCAGTATCAGTGAGGATGGGGTTCAGTAACAGTGAGGATGGAGTTCAGTATCAGTGAGGGTGGGGTTCAGTATCAGTGAGGATGGGGTTCAGTAACAGTGAGGATGGGGTTCAGTATCAGTGAGGATGGGGTTTAGTATCAGTGCCGATGGGGTTCAGTAACAGTGAGGATGGGGTTTAGTATCAGTGCCGATGGGGTTCAGTAACAGTGAGGATGGGGTTCAGTAACTGTGAGGATGGGGTTCAGTAACAGTGAGGATGGGGTTCAGTAACAGTGAGGATGGAGTTCAGTATCAGTGAGGGTGGGGTTCAGTATCAGTGAGGATGGGGTTCAGTTACAGTGAGGATGGGGTTCAGTAACAGTGAGGATGGTGTTCAGTAACAGTGAGGATGGGGATCAGTATCTGTGCGGATGGAGTTCAGTATCAGTGAGTATGGGGTTCAGTAACAGTGAGGATGGAGTTCAGTATCAGTGAGGGTGGGGTTCAGTATCAGTGAGGATGGGGTTCAGTAACAGTGAGGATGGGGTTCAGTAACAGTGAGGATGGGGTTTAGTATCAGTGCCGATGGGGTTCAGTAACAGTGAGGATGGGGTTCAGTATCAGTGAGGGTGGGGTTCAGTATCAGTGAGGATGGGGTTCAGTAACAGTGAGGATGGGGTTCAGTATCAGTGAGGATGGGGTTTAGTATCAGTGCCGATGGGGTTCAGTAACAGTGAGGATGGGGTTTAGTATCAGTGCCGATGGGGTTCAGTAACAGTGAGGATGGGGTTCAGTAACTGTGAGGATGGGGTTCAGTAACAGTGAGGATGGGGTTCAGTAACAGTGAGGATGGAGTTCAGTATCAGTGAGGGTGGGGTTCAGTATCAGTGAGTATGGGGTTCAGTAACAGTGAGGATGGAGTTCAGTATCAGTGAGGGTGGGGTTCAGTATCAGTGAGGATGGGGTTCAGTTACAGTGAGGATGGGGTTCAGTAACAGTGAGGATGGGGTTTAGTATCAGTGAGGGTGGGGTTCAGTATCAGTGAGGATGGGGATCAGTATCAGTGAGGGTGGGTTTCAGTATCAGTGAGGGTGGGGTTCAGTATCAGTGAGGATGGGGTTCAGTATCAGTGAGGGTGGGGTTCAGTATCAGTGAGGATGGGGTTCAGTAACAGTAAGGGTGGGGTTCAGTAACAGTGCAGATGGGATTCAGTATCAGTGAGGGTGGGGTTCAGTATCAGTGAGGATGGGGTTCAGTAACAGTGAGGATGGGGTTCAGTATCAGTGAGGATGGGGTTTAGTATCAGTGCCGATGGGGTTCAGTAACAGTGAGGATGGGGTTCAGTAACTGTGAGGATGGGGTTCAGTAACAGTGAGGATGGGGTTCAGTAACAGTGAGGATGGAGTTCAGTATCAGTGAGGGTGGGGTTCAGTATCAGTGAGTATGGGGTTCAGTAACAGTGAGGATGGAGTTCAGTATCAGTGTGGGTGGGGTTCAGTATCAGTGAGGATGGGGTTCAGTTACAGTGAGGATGGGGTTCAGTAACAGTGAGGATGGTGTTCAGTAACAGTGAGGATGGGGATCAGTATCTGTGCGGATGGAGTTCAGTATCAGTGAGTATGGGGTTCAGTAACAGTGAGGATGGAGTTCAGTATCAGTGAGGGTGGGGTTCAGTATCAGTGAGGATGGGGTTCAGTAACAGTGAGGATGGGGTTCAGTAACAGTGAGGATGGGGTTTAGTATCAGTGCCGATGGGGTTCAGTAACAGTGAGGATGGGGTTCAGTATCAGTGAGGATGGGGTTTAGTATCAGTGAGGGTGGGGTTCAGTATCAGTGAGGATGGGGATCAGTATCAGTGAGGGTGGGTTTCAGTATCAGTGAGGGTGGGGTTCAGTATCAGTGAGGATGGGGTTCAGTATCAGTGAGGGTGTGGTTCAGTATCAGTGAGGGTGGGGTTCAGTATCAGTGAGGATGGGGTTCAGTATCAGTGAGGGTGTGGTTCAGTATCAGTGAGGATGGATTTCAGTAACAGTAAGGGTGGGGTTCAGTAACAGTGCAGATGGGGTTCAGTTTCATTGCAGGTGGCCATTAAGTGAATGCATTTTCAAGGATTCAGTAGTAGTAATGGCAGGGTTTTCGAAACTGTTGATTAGGTTTCTGTGAAGTTCTCGTAGGTTTCATTGATGGTTTGGATGTTGTATCGGTAACTGTGGGCGTGCTTTCTTTACACTGGGGTGGGTTTCAGTGAAGTCGTGGCTGGTGAATCAATATGTTACGTTGTGGGAGGGGTCTCAGTGACAGTGTAGGCGGGTTTTCAGTGACAGTGTGGGAGGGGTTTTCAGTGACAGTGTGGGAGGGGTTTTCAGTGACAGTGTGGGAGGGGTTTTCAGTGACAGTGTGGGCGGGTTTTCAGTGACAGTGTGGGTGGGGTTTTCAGTGACAGTGTGGGCGGGGTTTTAGTAACAGTGTCCGAGGGGTTTCAGTGACAGTGTGGGAGGGGTTTTCAGTGACAGTGTGGGAGGGGTTTTCAGTGACAGTGTGGGAGGGGTTTCAGTGACAGTGTGGGAGGGGTTTCAGTGACAGTGTGGGCGGGGTTTTAGTAACAGTGTCCGAGGGGTTTCAGTGACAGTGTGGGAGGTGTTTTCAGTAACAGTGTGGGAGGGGTTTTCAGTGACAGTGTGGGAGGGGTTTTCAGTGACAGTGTGGGAGGGGTTTTAGTAACAGTGTCCGAGGGGTTTCAGTGACAGTGTGGGAGGTGTTTTCAGTAACAGTGTGGGAGGGGTTTTCAGTGACAGTGTGGGAGGGGTTTTCAGTGACAGTGTGGGAGGGGTTTTAGTAACAGTGTCCGAGGGGTTTCAGTGACAGTGTGGGAGGGGTTTTCAGTGACAGTGTGGGAGGGGTTTCAGTGACAGTGTGGGAGGGGTTTTCAGTAACAGTGTGGGAGGGGTTTCAGTGACAGTGTGGGAGGGGTTTTCAGTGACAGTGTGGGCGGGGTTTTCAGTGACAGTGTGGGAGGGGTTTTAGTAACAGTGTCCGAGGGGTTTCAGTGACAGTGTGGGAGGGGTTTTCAGTGACAGTGTGGGAGGGGTTTCAGTGACAGTGTGGGAGGGGTTTTCAGTAACAGTGTGGGAGGGGTTTTCAGTGACAGTGTGGGAGGGGTTTCAGTGACAGTGTGGGAGGGGTTTTCAGTAACAGTGTGGGAGGGGTTTCAGTGACAGTGTGGGAGGGGTTTTCAGTGACAGTGTGGGAGGGGTTTTCAGTGACAGTGTGGGAGGGGTTTTCAGTAACAGTGTGGGAGGGGTTTTCAGTGACAGTGTGGGAGGGGTTTCAGTGACAGTGTGGGAGGGGTTTTCAGTAACAGTGTGGGAGGGGTTTCAGTGACAGTGTGGGAGGGGTTTTCAGTGACAGTGTGGGAGGGGTTTTCAGTGACAGTGTGGGAGGGGTTTTCAGTGACAGTGTGGGAGGGGTTTCAGTGACAGTGTGGGAGGGGTTTTCAGTGACAGTGTGGGAGGGGTTTCAGTGACAGTGTGGACGGGTTTTCAGTGACAGTGTGGGAGGGGTTTTCAGTGACAGTGTGGGAGGGGGTTTCAGTGACAGTGTGGACGGGTTTTCAGTGACAGTGTGGGAGGGGTTTTCAGTGACAGTGTGGGAGGGGTTTTCAGTGACAGTGTGGGCGGGTTTTCAGTGACAGTGTGGGAGGGGTTTTCAGTGACAGTGTGGGAGGGGTTTTCAGTGACAGTGTGGGAGGGGTTTTCAGTGACAGTGTGGGAGGGGTTTTCAGTGACAGTGTGGGCGGGTTTTCAGTGACAGTGTGGGAGGGGTTTCAGTGACAGTGTGGGAGGGGTTTTCAGTGACAGTGTGGGAGGGGTTTTCAGTGACAGTGTGGGAGGGGTTTTCAGTGACAGTGTGGGCGGGGTTTTAGTAACAGTGTCCGAGGGGTTTCAGTGACAGTGTGGGAGGGGTTTTCAGTAACAGTGTCCGAGGGGTTTTCAGTGACAGTGTGGGAGGTGTTTTCAGTGACAGTGTGGGAGGGGTTTTCAGTGACAGTGTGGGAGGGGTTTTCAGTGACAGTGTGGGAGGGGTTTTCAGTGACAGTGTGGGAGGGGTTTTCAGTGACAGTGTGGGCGGGGTTTCAGTGACAGTGTGGGAGGGGTTTTCAGTGACAGTGTGGGAGGGGTTTTAGTAACAGTGTCCGAGGGGTTTCAGTGACAGTGTGGGAGGGGTTTCAGTGACAGTGTGGGAGGGGTTTTCAGTAACAGTGTGGGCGGGTTTTCAGTGACAGTGTGGGAGGGGTTTTCAGTGACAGTGTGGGCGGGGTTTCAGTGACAGTGTGGGAGGGGTTTTCAGTGACAGTGTGGGAGGGGTTTTCAGTGACAGTGTGGGAGGGGTTTTAGTAACAGTGTCCGAGGGGTTTCAGTGACAGTGTGGGAGGTGTTTTCAGTAACAGTGTGGGAGGGGTTTTCAGTGACAGTGTGGGAGGGGTTTTCAGTGACAGTGTGGGAGGGGTTTTAGTAACAGTGTCCGAGGGGTTTCAGTGACAGTGTGGGAGGGGTTTTCAGTGACAGTGTGGGAGGGGTTTCAGTGACAGTGTGGGAGGGGTTTTCAGTAACAGTGTGGGAGGGGTTTCAGTGACAGTGTGGGAGGGGTTTTCAGTGACAGTGTGGGCGGGGTTTTCAGTGACAGTGTGGGAGGGGTTTTAGTAACAGTGTCCGAGGGGTTTCAGTGACAGTGTGGGAGGGGTTTTCAGTGACAGTGTGGGAGGGGTTTCAGTGACAGTGTGGGAGGGGTTTTCAGTAACAGTGTGGGAGGGGTTTTCAGTGACAGTGTGGGAGGGGTTTCAGTGACAGTGTGGGAGGGGTTTTCAGTAACAGTGTGGGAGGGGTTTCAGTGACAGTGTGGGAGGGGTTTTCAGTGACAGTGTGGGAGGGGTTTTCAGTGACAGTGTGGGAGGGGTTTTCAGTAACAGTGTGGGAGGGGTTTTCAGTGACAGTGTGGGAGGGGTTTCAGTGACAGTGTGGGAGGGGTTTTCAGTAACAGTGTGGGAGGGGTTTCAGTGACAGTGTGGGAGGGGTTTTCAGTGACAGTGTGGGAGGGGTTTTCAGTGACAGTGTGGGAGGGGTTTTCAGTGACAGTGTGGGCGGGTTTTCAGTGACAGTGTGGGAGGGGTTTCAGTGACAGTGTGGGAGGGGTTTTCAGTGACAGTGTGGGAGGGGTTTTCAGTGACAGTGTGGGAGGGGTTTTCAGTGACAGTGTGGGCGGGGTTTTAGTAACAGTGTCCGAGGGGTTTCAGTGACAGTGTGGGAGGGGTTTTCAGTAACAGTGTCCGAGGGGTTTTCAGTGACAGTGTGGGAGGTGTTTTCAGTGACAGTGTGGGAGGGGTTTTCAGTGACAGTGTGGGAGGGGTTTTCAGTGACAGTGTGGGAGGGGTTTTCAGTGACAGTGTGGGAGGGGTTTTCAGTGACAGTGTGGGCGGGGTTTCAGTGACAGTGTGGGAGGGGTTTTCAGTGACAGTGTGGGAGGGGTTTTAGTAACAGTGTCCGAGGGGTTTCAGTGACAGTGTGGGAGGGGTTTCAGTGACAGTGTGGGAGGGGTTTTCAGTAACAGTGTGGGCGGGTTTTCAGTGACAGTGTGGGAGGGGTTTTCAGTGACAGTGTGGGCGGGGTTTCAGTGACAGTGTGGGAGGGGTTTTCAGTGACAGTGTGGGAGGGGTTTTCAGTGACAGTGTGGGAGGGGTTTTAGTAACAGTGTCCGAGGGGTTTCAGTGACAGTGTGGGAGGTGTTTTCAGTAACAGTGTGGGAGGGGTTTTCAGTGACAGTGTGGGAGGGGTTTTCAGTGACAGTGTGGGAGGGGTTTTAGTAACAGTGTCCGAGGGGTTTCAGTGACAGTGTGGGAGGGGTTTTCAGTGACAGTGTGGGAGGGGTTTCAGTGACAGTGTGGGAGGGGTTTTCAGTAACAGTGTGGGAGGGGTTTCAGTGACAGTGTGGGAGGGGTTTTCAGTGACAGTGTGGGCGGGGTTTTCAGTGACAGTGTGGGAGGGGTTTTAGTAACAGTGTCCGAGGGGTTTCAGTGACAGTGTGGGAGGGGTTTTCAGTGACAGTGTGGGAGGGGTTTCAGTGACAGTGTGGGAGGGGTTTTCAGTAACAGTGTGGGAGGGGTTTTCAGTGACAGTGTGGGAGGGGTTTCAGTGACAGTGTGGGAGGGGTTTTCAGTAACAGTGTGGGAGGGGTTTCAGTGACAGTGTGGGAGGGGTTTTCAGTGACAGTGTGGGAGGGGTTTTCAGTGACAGTGTGGGAGGGGTTTTCAGTAACAGTGTGGGAGGGGTTTTCAGTGACAGTGTGGGAGGGGTTTTCAGTGACAGTGTGGGAAGGGTTTTCAGTAACAGTGTGGGAGGGGTTTTCAGTGACAGTGTGGGTGGGGTTTCAGTGACAGTGTGGGTGGGGTTTCAGTAACAGTGTCCGAGGGGTTTCAGTGACAGTGTGGGAGGGGTTTCAGTGACAGTGTGGGAGGGGTTTCAGTGACAGTGTGGGAGGGGTTTTCAGTAACAGTGTGGGAGGGGTTTCAGTGACAGTGTGGGAGGGGTTTTCAGTGACAGTGTGGGAGGGGTTTTCAGTGACAGTGTGGGAGGGGTTTTCAGTGACAGTGTGGGAGGGGTTTCAGTGACAGTGTGGGAGGGGTTTTCAGTGACAGTGTGGGAGGGGTTTCAGTGACAGTGTGGACGGGTTTTCAGTGACAGTGTGGGAGGGGTTTTCAGTGACAGTGTGGGAGGGGTTTTCAGTGACAGTGTGGGAGGGGTTTTCAGTGACAGTGTGGGCGGGTTTTCAGTGACAGTGTGGGAGGGGTTTTCAGTGACAGTGTGGGAGGGGTTTTCAGTGACAGTGTGGGAGGGGTTTTCAGTGACAGTGTGGGCGGGTTTTCAGTGACAGTGTGGGAGGGGTTTTCAGTGACAGTGTGGGAGGGGTTTTCAGTGACAGTGTGGGCGGGTTTTCAGTGACAGTGTGGGAGGGGTTTTCAGTGACAGTGTGGGAGGGGTTTTCAGTGACAGTGTGGGAGGGGTTTTCAGTGACAGTGTGGGCGGGTTTTCAGTGACAGTGTGGGAGGGGTTTCAGTGACAGTGTGGGAGGGGTTTTCAGTGACAGTGTGGGAGGGGTTTTCAGTGACAGTGTGGGAGGGGTTTTCAGTGACAGTGTGGGCGGGGTTTTAGTAACAGTGTCCGAGGGGTTTCAGTGACAGTGTGGGAGGGGTTTTCAGTAACAGTGTCCGAGGGGTTTTCAGTGACAGTGTGGGAGGTGTTTTCAGTGACAGTGTGGGAGGGGTTTTCAGTGACAGTGTGGGAGGGGTTTTCAGTGACAGTGTGGGAGGGGTTTTCAGTGACAGTGTGGGCGGGGTTTCAGTGACAGTGTGGGAGGGGTTTTCAGTGACAGTGTGGGAGGGGTTTTAGTAACAGTGTCCGAGGGGTTTCAGTGACAGTGTGGGAGGGGTTTCAGTGACAGTGTGGGAGGGGTTTTCAGTAACAGTGTGGGCGGGTTTTCAGTGACAGTGTGGGAGGGGTTTTCAGTGACAGTGTGGGCGGGGTTTCAGTGACAGTGTGGGAGGGGTTTTAGTAACAGTGTCCGAGGGGTTTCAGTGACAGTGTGGGAGGGGTTTTCAGTAACAGTGTGGGCGGGGTTTCAGTGACAGTGTGGGAGGGGTTTTCAGTAACAGTGTGGGCGGGGTTTCAGTGACAGTGTGGGAGGGGTTTTCAGTGACAGTGTGGGAGGGGTTTCAGTAACAGTGTCCGAGGGGTTTCAGTGACAGTGTGGGAGGGGTTTCAGTGACAGTGTGGGAGGGGTTTTCAGTAACAGTGTGGGCGGGTTTTCAGTGACAGTGTGGGCGGGGTTTCAGTAACAGTGTGGGAGGGGTTTTCAGTGACAGTGTGGGAGGGGTTTTAGTAACAGTGTCCGAGGGGTTTCAGTGACAGTGTGGGAGGGGTTTCAGTGACAGTGTGGGAGGGGTTTTCAGTAACAGTGTGGGCGGGTTTTCAGTGACAGTGTGGGAGGGGTTTTCAGTGACAGTGTGGGCGGGGTTTCAGTGACAGTGTGGGAGGGGTTTTAGTAACAGTGTCCGAGGGGTTTCAGTGACAGTGTGGGAGGGGTTTTCAGTAACAGTGTGGGCGGGGTTTCAGTGACAGTGTGGGAGGGGTTTTCAGTAACAGTGTGGGCGGGGTTTCAGTGACAGTGTGGGAGGGGTTTTCAGTGACAGTGTGGGAGGGGTTTTAGTAACAGTGTCCGAGGGGTTTCAGTGACAGTGTGGGAGGGGTTTTCAGTGACAGTGTGGGAGGGGTTTCAGTGACAGTGTGGGAGGGGTTTTCAGTAACAGTGTGGGAGGGGTTTCAGTGACAGTGTGGGAGGGGTTTTCAGTGACAGTGTGGGAGGGGTTTTAGTAACAGTGTCCGAGGGGTTTCAGTGACAGTGTGGGAGGGGTTTTCAGTAACAGTGTGGGAGGGGTTTCAGTGACAGTGTGGGAGGGGTTTTCAGTGACAGTGTGGGAGGGGTTTCAGTGACAGTGTGGGAGGGGTCTCAGTGGAGGTGTGGGCGGGGTTTCTGTGTCAGTGTAGGAGGGGTCCCAGTGATGGTGTGGGTTGGATTCAGTTAACAGTGTGGGCGGGGTTTCAGTGACAGTGTGGGAGGGGTTTCAGTGACAGTGTGGGAGGGGTCTCAGTGGAGGTGTGGGCGGGGTTTCAGTGACAGTGTGGGAGGGGTTTTAGTAACGGTGTCCAAGGGGTTTCAGTGACAGTGTGGGCGGGGTTTCAGTGACAGTGTGGGTGGAGTTTCAGCGACAGTGTGCGCGGGGTTTCAGCGACAGTGTGGGAGGGGTTTCAGTGACAGTGTGGGTGTGGTTTCAGTGACTGTGTGGGAGGGGTTTCAGTGACAGTGTGGGCGGAGTTTCAGTGACAGTGTGGGCGGGGTTTCAGTGACAGTGTGGGCGGGGTTTCAGCGACAGTGTGGGTGGGGTTTCAGCGACAGTGTGGGCGGAGTTTCAGTGACAGTGTGGGCGGGGTTTCAGTGACAGTGTGGGCGGGGTTTCAGTGACAGTGTGGGAGGGGTCTCCGTGACAGTGTGGGCAGGGTTTCAGTGACAGTGTGGGTGTGGTTTCAGTGACAGTGTGGGAGGGGTTTCAGTGACAGTGTGGGAGGGGTTTCAGACAGTGTGGGTGGGGTTTCAGACAGTGTGGGCGGGGTTTCAGTGACAGTGTGGGCAGGGTTTCAGTGACAGTGTGGGTGGGGTTTCAGTGACAGTGTGGGTGTGGTTTCAGTGACAGTGTGGGAGGGGTTTCAGTGACAGTGTGGGTGTGGTTTCAGTGACAGTGTGGGTGGGGTTTCAGTGAGTGTGGGTGGGGTTTCAGTGACACTGTGGGCGTGGTTTCAGTGACAGTGTGGGAGGGGTTTCAGTGACAGTGTGGGAGGGGTTTCAGTGACAGTGTGGGCGTGGTTTCAGTGACAGTGTGGGCAGGGTTTCAGTGACAGTGTGGGCGGGGTTTCAGTGACAGTGTGGGAGGGGTTTCAGTGACAGTGTGGGAGGGGTCTCCGTGACAGTGTGGGCAGGGTTTCAGTGACAGTGTGGGTGTGGTTTCAGTGACAGTGTGGGTGGGGTTTCAGTGACAGTGTGGGTGTGGTTTCAGTGACAGTGTGGGTGGGGTTCAGTATCAGTGAGGATGGAGTTAAGTGACAGTGAGGATGGGGTTCAGTATCAGTGAGGATGGGGTTCCGTAACAGTGAGGATGGGGTTCAGTATCAGTGAGGATGGGGTTCAGTAACAGTGAGGATGGAGTTAAGTATCAGTGAGGATGGGGTTCAGTAACAGTGAGGATGGAGTTCAGTATCAGTGAGGGTGGGGTTCAGTATCAGTGAGGATGGGGTTCAGTAACAGTGAGGATGGAGTTCAGTATCAGTGAGGGTGGGGTTCAGTATCAGTGAGGATGGGGTTCAGTAACAGTGAGGATGGGGTTCAGTATCAGTGAGGATGGGGTTTAGTATCAGTGCCGATGGGGTTCAGTAACAGTGAGGATGGGGTTTAGTATCAGTGCCGATGGGGTTCAGTAACAGTGAGGATGGGGTTCAGTAACTGTGAGGATGGGGTTCAGTAACAGTGAGGATGGGGTTCAGTATCAGTGAGGATGGGGTTCAGTAACAGTGAGGATGGAGTTAAGTAACAGTGAGGGTGGGGTTCAGTATCAGTGAGGATGGAGTTAAGTGACAGTGAGGATGGGGTTCAGTATCAGTGAGGATGGGGTTCCGTAACAGTGAGGATGGGGTTCAGTATCAGTGAGGATGGGGTTCAGTAACAGTGAGGATGGAGTTAAGTAACAGTGAGGGTGGGGTTCAGTATCAGTGAGGATGGAGTTAAGTGACAGTGAGGATGGGGTTCAGTATCAGTGAGGATGGGGTTCAGTAACAGTGAGGATGGAGTTCAGTATCAGTGAGGGTGGGGTTCAGTATCAGTGAGGATGGGGTTCAGTAACAGTGAGGATGGGGTTCAGTATCAGTGAGGATGGGGTTTAGTATCAGTGCCGATGGGGTTCAGTAACAGTGAGGATGGGGTTTAGTATCAGTGCCGATGGGGTTCAGTAACAGTGAGGATGGGGTTCAGTAACTGTGAGGATGGGGTTCAGTAACAGTGAGGATGGGGTTCAGTAACAGTGAGGATGGAGTTCAGTATCAGTGAGGGTGGGGTTCAGTATCAGTGAGTATGGGGTTCAGTAACAGTGAGGATGGAGTTCAGTATCAGTGAGGGTGGGGTTCAGTATCAGTGAGGATGGGGTTCAGTTACAGTGAGGATGGGGTTCAGTAACAGTGAGGATGGTGTTCAGTAACAGTGAGGATGGGGATCAGTATCTGTGCGGATGGAGTTCAGTATCAGTGAGTATGGGGTTCAGTAACAGTGAGGATGGAGTTCAGTATCAGTGAGGGTGGGGTTCAGTATCAGTGAGGATGGGGTTCAGTAACAGTGAGGATGGGGTTCAGTAACAGTGAGGATGGGGTTTAGTATCAGTGCCGATGGGGTTCAGTAACAGTGAGGATGGGGTTCAGTATCAGTGAGGGTGGGGTTCAGTATCAGTGAGGATGGGGTTCAGTAACAGTAAGGGTGGGGTTCAGTAACAGTGCAGATGGGGTTCAGTATCAGTGAGGGTGGGGTTCAGTATCAGTGAGGATGGGGTTCAGTAACAGTGAGGATGGGGTTCAGTATCAGTGAGGATGGGGTTTAGTATCAGTGCCGATGGGGTTCAGTAACAGTGAGGATGGGGTTTAGTATCAGTGCCGATGGGGTTCAGTAACAGTGAGGATGGGGTTCAGTAACTGTGAGGATGGGGTTCAGTAACAGTGAGGATGGGGTTCAGTAACAGTGAGGATGGAGTTCAGTATCAGTGAGGGTGGGGTTCAGTATCAGTGAGTATGGGGTTCAGTAACAGTGAGGATGGAGTTCAGTATCAGTGAGGGTGGGGTTCAGTATCAGTGAGGATGGGGTTCAGTTACAGTGAGGATGGGGTTCAGTAACAGTGAGGATGGGGTTTAGTATCAGTGAGGGTGGGGTTCAGTATCAGTGAGGATGGGGATCAGTATCAGTGAGGGTGGGTTTCAGTATCAGTGAGGGTGGGGTTCAGTATCAGTGAGGATGGGGTTCAGTATCAGTGAGGGTGGGGTTCAGTATCAGTGAGGATGGGGTTCAGTAACAGTAAGGGTGGGGTTCAGTAACAGTGCAGATGGGGTTCAGTATCAGTGAGGGTGGGGTTCAGTATCAGTGAGGATGGGGTTCAGTAACAGTGAGGATGGGGTTCAGTATCAGTGAGGATGGGGTTTAGTATCAGTGCCGATGGGGTTCAGTAACAGTGAGGATGGGGTTTAGTATCAGTGCCGATGGGGTTCAGTATCAGTGCCGATGGGGTTCAGTAACAGTGAGGATGGGGTTCAGTAACTGTGAGGATGGGGTTCAGTAACAGTGAGGATGGGGTTCAGTAACAGTGAGGATGGAGTTCAGTATCAGTGAGGGTGGGGTTCAGTATCAGTGAGTATGGGGTTCAGTAACAGTGAGGATGGAGTTCAGTATCAGTGAGGGTGGGGTTCAGTTACAGTGAGGATGGGGTTCAGTAACAGTGAGGATGGTGTTCAGTAGCAGTGAGGATGGGGATCAGTATCTGTGCGGATGGAGTTCAGTATCAGTGAGTATGGGGTTCAGTAACAGTGAGGATGGAGTTCAGTATCAGTGAGGGTGGGGTTCAGTATCAGTGAGGATGGGGTTCAGTAACAGTGAGGATGGGGTTCAGTAACAGTGAGGATGGGGTTTAGTATCAGTGCCGATGGGGTTCAGTAACAGTGAGGATGGGGTTCAGTATCAGTGAGGATGGGGTTTAGTATCAGTGAGGGTGGGGTTCAGTATCAGTGAGGATGGGGATCAGTATCAGTGAGGGTGGGTTTCAGTATCAGTGAGGGTGGGGTTCAGTATCAGTGAGGATGGGGTTCAGTATCAGTGAGGGTGTGGTTCAGTATCAGTGAGGATGGAGTTCAGTAACAGTAAGGGTGGGGTTCAGTAACAGTGCAGATGGGGTTCAGTTTCATTGCAGGTGGCCATTAAGTGAATGCATTTTCAAGGATTCAGTAGTAGTAATGGCAGGGTTTTCGAACCTGTTGATTAGGTTTCTGTGAAGTTCTCGTAGGTTTCATTGATGGTTTGGATGTTGTATCGGTAACTGTGGGCGTGCTTTCTTTACACTGGGGTGGGTTTCAGTGAAGTCGTGGCTGGTGAATCAATATGTTACGTTGTGGGAGGGGTCTCAGTGACAGTGTGGGAGGGGTTTCAGTGACAGTGTGGGAGGGGTTTTCAGTGACAGTGTGGGAGGGGTTTTCAGTGACAGTGTGGGCGGGTTTTCAGTGACAGTGTGGGAAGGGTTTCAGTGACAGTGTGGGTGGGGTTTTCAGTGACAGTGTGGGCGGGGTTTTCAGTGACAGTGTGGGAGGGGTTTTCAGTGACAGTGTGGGAGGGGTTTTAGTAACAGTGTGGGAGGGGTTTCAGTGACAGTGTGGGAGGGGTTTCAGTGACAGTGTGGGAGGGGTTTTCAGTGACAGTGTGGGAGGGGTTTTCAGTGACAGTGTGGGAGGGGTTTTCAGTGACAGTGTGGGCGGGGTTTTAGTAACAGTGTCCGAGGGGTTTCAGTGACAGTGTGGGAGGGGTTTCAGTGACAGTGTGGGCGGGGTTTTAGTAACAGTGTCCGAGGGGTTTCAGTGACAGTGTGGGAGGTGTTTTCAGTAACAGTGTGGGAGGGGTTTCAGTGACAGTGTGGGAGGGGTTTTCAGTGACAGTGTGGGAGGGGTTTTAGTAACAGTGTCCGAGGGGTTTCAGTGACAGTGTGGGAGGGGTTTTCAGTGACAGTGTGGGAGGGGTTTTCAGTGACAGTGTGGGCGGGGTTTCAGTAACAGTGTCCGAGGGGTTTCAGTGACAGTGTGGGAGGGGTTTTCAGTAACAGTGTGGGAGGGGTTTCAGTGACAGTGTGGGAGGGGTTTTCAGTAACAGTGTGGGAGGGGTTTCAGTGACAGTGTGGGAGGGGTCTCAGTGGAGGTGTGGGCGGGGTTTCTGTGTCAGTGTAGGAGGGGTCCCAGTGATGGTGTGGGTTGGATTCAGTTAACAGTGTGGGCGGGGTTTCAGTGACAGTGTGGGAGGGGTTTCAGTGACAGTGTGGGAGGGGTCTCAGTGGAGGTGTGGGCGGGGTTTCAGTGACAGTGTGGGAGGGGTTTTAGTAACGGTGTCCAAGGGGTTTCAGTGACAGTGTGGGCGGGGTTTCAGTGACAGTGTGGGTGGAGTTTCAGCGACAGTGTGCGCGGGGTTTCAGCGACAGTGTGGGAGGGGTTTCAGTGACAGTGTGGGTGTGGTTTCAGTGACTGTGTGGGAGGGGTTTCAGTGACAGTGTGGGCGGAGTTTCAGTGACAGTGTGGGCGGGGTTTCAGTGACAGTGTGGGCGGGGTTTCAGCGACAGTGTGGGTGGGGTTTCAGCGACAGTGTGGGCGGAGTTTCAGTGACAGTGTGGGCGGGGTTTCAGTGACAGTGTGGGCGGGGTTTCAGTGACAGTGTGGGAGGGGTCTCCGTGACAGTGTGGGCAGGGTTTCAGTGACAGTGTGGGTGTGGTTTCAGTGACAGTGTGGGAGGGGTTTCAGTGACAGTGTGGGTGGGGTTTCAGACAGTGTGGGTGGGGTTTCAGACAGTGTGGGCGGGGTTTCAGTGACAGTGTGGGCAGGGTTTCAGTGACAGTGTGGGCGGGGTTTCAGTGACAGTGTGGGTGTGGTTTCAGTGACAGTGTGGGAGGGGTTTCAGTGACAGTGTGGGTGTGGTTTCAGTGACAGTGTGGGTGGGGTTTCAGTGAGTGTGGGTGGGGTTTCAGTGACAGTGTGGGCGTGGTTTCAGTGACAGTGTGGGAGGGGTTTCAGTGACAGTGTGGGAGGGGTTTCAGTGACAGTGTGGGCGTGGTTTCAGTGACAGTGTGGGCAGGGTTTCAGTGACAGTGTGGGCGGGGTTTCAGTGACAGTGTGGGAGGGGTTTCAGTGACAGTGTGGGAGGGGTCTCCGTGACAGTGTGGGCAGGGTTTCAGTGACAGTGTGGGTGTGGTTTCAGTGACAGTGTGGGTGGGGTTTCAGTGACAGTGTGGGTGTGGTTTCAGTGACAGTGTGGGTGGGGTTTCAGTAACAGTGTGGGTGGGGTTTCAGTGACAGTGTGGGTGTGGTTTCAGTGACAGTGTGGGTGGGGTTTCAGTGAGTGTGGGTGGGGTTTCAGTGACAGTGTGGGCGGGGTTTCAGTGACAGTGCGGGTGGGGTTTCAGTAACAGTGTGGGCGGGGTTTCAGTGACAGTGCGGGTGGGGTTTCAGTGACAGTGTGGGTGGGGTTTCAGTGACAGTGTGGGCGGGGTTTCAGTGACAGTGTGGGTGGGGTTTCAGTGACAGTGTGGGCGGGGTTTCAGTGAGTGTGGGTGGGGTTTCAGTGACAGTGTGGGCGTGGTTTCAGCAACAGTGTAATTGGGGTTTCTGTGATGGTATGAGCAGGGTTTCAGTGAAATGGTGGGCGTGGGTGTGCTTTCATTACGTCAATAAGAAATAGCAGTTGAATTAGGACTATTCCCCCTCTCAGTCCCATTCTTGCCGGCCCCCCTTACCCTTTCATGCCCTAACTAATTAAAAACCTGTCGACCTCCGCCTTAATGGCTTGGCCCCCACAGAGCCTGTGGCAACAAGTTTCATATTCCTCCCCATCTCCACTCTAATTGGACGTCCCTCTATTCTGAGTTTGTGTCCTCTGGTCCTGGATTCTCCCACTATAGGAAACATCCTCTCCACATCCACTCTATCTGTGTCCTCTGGTCCTAGACCCCCACTATAGGAAACATCCTCTCCACATCCACTCTATCTGTGTCCTCTGGTCCTAGACCCCCACTATAGGAAACATCCTCTCCACACCCACTCTATCTGTGTCCTCTGGTCCTAGACTCCCCCACTATAGGAAACATCCTCTCCACACCCACTCTATCTGTGTCCTCTGGTCCTAGACTCCCCCACTATAGGAAACATCCTCTCCACACCCACTCTATCTGTGTCCTCTGGTCCTAGACCCCCACTATAGGAAACATCCTCTCCACACCCACTCTATCTGTGTCCTCTGGTCCTAGACCCCCACTATAGGAAACATCCTCTCCACATCCACTCTATCTGTGTCCTCTGGTCCTAGACCCCCACTATAGGAAACATCCTCTCCACGCCCACTCTATCTGTGTCCTCTGGTCCTAGACCCCCACTATAGGAAACATCCTCTCCACACCCACTCTATCTGTGTCCTCTGGTCCTAGACTCCCCCACTATAGGAAACATCCTCTCCACACCCACTCTATCTGTGTCCTCTGGTCCTAGACTCCCCCACTATAGGAAACATCCTCTCCACATCCACTCTATCTGTGTCCTCTGGTCCTGGATTCTCCCACTATAGGAAACATCCTCTCCACACCCACTCTATCTGTGTCCTCTGGTCCTAGACTCCCCCACTATAGGAAACATCCTCTCCACACCCACTCTATCTGTGTCCTCTGGTCCTAGACTCCCCCACTATAGGAAACATCCTCTCCACACCCACTCTATCTGTGTCCTCTGGTCCTAGACCCCCACTATAGGAAACATCCTCTCCACACCCACTCTATCTGTGTCCTCTGGTCCTAGACTCCCCCACTATAGGAAACATCCTCTCCACATCCACTCTATCTGTGTCCTCTGGTCCTAGACCCCCACTATAGGAAACATCCTCTCCACGCCCACTCTATCTGTGTCCTCTGGTCCTAGACTCCCCCACTATAGGAAACATCCTCTCCACATCCACTCTATCTGTGTCCTCTGGTCCTGGATTCTCCCACTATAGGAAACATCCTCTCCACACCCACTCTATCTGTGTCCTCTGGTCCTAGACTCCCCCACTATAGGAAACATCCTCTCCACACCCAGTCTATCTGTGTCCTCTGGTCCTAGACCCCCACTATAGGAAACATCCTCTCCACACCCACTCTATCTGTGTCCTCTGGTCCTAGACTCCCCCACTATAGGAAACATCCTCTCCACACCCACTCTATCTGTGTCCTCTGGTCCTAGACTCCCCCACTATAGGGAACATCCTCTCCACATCCACTCTATCTGTGTCCTCTGATCCTAGACTCCCCCACTATAGGGAACATCCTCTCCACATCCACTCTATCTGTGTCCTCTGGTCCTAGACTCCCCCACCATAGGAAACATCCTCTCCACACCCACTCTATCTGTGTCCTCTGGTCCTAGACTCCCCCACTATAGGAAACATCCTCTCCACATCCACTCTATCGGGGCCTTTCAACACTCAATAGGTTTCTTCTTTGTAATTTATTTTTTATTGAAGTTCATCATCAAACAAACATTTCCATAAGATGTATTTCAGATATTGTATGTATATATCATATAATCATATATATCACAAATCTCCACAAAGTATTTATCTGAGGTATACACTTATAGAAAAGAGCAGAAAGAAAAAAACAAGCAAAAGGAAAAAACTATGTACAAGTAGGGAGTGATCTTTTTTTTACAACAGATTCATTGATTTGTGAGAATAAAATCAGGCCTATGAGGCATTATGTAGTTAAACCATTTTCCCAGTATGAATCAAATTGTTCCAGCTTATGATTAACAGATGCTGTTATCTTCTCCATTTTGTAAATGTCCATTGTAATTTCCATCCATGTATTTAAAGTTGGGCTCTCCTGTGATAACCATTTCCTAGTAAGAGTCTTTTTAAACCAGCCACCAACAGTATATTCATTAAATATTTATCTCTTTTCAACCATTCTTGAGGTATATATCCAAAATATATGGTCTTACTCTCCAAGGGTATTTCATATTTAAAGATCCCCCTCCAACAGTTTTTGATAACAGGGCAGTCCCAAAAAATGATAATGATTTGCATTTTGATTTCCACAATTTCTCCAGCAAACAGGGAGGTTACTATCATAATGGGATTTCTGAGAGGGTATAATAAAATATCTTATCAAGTTTTTCCATCCAAGCTCCCTCCATTTCTGTGAATTGGTACACTTCCATTGATATCTCCATATTATTGTCCATTCTTCCTCAGATATAATTATCCCTCCTTCCTTCTCCAATTTTGTTTTAATGTATGAAGTGGAATGTGTTTTAAGATTTGACAACCCCTTATACATGCTTGAAATGATTCTACTACCATTATCTGAATTATGTGCTTTTCTAAATAGCTCTATCAAGCATGTACTTGCCTTGGTTACATTTTTAAGCGTCTTATTAACATATTGTCGCATCTGTAAATACCGATAAAAATCTTGTTTTTCTAATAAGTGTTTCTCTTTAAGCATTTCAAAACTGAACAGTGTTCCTTCTTTCATTATGTTGCAAAGAACTGTTATTCCTTTAGCTGTCCAGTCCTTAAATCTAGCATCCAATTTATTTGGTGTAAAATCCAAGTCATATGCAGACCATTTAAGAATAGCAATATCTCCCTCTAGATTATATTCTTTTATAGTGGTTTTCCATATTTTAAGAGTCAATTTCACCCATGGGTTATCAATAGTATTTATGTACTTTTGCAGGATGTTATCAGCCAAAATTGCCTGTATGGGGATGGGAAGTATCCCCTCCTCAATGTTTTTCCATTGAGCGTCATATGATGGGTTGCACCAACATAGCACAGCTCTCAACTGTGCTGCAAAATAATAATCTCTAAGAGAAGGTAGGCCCCATCCCTACTTTTCCTTTGATAATTGCAAAGTTTTGAGACGAAATCTAGGCCTTTTACCCTGCCAAATATATCTTGCTAACATCTTGTTCCATTCATTGAATTGATTTTGATTAATCTCTATTGGTAGGGTCTGAAAGAGATATAACAGTCTGGGCAGAATATTCATTTTAATAGACTCAATCCTTGAACTGAGACTGAAAAAAGGAATCAGGTTCCATCTGGCCACATCTTCCTTAATTTTTTTATATAAAGGCTGATAATTACATTCTGATAATTTTGCCGAATCTTTTGGCATAATAATGCCCAAATATTTGAAAGACTCTGTGTGCCATGCCCAGGGGTATCGACTTTCAATTTCTCTTGGTGGGCTATAGTAATATGAAAATAATTGGGTTTTATCTGTGTTGATCTTGTATCCTGATAATTGACCATATTGTTCAAAGGATTGCATCAATTTAGGTAAAGAGTATGTTGGTTGCCCTAGATAGATCAAAATTTCATCTGCGTAACAAGCCAATTTATGCTCTGTCCGTTTAATAGTAATTCCCCTGATATCTTCATTTTGTCTGATGTATTGAGCTAATGGTTCCAGATATAACGCAAAGAGTAGTGGTGACCATGCACAACCCTGTCTCGTGCCCCTTTCTAGAGTAAGACTATTTGATAAATATCCATTGATTTTAATCCTAGCAGTAGGATTGTCATATAGTTTCTGTATAGTTTTAATAATTGTGTCTTGGAAACCAAATCTATGTAAAACTCTGTAAAGAAAATTCCAATTAACCGAATCAAATGCTTTTTCAGCGTCCACGCTTATCACTATTGCTTCAATTTTATTTTTTTTGTATATGATCCATAATGTGAAGTGTCCTTCGTATATTGTCTTGTGTCTGGCGTTGTTGTATAAACCCTGTCTGATCATTACGTATCAGTATGGGTAGAAACTCCTCTAATCGTTTGGCCATGATGGAGGTAAATAATCTATAATCTACATTAAGAACGGATATTGGTGTAAATGACCCGCATTCCATTTTATCCTTGCCTTCTTTTGGTATAGCTGAGATTATCGCTTCCTTCCAACTGAGTGGCATTTATGCCTTTTTTAGAGCCCAGTTCAGTGTGGGGAGTAAAACAGGAATTAACTCATTTTTAAATTCTTTGTACCACTCTGCCGTATACCCATCTGATCCTGGTGACTTGCTTAATTTAAGCCTACTAATTGCAGCTTTTAATTCACCTTCAGTTATGTCGGCAGTCATCGTTCTAATTTTTTCCTCGCTTAAAGTGGGTAACTCCAGAGAATTCAAGAAGGTGTCAATTTGGGTTATGCTTCCCCCTGGAACTTTGGAATATAGAGTTTTGTAAAACACTTCAAAAACTTCATGAATTTCACTTAGCTTATTTTTTATCATTTTCGTTCTTGGGTCCCTAATTCTATGAATTGTATTTTCTGCTATCTTTTTTTTCAGTTTCCATGACAGTATTTTCATAGATTTCGATCCACTTTCATAATGTCTCTGTTTCAGAAACATTAAGTTTTTCCTGATTTCTTGCATAGCCAAACTATTAATTTCATTCCTAATTCTTTTAATTTCCCCTAATGTATCCTGTGCCAAATTCAATTTGTGTTTTTTCTCTAGTTCCTTCAGCCTATTTTGTAATTACTCTAATGTTTTATTCCTTATTTTTTTCTTATATGAAGATATTGCTATAATTTTCCCTCTTAAGACAGCCTTCAGAGTATCCCATAAAATGGGAGGTGAAACCTCTCCCTTATCATTAAATTCTAAGTAGAGACCAATTTCTTTTTAAATCCTTAAAGTACGGATCATTGAGTAGACTTGAATTTAGTTTCCAAATAGTATTCTTTGGTTGTAGGTCAAAAACAGCAGATAAATATATAGGTGCATGGTCACTTACATCTATTGTCCCAATTCCACAGGTGTTTATTTTGTCTTTGTCTTTTCCAAATGTTATGAAATAGTCTATTCTTGTATATACAGAATGGGGAGCAGAATAATGAGTGGAATCCCTTCTGTCAGGGAAAAGGTCCCTCCATATATCAATTAAACCAACATCCTCAAAAAGTGTATTAACTTTCTTATGCAAAGATTTTGTTTCATAGGTTTTTCTATTGGAAGAGTCTAAGTTTGGTTGTAATTGTAAATTTAAGTCTCCCCCACATATCAGGAGACCTTCTGTTTCCGTTACCATAATATCAGTAATTTTCTGAAAGAAACCAATATCACTTCCCGGGGGTGCATATATATTCAATAGAATTTCGGTCTATATTCCCCCTTACCAGAATATATCTGCCCTCTATCTCCCATTTCGAATACTTTTTCAAAATTTAGCTTACTTGAGATAAGAATAGCAACTCCTCTCCTATGTCCTGATTTATATGAGGAGAAAAACAAATTAGTGAAGGCCATTCTCTTTAGTTTTCTATGCTCATTATCACTTAAATGATTTTCCTGTAAATATACTACATGGGCTTGTTCTTTTTCCATTTTGGATAAAATTCTAATACTTTGATTGGATTTAATAGCCCATTCACATTAAAAGAAATTAATTTTACGTTGTCCTTAGCCATCTGTATTTATCTGTCAATGTATCATTGAAATTAGCAGAATAAAACTTAATCGATCTACTCCCTGAACAAATATGAACCAAGAAACGCAAATAATAACAAAAATGGCAACGAACGTGTGATTCCAAGGCTGAGGTCTCTGGTAGATGACCCTGCGTTGAGCTAGAGGAAATGTCTAGCTGTGGGGGATAACCCCTCCTACTTGTGAATTGAGGGCCCCCATTGCAGTATTCATAAAAGTCAGTGAACAAATCCATTACACAGAAAAGATTTCCCTGACACCCACACACACATATATATATATATATATATATACACACACACACACATTACACACATACACATATACGCACACACATGTATATATTCTCATTTTGATGGGGAAAAAGGAGTAAGTGAGCGAATAAAGAATAACAACTAAGTAATATAAAATCCACGTTATAATAAGTATTTCTCGAGATAGGTATATCACCGTCTACTTTTGCTTCCGTTTAGCTTCTCAACATTTTTAAAGTTAGCCAAACCTTATGGCTCTTCTGGAGGGGGTGAGGACTGTCTTTGGGAAGCTCCCAGTCTCTTTCTGATATACTTCTCTCAGCCTCCCCCTGTCTCCTGCCTTCTCGATTCTCGCACTATTTCCCAAGCGGAGTGGGATAATTCCTCTGCCAGGCTTTCCCTTGGTTTGGTCACGGTGACGGACAACCCTCTGGCCTTCATGTCTGTAGTCGCCTCTTCCACTGTCTGGTACAACCGCGTCCCATTGTCATAAAACACTTGAAGTTTAGCAGGGTACGGAGTTTGAAATCTAATCTTTTTTTTGCTTTAGTACTCGCTTTACTTCAGAGTATTCTTTACATTTCTGCAGGACCGCAGGGGGGTAATCTTGGTCGAAATATATTAATTTATCGCCTAAAAACACCCTCTTCTTATCCCAGGCCCTTTGTAGAATCTCCGCCTTGGTGCTGTACCAAAGGAATTTAATTATTATTGAGTGTGGCTTATCTCGGGTATGCTTTGGGACGAGCGTGCGATGCGTTCTCTCAATTTTCAGCTCCATAGTCGAGGGAAGCTCCAGCGCGTCCCACAGCAACTTTCCGACAAACTCCGTCATAGACAAGCCCTCCGCTCCTTCGGGAATGTTGTAGATTCTGATATTTTTCCGCCGTGATCATCCCTCCAGGTCAAGCAGTTTACCTTCTTGGTGATTTAATATTTTTATCGTCTTACTCAGTATCCGTTCCACGTTTTGAACGCGATCTTCCACCTTCTCGATTCGAGTCTCTGCCACCGCTATTTTTTGATTGACGTTGGCGAGCTCTGACTTAATATCATGAAGCTGCTGCTTTATATCTTTCTGGAGCTCCCTTATCTCTTTCAGAATTTTGATCATATTCGCTGCTTCACCTGAACAAGGCCCAGCGTCCGCCTCGCTAGCACGCGGTCGGGTAGGAGAGCCGCTCGCTGCACTCCTCTCGGCCGCAGGCTCCGCAGTGTCACTTTTTTCAATTTCCATTCTTTTTCCCCATTCTTGCCCCTCTTTTCAGTTCAAATATTTTTCGAAAAATACTATATTTGATGGGTTAACGGTTAATACTATATTTGATGCGTTTTTCCGGAGGAGCTAGTGACTTAAGCTGCCATTCTTGACGATGACATCACTGGAAACCTCAACACTCAATAGGTTTCAATGAGATTCCCCTCCCCATTCTTCGTAATTCCAGCGAGTACAGGCCCAGAGCCTCACTTGATAACCCTTCCTCTGAACTCTCTCCAATTCTCACATTCCTTCTTAGATAAGGGGCCCAGAATTGCTCACAATACTCCAAGTGAGGCCTCACCAGTTCTTTATAAAACCTCAACATTACATCCTTGTTTTTATATGCCAGTCCCCTCAAACCAAATGCCAACATTGCATTTGCCTTCCTCATCACTGACTCAACTCGCAAGTTAACCTTCAGGGAATCCTGCATGAGGACACCCAAGGCCCCTTGTACTTCGGAGTTTTGAATCTTTCTACCTGTTTAGAAAATAGTCTGTGATTTTGTTTCTTCCACTAAAGTGTGTGATCGTACACTTCCTGACATTTTATTTCATCTGTCACTTCTTTGCCCATTCTGCTAATCCGTCTAAGTCCTTCTGCAGCCCATCTCTGCCAGCCCTAGGGATTCCCACCTTTCCCCCAAGAAACTCCCCTCCCCCTCCCTCTCCACCTCCCCCCAGGGATCTCCCTTCTCCCAGGACACTCCCTTCCCTCTCCTCCCCTCCCCTCCTCGTGGGCTGCAGATCTCTCTCCGAAGTTGGTGGGTCGGGGAACTGCCTGCAAGGCAGTGTTGTTGCTATATCCCTGCCGAGGGGGCCTTGTTGTGCCCAGATCCCGTGAAATCCCCTGGAGTCTGGTGAAGCCACCACTGCTCTGGGCCTGTGAATGGACAGCACTCTGCGTGGAAGCGCTGAGACAGTTCTCTGGGTGGGGACTCCTTCGGTAGGAGGACCCACACTGCCTGTAGATTGAGAGGGCAAGAGTCTGTACTGAGGAATCACTCCATAGTCAGTGGGGTCGAAGCAGCTGATTTCTTGCATCGGGCTGAAGGTACAACAGCCCGAAATCAACACATCCACCAAGCTCAAAGGCTCTCAATGATCCTTCAGGCTCTTCTTACACACCTGTCTTTGTAAATGTAAATGTCTTGAGTAGTGGGAGATTCACAACTACAGATATGCTGGGCTGTTACGTCTCCGTCTACATGTGCAATATAACCATATAACAATCACAGCACAGAAACAGGCCATTCCGGCCCTCCTAGTCCGTGCCGAACTCTTAATCTCACCTAGTCCTACCTACCCGCACTCAGCCCATAACCCTCCACTCCTTTCCTGTCCATATACCTATCCAATTTTACCTTAAATGACAGAACTGAACTGGCGTCTACTACTTCTACAGGAAGCTCATTCCACACAGCTATCACTCTCTGAGTAAAGAAATACCCCCTCGTGTTTCCCTTAAACTTTTGCCCCCTAACTCTCAAATCATGTCCTCTCGTTTGAATCTCCCCTACTCTCAATGGAAACAGCCTATTCACGTCAACTCTATCTATCCCTCTCAAAATTTTAAATACCTCGATCAAATCCCCCCCTCAACCTTCTACACTCCAATGAATAGAGACCTAACTTGTTCAACCTTTCTCTGTAACTTAAGTGCTGAAACCCAGGTAACATCCTAGTAAATCCAACCAACCCTGTTCTACATCAGCAGCAAAGAGGTGGATGAGTTCATCTCAGCTCCTGACTTTACCATGGGCCAAGTGCTAACCTCCAGGGATGAAGTAAACACCAAGGCTGTATTTGATGGAGCCTGGCGTCGAGGAACCTTGACTTACCGGGAGGTGGGTGAGGGAGAGGACACTTTATAGTCATCTGCAATAAATAATATGCTGAGTAAGATATACAACGGAACAGTCAATATAGTTTAGAAATCAATGGTATCAGCATTAATCAATCAGTCTGATGGCCTGGTGGAAGAAGCTGTCCCGGAGCCCGTTGGTCCTGGCTTTAATGATGTGGTACTGTCTGCTGGAAGGTAGCAGTTGGAACAGTTTGTGGTTGGGGTGACTTGAGTCTCCAATGATCCTACGGGCCCTTTTTACACACCTGTCTTTGTAAATGCCCTGAGTCAGGGGAAGTTCACCTCTACAGATGCACTGGGCTGTCCGCACCACTCTCTGCAGAGTCCTGCGATTGAGGGAGGTACAGTTCCCGTACCAGGCAGTGATGCAGCCAGTCAGGATGCTCTCAGTTGTGCCCCTGGAGAAAGTCCTTAGGAGGCCCATACCAAACTTCCTCAACCGTCTGAGGTGAAAGAGGTGCTGTTGCTTTTTTCACCACACAGTTGGTGTGTACAGATCACGTGAGGTCCTCGGTGATGTGGATGCCGAGGAAATTAAAGCTGTTCACCCTCTCAACCTCAGATCCATTGATGTTAATGGGGGTTAGCCGTCTCCATTCCTCCTGTAATCCACAACCAGCTCCTTTGTTTTTGCCACATTGAGAGAGAGGTTGTTTTCTTGACACCACTGTGTCAGAGAGATGACTTCTTCCCTGTAGGCCACCTTGTTATTGTTCAGTGTAGTGTCATCGGCAAATTTAATTAGCAGATTGGAGCTGTGGGTGGCGACACAGTCATGGGTAAACAGAGAGTAAAGGAGGGGACTTAGTACACAGCCCCGAGGGGCTCCTGTATTGAGACTCAGAGGGGTGGAGAACTCTGTCAGTTTGTCTTGTCCATAAGAAGCAGGCCATGTCCAACCAACCCTGTTCTACATCAGCAGCAAAGAGGTGGATGAGTTCATCTCAGCTCCTGACTTTACCATGGGCCAGGTGCTAACCTCCAGGGATGAAGTAAACACCAAGGCTGTATTTGATGGAGCCTGGTGTCGAGGAACCCTGACTTACCGGGAGGTGGGTGAGGGAGAGGACACTCTGCTGGTTGGAGTTATACCTCGCAGAATGGGAGATGTATGCAGTGTCCCTGGCCGAGCCATGAGAAACGAAAGAGCATATTTTCATTTAAACGGTAAAAAATTGCGCATGCTGCTGTGCAGAGGGACTTGGGAGCGCTCGTGCATGAATCACAAAAGGTTGGTTTGCAGGTGTAGCAGGCTGTCAAGGCAAATGGAATGTTGGCCTTCATTGCTAGAGGGACTGAATTTAAGAGCAGGGAGGTCATGCTGCAACTGTACAGGGTACTGGTGAGGCCGTACCTGGAGCACTGTGCAGTTCTGGTCTAATTGAGGAAGGATATACTGGCTTTGGAGGCGGTGCAGAGGAGGTTCACCAGGTTGATTCCAGAGATGAGGGGGTTAGACTATGAAGAGAGATTGAGTCGCCTGGGATTGTACTCGCTGGAATTCAGAAGGATGAAAGGAGATTTTATAGAAACATAAAATTATGAAAGGGATAGATAAGATAGAGGCAGGAAAGTTGTTTACGCTGGTAGGGGAGACTAGAACAAGGGCACATAGCCTCAAGATTTGGGGGAGTAGATTTAGGATGAAGTTGAGGAGGAACTGATTGTCCCAGAGGGTGGTAAATCTGTGGAATTCTCTGCCCAAAGAAGCAGTGGAGGCTACCTCAGTAAATATATTTAAGACAAGGTTGGAAAGATTTTTGCATAGCAGGGGAATTAAAGGTTATGGGGAAAAGGCAGGTAGGTGGAGATGAGTCCGTGGCCAGATCAGCCATGATCTGATTGACTGATGGAGCAGGTTCGACGGGCCAGGTGGCCGACTCCTGCTCCTAGTTCTCATGTTCTTATGAGCCATCTTCAGCTGTTTCATCATTCCACTGTAGGTTAGGAGTGGGGATGTTTGCTGCTGACTGCACAACCTTCAGCACTGTTCGTGAAAAATAAGTGCTGGACAAATGCAGAAAGTTCTGGGCAGTATCCAGGCCTGGGCTGGCATGTGACAGGTAACCCTGGCACTGCACAAATGCCAGGCAATGCTAACGTCCAACAAGAGAGAATCCAGCTGCCAGCCCCTGGCACTCGGCACTACCGTGGCCTGGCACTGGAGTTGCCACGTGCACAAGTGTGGCAACAAGGATAGGTTAGTGGCTGGACACCCTGCAGCTAGTAACCATGTCCGCCGTCCACAACTCAGGAGAAACGTGTGGGCATTACCCCATGGAAGTTGACTTCTGAGCTGCACACCATCCTGACTGGAAATACGAGACCATAACACATAGGAGCAGAATTAGGCCTTCCCCCCATTGATTCAGCTCCAAATTATCCCTCTCAACCCCATTCTCCTGCCTTCTCCCCATAACCCTTGTCACCCTGACGAATCAAGAACCTAGTAATCTCCGTTTTAAACGTACTCAGTGGTTAGGGTTCCACAGCCGTCTGGGGCAATGAATTCCACAGGTTCTCCACCCACTGGCTAAAAAACTTCAATCTCATTTCTATTCAAAGTTGAGGTGCCTCTATTCTGAGGCTGTGCCCTCTGGTCCTAGCCTCACCCACTATAGGAAACATCCACTCTTTCTAGGCTTTTTAACATTCGATGAGATCCCCCCCCACCCCCACCCCCATTCTTCTAAACTCCAACAAGTTCAGGCCCAAAGCCATCAAACATGACTCATAGTTAACCCTTTCATTCCTGGGGTCATTCTTGCGAACCTCTTCTGGACTCTCTCCAATGCCAGCACATCTTTTGATAAGGGGCCCAAAACTGCTCACAATACTCCACGTGTGGGCTGACCAATGCCTTATAAAGCCTCAGTATTATGTGTTTGCTTTTATATTCTAGTCCTCTCGAAATGAATGCCAACATTGTATTTGCCTGATTCAACCTGCAAGTTAATCTTTAGAGAATTCTGCACAAGGACTCCTAAATCCCTTTGTACCTTTGATTTTGAGTTCTCTCCCCACTTAGAAAATCGTCTATGCTTTTATTCTTTCTACTGAAGTGCATGACTGTACACTCCCCTACACTATATATTCCATCTGTCACTTCTCCGCCCATTCTTCTACTCTATCTAAGTCCTTCTGCAGACTCTGTGCTTCATCAACACACCTACCCCTCCACCTATCTTTGTATCGTCCACAAACTTGGCCACAAGGCCATCACTGCTGTCATCCAGATCATTGACATATAACATGGAAAGAGTTGGTCTGAATACCGACCCCCTAGTGAAACAGCACTAGTCACCGGCAGCCAACCAGAATATGCCCCCTTTATTCCCACTCTTTGCCTCCATGCTAGTACCTTTCCTGTAATACCATGGGCTTCTATCTTGTTAAGCAGCCGCATGTGCAGAATCCTCTGAAAAACCAAGTGAACAACTTCCATTGCCTCGCTTTTGTCTATCCCGCTAGTTATTTCCTCAAAGAATTCCAACAGATCTGTCACGCAAGATTTCCCCTTCAGGAAACCATGCCTTTGTGAAAGCAGGCCTTTATCACCTGCTTCCAGATGCCCCAAAACTTCATACTTAATAATGAACTTCAATATTTTTCCAGGTACTGAGTTCTAATTTCCTTTCTTCTGACTCCCTCCCTTTTTAAAGAGTGCAGTGACATTTGCAATTTTCCTGTCCTCCAGAACCATTACAGAATCTATTGATTCTTGAAGCATCGTAACTAATGCCTCCACAATCTCTTCAGCTACCTCTTTCAGAATCCTATGGTATAACTGGTGCTAGAAAAATTGTGAACCATGTAGAATTTTCTCTATCTGCATAAATTGGCCTAAAATGTGATTAGGTCTTCACGTAAATCCTAAAGCGAGATAAAGAGAACCCAATTAAATAAATAACACAAAGAAGTTATAATTTGCTTATTTATTTATTTATTGAGAAAAATGATCCAACATTACATGTATTTGTTGGAAAAAGTATGTGAACCTTTGGGGTAATGCCTTCTACAAAAGCTATTCGGAGTCAGGAATTCCAATTAATGAAATGAGATGGGAGGTGTGGGTGGTTGAGGTGCCTTGCCCTATATAAAAGACACACAAAGTCCTGAAGAAGGTCCTCGGCCTGAAATGTTGACTGCTCGTTTCGACGGATGCTGCCCGACCTGCTGAGTTCATCCAGCTTGTTTGTACGTGTTGATTTGACCCCAGCATCTGCAGTGCACTTTGTGTTTACACAAAGTCAGGTTACTGACAGAGCCAGCTCTTCTCAAAAAAGATCTGTTAGTGTGCATCATGCCTTGATCAAAATAACTTTCAGAGGTACTTAGAAGAAGAATTGTAGAGATGCATGAAGATGGAAAAGGCTACAAAACACTTCTAGATACCTGAGTGTTCATCAGTCCACGGTAAGAGAAATTGTCCACAAATGGAGGAAACTCAGTTCACTTGCTACTCGCCCTAGGAACGGGCATTCTGCATTAATCACACTAAGAGGGCAACTTGGTGTGAAGGAGATGATAAAAAATCCAAAGGTAACAGCAAAAGACCTGCAGAAGTCTCTAGAATGTGCTAAAGTCTCTGTTCATGCATCCACTATAAGAAAAACACTGATCAAGAATGGTGTTCATGGAAGGACACCACAGAGGAAACCACTGCTCTCCAAAAAGAACACACATTGCTGCACATCTCAAGTTTGCAAAAGATCACCTGGATGTTCCACAGCACCTCTGGGACAATGTTCTGCGAACAGATGAGGCAGAAGTTGAACTTTTTGCTAGAAATGCATATTGCTATGTTGGGAGTTAAAAGGGCACTGCATGCCAACACCAAGACCTCACCCCAATTGTGAAGCATGGCTTGGGGCTGTTTTGATGCCTCAGGGCTGGGACAGCTTGCAATCGTTGAGGGAACAATGAATTCAAAATTTTATCAAGACGTTTTACAGGAGAATGTCAGGGTGGCAGTCTGTCACCTGAAACTGAATAGAAGTTGGATAATGCAATGAGACAATGATCTGAAGCACAAGAGTGAGTGAATCAACGGAATGGTTTAAAATGAAGAAAGTAAGTGTTAATGGAATGGCCGAGTCAAAGTCCTGACCTTATTCCTATAGAAATGTTGCGGAAGGACCTGAAGCAAGCAGCTCATGCGAGGAAGCCCACCAACTTCCCAGAGTTGAAGCAGTTTTGTAAGGAGGAATGGTCTAAAATTCCTCCAAGCTGGTGTTCAGGACTGATCAACAGTTACCGGAAATGTTTGATTGAAGTTATTGCTGCACAAGGAGTCACACCAGTTACTGAAAGCAAAGATTTGCATACTTTTTCCAACAAATACATGTAACATTAGATCATTTTCTCAATAAATAAATGAACAAGTGGAACATTGTTATTATTTAATTGGGTTCTCTTTATCTAGTTTTAGGACTTATGTGAAGAGCTGATCACATTTTAGGTCATATATATGCAGACATGGAGAAAATTCTACAGGGTTCACAAACTTTCTAGCGCCACTGTATTTCATCTGCCCTAGGTGACTTATCTACCTTCAGACCTTTCATCGTTCCAAACACCTTCTCCTTCGTTATAGCACCTATACTCACTTCTGCCCCCTGACACTCTGGCAGACTGCTAGTGTCTTCCACAGTGAATACTGATGCAAGTTCCTATTAAGTTTCTCTGCCGTTTGTTTATCACCCATTATTACCTCTCCAGCATCATTTTCTAACAGTCCAATATCCACTCTCTTTTAACTCTATGTATCTGGGGGGGAAAAAGCTTTTGGTACCTTCTTTTATATTATTGTCTACCTTACCTTCATATTTCATCTTTTCTCTTCTTACTGCTTTTCTAGTTGCCTTCTGTTGGTTATGAAAGGCTTCCCAATTCACTAACTTCCCACTAAGTTTTGCTACACTGTATGCCCTCCATTTTGCTTTTATTCTCTTGTCAGTCAGTGTTGCATCATCCTCCGATTACAACGCTTTCTCATCTTTCCTGCACTTTCTGAATTCCCTCAGAAACTCCAACTGTTCCTGTTATCCCTGCTAGTGACCCTTTCCAACCAACTTTGGCCAGCTCCTCCCTCGTGGCTCTCTAATTCCCTTTCTTCGACTGTAATCTGACTTTACCTGCTCCCTCTCCAATCACAAGGTGAGTTTTATCATATTATGATCACTGTCTTCTAAAAGGGCTCCTTTACCTTAAACTCCCTAATCAAATCTAGTTCATTGCACAACACCCTTGGTGGGCTCAACCACAAGCCATCTCTTAGGCATTCTACAAATTCCCTCTCTTGGGATCCAGCAGCAATGCGATTTTCCTAATCTAACGGCATATTGAGATCCCCCATGACTATTGTAACACTGCCCTTATTACATGCCTTTTCTATTTCCCATTGT